>NW_023458557.1:95918014-95971171 GCF_013731165.1 Rhagoletis pomonella | reverse complement strand
AAAAAAAAAAAAAAAAAAAAAAAAAAAAAAAAAAAAAATTTTACCAAAATTTGTCACCAAAGTGAAGGCAATCGCCGCTTGAATCGGCCGACGCATTTAAAAGTAGCAATTGCAACATTTATATCTTAAATTTTTTTTTTTAACTTTTAGTGCGAGTACTTATACTAAATACTTGTGCGTAATATACATATTGCGTAGATACAAATTACTAAAAAAATTCACAATCAAATAAATTCGTACGTTTTGTTAGTTAATAGCCAAGTTTATTGTTTAGTTAATAAATTATTTGCCTACTAATTACGTACGTACGAGTATACCACCTGCTGGGCGATTTATTTACTTTGAGGCTTAGCTACATTTAATGGAGTCTATAAATAATATCGACAAAAAATTTTGCAACTACGTAATCAGAAAGTGTGGCTGACCTAAATTGTTGGCGCTGCGTCTGCTTTACGTCAGAATTCTTAGATGTGCGCTTTTTTTTTGTTGAGTTACAAAAGGCAAATATAGGCTATAAATAACTTGGCGCTTACTTTGGTCATCGTAATTTGCTACCAGATTGGAAAATTTTCGAAATTTAGCCAAAAATTAGGGAAGTATGAATTTTTTGACGTAATTTATTAGCTCAGATTTATTTATAAATAAATATCAGATTATATATATTTTATACATAAACTAACGCATCAGTAGTAACTTGAAAGCCACCGACTTCATAATGTATAAGGAAAATGTTATAAGCCGGTTAAGAATTGTGGGGGGTTGGTCTAGGAGTCACACTTGAGTAGCCGTACAGCAAAATTGGGAAAAACCAATTATTAATTACTGCGGACGTGCCTCAAGGCTCTTTTCTAGGCCCGAGTTTATAGAAAGTTACACATATACAATGGAGATATCGGAAACTTCCGGCAGAATCAAAACGTGTAGGGTTCGCAGATGACCTGGCCCTTACTATGACTGGCAAACTTCTACAGGACGCAAAAAGGAAATCAAATGCTTCCATCGAAAGTAGTCGACTGTGGATGCTCTTGTTAGCATAGGAGAAAACTTTTGTAACGCGATAACGGAGTGGCAGTTCCACGGGGTGAGAAAGCATAAACAGGCTTGTCCTGGTTACGTAGGATCAATTGAGAATAGCTCGCTATCACACTGTCCTATAAAAAAAGTAGCTACGACGTTGTAAATTGCAACAACCTCTAAGGAATGCTGTAAGAGCTTTTACTGGAGATGATGTACTCTGTTATGGCAGTGGAGTTTTTTTTTTTACTTTGTTCTCCGCCTTCCTTAACTTTTTTTCGTAGTTGGCCGTTGTTTAAGTCATATCCATTCCTACATTCTTAAAGAACAGCTCCAGGACCGAAAAATGTGCCGAATGCCATCTGAAAAATGAAATTTGATCAAAGCCAAAGAGCTTTCAACCGGAAGTTTTCGCAATATTCAATACAGCGGAATGAATATTTGAGATTATGTGGCGTATATACTAGATCAGAGTATGTGACCAAACAGGTATCTCTATGGGCGCTGGAAAGCGCTCGTGCCGCCCCTCGAATATGTGACATGAATGTAAATTTAGGGTAACTACCTTTCCGTAGAGAAACCCTAAACTTATCTTGGGTATCAGTGTACTCTGGTAATGCTGAAGAATAGACAAACTGCTGATCTGCGGCTCACCCACTGCGTAAGAAGTCCAACAGGTGGTATGCAATTTTTTTAGTTAGCCCAAAAAGGACCATGGGCAAGAGATGGAGCCTCAGTCCACGGATTTGTCGATGAATGTTTATAGCAGTCGTTAGACCAATCCTCCCTAAGGTGGCGTGCTTTAGATAGAAGCCAATCTCAGGCTACTCACCAAGGTGCAAAAGTCCAGTATGATCTGCATTAGCGGAGCGATTTTAGATTTGCTGCCACTGGAATTGGCAGTACAAGCATCCCAATGGAAACCTGAGGTCCCATTTCCTCTGAAAACCTCCTTTGGGTTACCAAACTACTGCGACGTATTCCAAGCTGAAGTTTCAGATATCATGGAGGCTGCTGAAAATCTTGAAACCGAAATGTTGGGAAGAGACGTCTTCATTTTGAATGATAGCCAAGCTGCAATTCAAGCTGTGAGCTCTTTCACGTTTTACTCAAAGATTGCGCTGGACTGCCGCCTATCTCTACAGGAGATGGCCGAGCAGAACAGACTTCACCTCACTTGGGTCCGTGGTCATAGGAACATAGAGGGCAACGGCATGGTAGATGAACTTGCAAGGCAAGGGACGACCAAACAGATTCTTCCTAGTAAATAACGCATTGGTTTGCCTTTTGTCACTCGCAAGCTGCTACTGACTGAATTTGTGTACAAACAAGATAAAGAAGTATACTCTCTTAGAAGAGAGGAATTATTTAACGTTGTGGAGGCAGGTGGGGGGGGGGGGTGGGGGGCATTGTTGTAGAAGCTGGAAGGGCTACGAAGAGGAGGAAAACGTCTTACATCTCCTGTGTAAATGCCCTGCGCTGTGTAGAATCAGGCTGCGTCATCTGGGTTCACCGTTCCTGGCCAACCTTAGGGAGATTTCAAATACCGAAGCAAGATGCCCGGTGAGATTCATCAGCGACACAAAGTGGTTCAACGGGGAGGATAATTGAACGATTTCAATGGGCCTGTTACGTATGGTCTAAGTGTACCGATAAGACGGCAGCCACATCTATCTACCTACTGAGCCCAAAAAGGAAGTAGCTCCGACAAATAGGGGTCAATATGTGTATAGCTACCATACGCAAGGTCGTTAGGATCAGAAGCAATATTTTAGGATCAGACTCATTTAGAATGTATCATTTCTCTGTGCTTTAATAGATTTTTCAGGTGGCTTGGGCAGTCTAGCGAAATTTCGACGTTTTCGCACCCTTGCCGAATCCATCAATCATCCGCAACCCCAGGAGTGAATTCGTTCCTTTGGTTGTAGTTGTGTTGGCGTGTTTTTTCTATAGACTAATACCTCCTTTGCAGTCTTGAGAGAGTTGTATCGCGCAGCAAAGGCTTTTTAAAATATTTTATATATAAAAAAAATTTAAGATTGTACAGGAGTAAAATGGTCTATTAATTTAATAATTTTTTTGGGAGAAGCAAAGCTTAAACCGCTCTTGGTGATCTAAGAGAAAAAGTACTTTCACGGGAGCTGTCAGTGACCGAATTCATCTTCATCGAAGATCGCTAAACGTGAATATGTATAACAATATACTCGTGTCTCCGCTTAATAGCTAGAACATTTATCCACTTCATCTACTATTTAGTTCAATGGATAATTCTTCGGAATACTTGCGAAATCACCGCCACAAAATCAAATTACAACGAAGCCTTAATGACTCTGATCTTGCCGCCGATCCACCATCAACGAAAACAAATCCAAAAACGCCATTTACTCAAACGCACAAAAATAACAACAAACGTGAATTCTTCTAATACAATCGATTAATTGAAAGTGTTTTTCAAACACATCTACATACAAACATAAATGTACGCTTACACGCAATAAACGCAAAGTATTTAGAAAGAGATGATTTTTTAAACGAAAAGTTGCGTGCAATATTTCGTTATGACACAACCAAAGATCTAAGCAAATAGCAAATAAGTGATCACTGGCGGCAAGTCGTGAGGCGTTAACAATGCAATGTTGTTGTTTCATTAATTAATAGCACATATTGCAAATGTGGAAAACAAAAAAAAAACAAGAAAAAGCTTAGCAACCGCCGTCGATCATTTGCACGAGGAAGCCTTGGTCAGGCCGGTCGATCGTGGCTGATTGGTTTTTGATTGCAAGCGATTAAGTGCGTCTGCAGGCGTGCATGCGTGTGCATGTGGGTGTTAAAGGGTGTTTACTGTTGATGTGTGTGTGTGACAAATGGCATACGGCCTGGCGCTATCCAGGCACATAAATAGCAACGCTTGCGTGCTATTATAAAAAAAAATTTACGACTTAATTGAACGTGCGCCCCATGTGGCATGAAAATGATGTAAGTAAGAGTTTGGTATGTATGTATGTACTATATAGTGAGAGAGGAGTATATAATATTGTGGGAGTTGAGAAGTTGGGGGTATATAAAATTGGAATCTCGACGGTCCTTGCCGTAGCACTATTCGGGTTTCGAAGTCCTCATTGAGGAGGGGATAGACCGAAAATGGTAGGTACCCTCGCACGTAGAAATATTTTGGCCGCTTTATGAAAATTTTAAAGCGAAATGTTAAGAGAAGACGTATTACGACATTTAAAATTGTAAATGTTTAAAATCAAGTAAATAGAGCGGGAGGACGTCCAATAATTCCACCAAAACAGCGTTGCTCAAAGTTTGACATCGATAGACTGTATAATGCGGTGGTCCGATTGTAGAAACGAGCCTCGGCGAGGTGACGTTTATATTTAGGTTAGAACATGAAAGCAGTTGCCACCTGTCAAAAAATTAAAATAATTAAGTTAAATGAACTACTACTATATGGGTATCAATCGAAATGGGTTTGAAAAGCCTTTATTTCTAAACAACATATTGGCGGTTACCACCTGTTAAAAAATCAAATTAAATTTTAATTAGGAGAAAAATACACACATTTGTATTAAAAAAAAAAGAAAAAGTGGCAACCCTCATCGAAAATATTCTGAATTGAAGTTCGCAAAAATTCCATTCATTTCATATCCATATTAATTGTTTTTGTAGAATCGAAACTAAGTGGCACCATTAAACTGATACCCTAAGAGATAATAATAATAATAGATTGGCGCTTACACATATGTTAGTGTTTGGCCGAGCTTCTCCTCCGATTTGTGGTGTGCGCCTTGATGTTGTCACACAAAGCGGAGGGACCTACAGTTTTACGCCGACTCCGAACGGCGATTGTATTTTTATGAGAAGCTGTTTTTCATGGCAGAAATACACTCGGAAGTTTGCCATTGCCTGCCGAGGGACGACCGCTGTTAAGAAAAAACCTTTTTTCTATACTTTTTGCGACGTTGCTTTGACCAGGGTTTGAACCCAGGCGTTGCGGAGTGGAAGCGCGCACTGCTTACCACTACACCACAGCGGCCGACCTAAGAGATAACACTTACAATATAGGCAATGTATTGTTTGAGAGCTTTCTTTTAGTACCCATGAATAATACTGTACCTTAATTTTTAAACAATAACAGGTGGCAGCCCTGTTAAAACTTCTCTGAATTGGGGACTTTTATAACGGCACTTTGACAGCGCTGTGCGAGGGAATGAAAACAAAGAGGCTTTAACGGAATAATGGAATCTATGTAGTCAAGAATTTTATTCTCTTCACCCTATGTTCAGTTATAAAAGAAAAAAGTGCTTTTGGATTTTTGGCCCCTTAAATTAGGCGAATACCCCTCTGTGCCTCGGTAAAAAAATCTATTGCCACCAGTTCCGTTCTGGATGAGATTACGTCTTATCATTATCTTATCTGACCATTTTCCGTGTTGATGTCCGGACCGACAGTCCAGGCGACTCCAACATCTGGGATCACGTTCTTCACCAGTCTGAAAAAGATATCTTTGATCTAGTAGTCTACCAGGTTAATGCCGTGAGTTTTCTTTCTTTTCTCCTTCTGGCACTGACTCACAGAGGGCAATTACAATGCGTTCGAGTGGAAGTATGGAACTTTTCCCTCCCTTCCTAACCCAGCCTATATTGTAACTAATCAAAACAGACGATAAAAAGAATGCCACCAATAGAATATAGAAACATAAATCGCCTTTAAAATTTATTGTAATAATGTAAAAAAACCTTTAAATATCTCTACAAATAAAATTTAAATTTTACATTTTTATTCACTTTTACGCCAAATTTCACAAAAGCTCATTTCCCATCTCAATTCATCCATTAATTTGAAGTAGCTAAATTGTATTCAAGCGGCGCGATCAAACAATCGTTAAACAATCTTCTATAAATCTTAAGTCAACGAGACAACGACAAATTATTTCCATTTTTGGTAAATGTAAACTCACAGCGACAACAAAAAAGTATCGATTTCAATGCCAGTAGTAGCCGGACTACAAACTTTAGAGGCTATCGTTACGCGACAATGCAACGAGGCCAACGTAGCGAATACAATTCTATAGAAACAAATTTGCAGGAAAGTGAAGTGGTAACAAAAAAAAAAATAAAAAAAAATAAAACAGTGACAAAAGCATTAAATGAGCGAGTAAATGAATGAATAAGTGAGCGCGAAACGAAAAAATCTGTCAACAAATATTAATTATGAAAATGTTGTTGAAAAGTAAAGCAACTGCAGAAGCGGCAAATAAAAATTGCAAGCAAAATAAGTGATGATAGTTTTACGAAAAGGCGAAACTCGGTTGTATACATTTGTATGTAGATATTTATGAACAATTTAGTAGCATGTCAACCCAAAAAAGACGCGGTCAGTAGCGGTGGAAATTTGATACGCCAGCCGACTGGAGTGCTGCGGATTGCTTTAAGCTATTTTAATTATATTTTACTCAATGAAAAACATTTTATTTTAGTAAAAATATCCAAATTTACATACAAACATACGTACATATGAATGTGAAATTTTGTAAATATTTTTAGATTTTTTTAATTTTTTTGCTGCAAAAATTACTAGTGTCCGCACGAACGCAGCGATATTAATTGCAAATTGAGGCAGCTAATTAACGAGAATTGTCATTTTTAATTAAATGAAACATAAAAAAGTGCAACCACTAAATTAGAAGATTGCAGGTGTATCTAGGTGAAATTGTATACATACAAACATACACACGCACATGTGTACATATATCAGTGAAGTCAACATATGGCTCTAGAGAGCTTTGAGTTGCGCTCCCCCAGAGACTGCATACCCGTTGTGGCCGCAGTATGTATGTATGTATGTTGCTAAACGGAGTTTTTATTAGAACTGGCCGATAAGAGCACCAAACAGTTCAGTTTTCACTGAGGAAAAAATATATAAAAGAGTTAATTTATTTATTTTTTTAAAGAAGTAGTCCACAGATTCCGTAGCCAATTAAGTTGTTGCAACAGCTTAATAACCCACTTTTTCTGGTAATCACGCAGTTGGTTGGCCAACTACCACCGCCCGCTTGATTAAATGGAAGTTTCAGCATGTGTTTGTGTGTGTGCGAGTGTTTTGAAATCAAGGATATTTTTTAAACAAAATAGAAACCAACTTTATTTAAATGTAAAATCTTAATTCCCATTTGCTTTTGAAATTCAAAAAATTGAATAAAATTTTTTAATACGAAACAAATTTAGTATGAAAATTCCGACCTTTTTTAAAAATTCTAATAAAAACGCTTTCCTTTTGTTTTTGAAAAAAAAAAAAAAATTCCAAAATAAAAAGATTAATTTTTCATCAAAATCCGCTTTAAACAATTTTCTAAGTGCTCAGAATTTATAAATCTAAAATGTGTCCTTCCTTCATCATAAATATGATTCTGAGACCAGTCAACCAGACTGATTCATTTCGGACTCTTTTTCACATAGAAGTAAGAATTTATGAATAATCAGAATTATGAGAAATATTTGTGTTTAAGACTCAGAAAAGCGTAATATTCCAGACTCTAATATGACTCCCGATTTGGACTCGTATTGACGTGCCCTTTTAAGAAGGGAAGAGTTAAAAAGTAATGACGTTTTTTTCTACTGAAAAATGTTGCATTCTCAGTGTGCTCATTTTTTGTAGAAAAGAAACAGCCATAAGCCAAGTGTAAAAAGTTTAGTTTAAAATTAGAAAATTAGAATTTCGAATTTCAAAATTAAAAAAAATAAAAAAAAAAATTAAAAAAAAATAAGGGGTTAACGCTCAAAATTGCAAGGGCCAAATTAATTTAAAAGTGTAAATGAAATCTCAGAAATCAAGGCTGAAAATGTTGAACTAAAGGGCAAAATTAGGTGCTCTAAATTAAAAAAATTTTAATCCTAAATTTTATTTTCAAAACTAAACGTAAAAATATTAAAAATTAACTTTTCGCCTTTTTTGTATTACAAGAGTGTGAAATTTTAAGAAACGAACACAACATATTCTCACCGTTAGCCTTTATTTTAGAATCGAACACGAAAAGAGAAAGGGGCAATCAAAAGGCGACATTTTTTGGTAGAAATGAAAACACCATAAAATAAATCTAAAATGCAAGTTTAAATTAAAAGAAATAAATAAAATACAAATTTTATTCGAAATTCTAAATTCAAGATTAAAAGTACAAAATTTGGAGCATTTAAAATGCGCGACTCAAAACGCAGAATTTTAATCTCAAACTTTGAACTATCTTACCCTTTCAAATGTCAACGCTAAAGAGTTAAAAAAAAAAACTTTTTAATTCATGTTCAAAAAGTGAAATGACACAATTTTGTTCGGAAAATTTGTTATTTTAAATTTTAACAGTCTGATAAATTTTAAAGTTGATTGGTGAAACTGGGGATCAAAATTTTAATATTATTGTTAAAATTTTAATCAAACTTTTTTAATAATTTTCAGCCATAGGTAACTCAAAGTAAAAAACCCCAGAATTAAAAATTTAAATTTTAGAACTTATTGAGTGAAATAAAGCTAGCCAGCCTCTCAAATTCGTATTCATATCCAAGCCATACAATTTAACTATCAAAGTCCCACAGCGGGGAATTCGTCAATAAATGTTTAGTATCGCAAGAGAAAGGCCAACCAACGTCAAATAACAATGAAAAAGAAATGGCTAATCGTTTGTCTTGTTAAGCAAAGCGAGAGCGCAGCCTCAGAAAGACTATATATATATGCAGCTAACCAACGCTAGAGAATTGATGATTAATTTTTGACTGATCTTCAAAAATGAGCTGATCGCTGAGGTTACCGTTGCACTACAGTTAAAAAGAAGCATCCGTCTCCATCCAACAACAAAACTCAACAAAACGTGGAAATTTACATTTTTATTTTAGTTTTTGCTTCGAGCTTTCAAGCTAAAGGATATACGAATATGCGAGACAACAAAAATGCATTCACAACAACCAACCGGTTAGGCCATATACATAGATAACTAAGTTGTCGGGTCTGTGCTGCTTGCTGCTGTCCACTTGACGAGAGTGAATGATTACTTTGGCAGACAGTTTGACTGCCAATAAAAATTTTAAATAACATTTATGCTCAACGGCAGGCATGGCTTAAAATGTAAAGTTGCACCTATTTACGTATTTATTATGTGTGTACATATTTATTGATGCTACTTTGGTAGAAAAAGTGATTGTCATACAGACAGCTGGAGCAGACAAATGCGGATGCACACAGCTGACGAGGATGCGCCAGTGATCGCATTTCATTGCTGCTGTTGCTTGCTTGTTTGCTTTGATTGTCAGTAGTTAGCAGCTGTTTGGGATATGTTGCCACAAATGTAGCATGTTGCATGCAACACTAATAAATTGCCCACTGTAATTCCGTTTAAATGTAAACAGTTTGTAATTTGTTTTGGTTTTTATGTGAATAGCTACTTACGCATCACGCACAAGCGATTGAAGTTTTAATTGGAATCTACATATGTATGTATGTATATACATGTGGCATGAACAATTGGTGATTTGATCAAATGATCGAATATTTACTACTTTACTGTTGCTGTTGGTTGCTTTTTTGGTCTTCAGTCATTCTATTTACCAGATAGGTCTCCACCCTGGACGTATGAAACTAGTTCTCTATGACACTTCTTTATGAAGCTCAGGTGTACATTTTAAATTATGCGAAACCCCGAAGATCATAATATCTGAAAGATGCGCCTATTAAATTCTGGCGATTAATTTCCCCTACTATCATTTGGGAGGGAAAATCCCTAAAGACAGTGCTCCAAACCAAAGTCACCTCTTGCCATACTATTTTCCCTCCTGATACTAGATAGAAATATGCTGACATTCTGGGATGGTATCTTTTGCGATCTATGACTGGATAGATATGAGCAAAGCTTACGAGTAGTTTTGTTTTTTGGTGTCAGTCCCTCCTCTCGGCAGAAAAAAAAAACGAGAAATCAGTTTTCTTGCATTTATTTCAATGAAGTTATAAAAATAAGTACAATACAAAATAAATCAGTTTTTGAACAATTTAAGCTTGAAAATGTTTATTTAGGCGAAAAGGTACCGAAATTACTAATTTTTTCATTGTCACTCGAAAAAATCAAAATGTTTTTTGTTTAACACCTTTGGGAAGTTTTCAAGTAGAATGTTCATATTATGGCGTTTTCTTTTCTATCGAAAAGTGTTGCCTCTTCAGTGTCCTCTTCGCACAACTACTAACATTTTTTGTAGAAAAGAAAACGCCATTAGAGGCAATGAACATTGGCCTAAAATACAGCATAACTGTACAGTTTTAGGAGAGTGCCACCAAATTAAAAAAAAAAAAATAAATGGCAGCATGCAGAATAAATATCTGTCGTAGCTGTTTTGTAGTTTTTGAAATTTTAAGATTTTTTTTTAATTTTAACAATTTAAGGTATTACAAAATGTTAAAATTAAACGGCGAAAATGTTCTTCTTCCCAAAACGAACGATTCTAGTGTCATACAACTAGTGTGCCACCAAACGAAAAAAATTACATTGAGTAAAATGTGACTATGTTTTGAGAAACTAAAATTCCATTTTTACAATTTTTATGGCCACACTCGAAATTCATTCAAAAATTATTACATACATGAAGAAAGTAATATATGTATATGTTCAATAAGACTACTGTGTAGAAATCTTCCACGCCAATATTTAATCACTTTTAAATTATTTGACTTTTAAGATAAGGCGTGCGTGTAAAAGCGTTTTCTCACTGTGTATGGTGATACGGGGCGTATACGTTCCATACACAACTACGGGTATATGAGGACGAGTTCCTTGCAAACTATTTTTTCCGAGTATTTTAAATTCGTAAAGATCTCATCCGATTTTTGCCGAATTTATGCTGAAAATATTGCTGCTATGTGAGGAATTTCTTGCAGAATTTTCGTTATTTTTCGTATAGAAATTTCTTTACGAGTTCTTGTCAACCACTTCATATAATTTTCTTTAAAGATTCCTACAAAAATCGTTACAGAAATTGAGATACTCCTAAAGATTTCGTTACGATTTCGGGAACTTTGGTTTGCAAGGTTGTTATTTTGATTTTTTTTTTTTGCTGTATCTTTTTTAAGTTTTCATTTAAATTCAATTTCACGATGGAATCTTGTTCTTTATGTAAAACTGAAGTTAATGCATTGTATAAGATAAGTGTGCCAATTTAATAACCCGTGAGATTTGCTCATACATATATGCAAGAAAACTCAGTTGCTTCGCTATCCTTTTCAAAGCCCTTAGCAATTAATATGCTAACCTGGCTCATAAAGAAAGACATTTCTGCAATCTTATACTGAAGTGTGTTACAGTTCAGTTGTGTGATCTTCTTCTAGTTAACTCAGAAAATATCGCTAAGCCAATTAAAATTTAGCTACTAAAACAATTCATGCTTATCACAGAGTATTCCTGTATTTGTTAGTTAATTAAAATGTTAAGAGACTGGAGTATCTTCTTTAGGTTGGTTCTGCAAACAAAGTGAATGATATGTATGCTAATTGAGCGCAATTTAAGCCCACAGCCCATGCCATGCTCCCTCAATTAGCTTTTCAATTCAGTTTCACTGCAGCCGCACAAGTAGCCTCTTAATCCTTCAACTCTTCAACAACAACAAAAAAAATTTATTTGCATTTCTTAACGATCGAAGAGCTCTTTTATCCTCACAAACACACACAGCTTTATTATTGGTTGTTGGGCTGCGTACATGGCTTAGATTACACGTTTACAGATCAATCAGTTTTTTGCCTGCTTTCGATTGCCACAAGCTGTTCAAGCTGTACTTATACATACACACATTCTCAGACAGCGGCTATTTTGAAAACTACTTTTTTTTTGTTGCAAAAAATCGCCTAAAGTTTCTTGCCGGCTGCCTTATTCACCCATTGCAGTTGTTATATTATTGAGCAATCGAATTGAGTGCTGAGACCACCAGCACAATGCCTTTGAGAAATTGCATAATTATAGCGCTATTCCGCTATGTAAATGCTAGCGCGCTCCCTTCGCTCGCTGCTGCAATTTCTGTTGCTTTTCTTTGCTTTGATGATTTTCGCAACTTTGCAAGCTAATCTTTTAATGCCTTGCAGTCCTTTTGGCTTTTTAAAAATTTTTGGGCTAATTTTCTTTCAACATTTTATGTTTTACTTTCAAAATTTCTTTGAAAAAATTTCTAGCGCATTTGTAGAAAGTTAGCCATCAAAACTAGTTAGCTGCCACTTATGTACATATATCGATCACTTTGATATCTGCTTAGCATTGTGTAGATTCGATCACATCACGATCAGCAGCGTGTGATCGGCGCAAAATCAATGAACTTGTTCATAGTTATGCTTATTTTTATTGCCTATAAAGTCATTTATTTCACGGCCGAGCTTGACTTCTCTTGACTTAGCAATTTGTTATTTGCATTTTTGAATACTTAAGCACTCAAGCGCTAGTATGCTAGTCTGCAGTTGTATCTGTCATACGTGGACTTAGGCGCTTTGAATAAAGTTTTATTTTTATTTTTTCAAAATTAATTTTTCCAACTGATTTCTCTCTTTCCGCATAAGATTAATGAATGCGATTGTTAAAATGTAAATTTTTTTCCAACGATAAAGTCATCGATGCATTTCCGAAGGCATCACTGTCGTGTGGCTGGCTGATTGATCGTATGCGCAGATCGTTCAATAATATTAATAATAAAATGCCTAGTGATCACGATGACGACGATGAGTAAGCAACTCATAAGCGTTAATTTTAGCATAAGTACACCTGTTTTTGTGCTGCCTATCGTTTTGTGTGCATTCTTTATTTTATGCCTTTTAATACGACGTTCGTTTGTTTGTTTTTCCAAAACAATCTTACTCGACTGCTGCGCGCGGATCAGTACGAACGGAGAGAGAGATCAATTTACTTTATGTCTGCGCCCATATATTTCCATGTATAATCGCCAGCGCTTTGGTCAACAATATAAGCTCTCAAGTTCTTTAGCTTTACAGCTACTCTTTAGCTGAAGAAAAAACGCCACTTCAACTTACTTTATTATACACTTGATCGCACAAGTATTGCGATATGCGTCGTGATAGCAACATGTAACTGCCACATTGTGCCATGACTAAATCAAGATCAGCGTATAAATCACGGTTGACTGTGTACACACCGTTGATGTTGTTGTTGTTGTTGTTGTTGTTGCCATTATTGTGGCAGCTATTTGCTAGCAATCTAGTGATCACCGGACAGAAAATGTAAATAACCTTAAGTGGTCTGCAAGTGATCGTTCGAAGATACTCATACATACCTACATACGTGCATATCATCAACAACAACAAATTAAAATTGCTGGCGGTGGAAAAAGTGGACTAGACTAGCGAGCTTACAGGCAAAATAAACGTTTTTGCGATGTAAACGAAATCAAATCGCTTATGCGGCATTCTTAGTAGTTGTCCTAGCATTTAACTTGATAAGATCACTAGTGGAATCAGCGAAATATCATCAAAAATAAAATGCAATCGCAGCAATTGAATGTTGTCGGCGTAGATTAGTTAGCGATAAGGGGGTTGTTGCAAGTTTAAGGTAAGCGCCGCTTAGAGCGTGAGTTAGCAGTCGCACAACGATCAAATGTGTTGATCGGCACGAGGATCAGCTGATATTAAAGTTAATTCCTATTGTGTTTTTGCATAGAATTTAGCTTCCATAATCGTTGGATCTTCTTTGCATTGTGAATATGCCAAAAAGGAAACAAATAGAAAAAGGAAAATAAACCAAAATCTAACCGCGATCGCCACCGTCTTTGATCTTGGCGCTATGTTTGCCGTAAATCCTTTTTTTTCGCTTAAACAATAAATTCAACATCCAGTGCAGAGATTTATTTCGCTTGTGTGTACATTTCAAAAGTCGTGTTTTTGCATTGTTACTCTATTTGTTTGTTGATTAGTTCTTCCTTTGCACGCGCTTTTCGCTACCACTACTCTGTTGTTAAACTTTTTTTTTGTTGTTGTTTGGTTTGTGGCTAAAATAAATATTTTTGCTTTGCGGTTTCCTAGTTCATCAGCTTGCTTAACGACTGCCCCTACCGCTCACAAACAAAGGCAGAGCAACAACAGATCAGTGATCTTTGATCTTTCAATTCGACAAGTAAGAAAATGTACAAAACAAAAGAAACAATACAAAATTGTAGCGGAACAAAAACTTTGCCCGAATTCGGTCTGCAACATTTCTTTTGAGGTTTTTTCGTGTCTGTTGTCTGTATTTAGTTGGTAGCAATGGTAGGCGCCAACCGGCTTCTTTGCCTCGCTAACATTATTTCCTTTTTCTTCTTTCAAATCATTGTATCTTTTCCAGCCGCCACTTCGAGTTTGGCCGTCGCCTTAATTGGGTCAGTCAGATTTTCGTATTTAATTGGATTACCGCCTTTCAATTTTGGAACACGTCATACATTTTTGTATTTTATGCGTCGTTATTCTTTCCGTGGTGTTAGCCTTTGAACTTACACTTGTTTCTTGGCGCGTATTGAGAGAGTCATTAATGTGGTTTGGGCATCAAATGCCACGATAATTTCTTGTTAATGAAGTGCAGCTGATGGATATTGGAGATAAGGCGGCGATAATGAAAAAAATACAACTACTATTCGGAAGCTCTAAGAGGGTGAAAGACAAGAAAGAAGTCTTAAAGCGTGCTCTGAAGCACTCCTACTATCAAGAGCAGAATTGGGCAGAGAGATTTAAAGCAGTCGCGTCCAAAATATGCGCATATGTATATCTCGCGCTGTTTAAAGAGTGCAATATACTTTAAATCACTGATGGGCACTTCCTTGCCCGCGTGCAAAGCTCTTTTAAGCTTTCTATACATTTTGTATAGGCGCGTGCAGAGTAAAAGCTCTCTCTGCCCATCGCTGCTTTATATGCACACTCGCAGAGTAAAAGCTCCTTTAGAACAGTGATCATCAGAAAGCTATTAAAAGCTCCTACCACGTTATGAGTTTGGTCGTGATTAATTTGGAGCGGTGAAAGGCACAACCTTGATCAAGAAGAGAGCCTTTTTAAGCTTTCTACACACCTGCATAAGCGTGCTCAGGGTGTAAATCGGCCCTGTCTATCACTGATTTAGAGCAATGATGACCACATACGATTTTGCCGCTGTGTGAGAATCGCTTTACTGGCGTGTAGAGCTTTCCAAAGCTTTTTTACGTTTTTTTTTTATAGATGTGCGAGTAAAAGCTTTATCTGAATAAATCTCTCACGTCTGAGTTAGTTAGGAAAATAGGAAATTATGAGCCAGATAACCAGAAGGGAGTGAGCCCCAATGAAGCCCCCATTCATTAATGTGACGATTCAGGTGCAACGAAATTATTTGCGTCTTCTCGAACATGCAAAAAAAAAGCCATCTCGACATGCGTCAGATTTTGATACTGACGGTTCACCGCGATGCCCTGCCATCGTAAGACTTATTTTGTGGAGTTATTCAACAGACTGCAACGTAACCCCCATTAATTAATGTGCCGCGATCGAGTAGTAAAGCCCCAAATTCCCTCTTGGGCTCCCCTACTGTAGTGATTTGGACTATGTTCTTGTGGTGCAAGATATGTACTTGGGGTGCAAGATCTAGACAGAGTAGACATAATAGAATAGAATTACATACATATCCCCACGTTGTCTGTCCCTAAATACTGCTTGGTATGTTTCTATGTGCCTACTTGCATGGCCTAAGACTTATTTCCACCACGCGAACTCTTTTGCTCTACGACCTTCAGACATTATGTCCCAAATTCCAACTAAAAACAATTATGTATGTTATCGAGATTTCAAAAAAAAAAAAAAAAACAATAAATTCTCTTCACAAGAACATCTGAATATTTGCATACAAAAAAAAAAAAGCAAAAGAACTACACTATCTCCTTTTATTCCATACAAAATCGTGCCATTGCAAAAGCCTACATCAGCAGGCGATATCAGTGCCACAACTCACTGCACACACAATTATCAGCGTTTCAGCACGCTGTTGCATTCCAATCTTATCAGCATAGTAAAAATTAAGCTAATTTGTAAAAATCCTCTTTTGGATGCACATACATACATTTACGATCGTATATACATATGCCTATCTTGGATATCGCTTATTTGCATTCTGTAGAATTTTTGACTACGAATATCTCGCAACAGCAGCATCAACCCACAGCCAGCAAGCAGCAAGCTAGACACACACAGTCAGACACTTAGCCAAAACTTAGTTGCTTATCTTTGCAGACATTTTCATCTTACACCTTCCGTGTCGGTCCATACCTCTGTATAGCTTATCTGTTTAATGTGTGTTTGTCCGTGCGTTGGTGGTGTAAGATAACATAATTCGTTGTGTTTAGCCACATTTGTTTGTACTAAAAATACCAGAAAAAAAATTTACTTGCGACTAAATATGTTGCCGATTCAGTTGCGGTGTGTTGTAGAAGAAACGTGGGAAGCTGCAGAAAAAAATACAATTGTCTACAACCTCGTTTACATTAATTATCTGCAGCTTGAGTAAACATTGGCTTAATTAAGCAAACAAACGGCAGCAAAAGTGTTTTGTGAGTGGCGGGTGAGTGCTTTAGGTGCAGGCTTCTTTTTATGCTGTAATTAATAAAATTACCAAACCAGGTATTTAGCGTATTTTCTATATTTAATGAGCGTTATCTAGCTACCATCTAGGAATTTACGAAGAATTTTTAAATCGCTTGGAGTGAATTATGAAATTCTTGATTAGACAGAATTCATAGAATTCGGTAATAAATTTTTCCAAATACTGCGTGGGAGGCCAGTAAGGCCCCAAATATGGTAACGGATATGAGGCACTACTAATCATTTATTTAAGGCTGATGTGAGTTGTAGAGGAAACGGACCGCAAGTGAAACTCAAATAGAGTGCGCGGTTAATGACTTATGGCGTGCTCTTTTTTACAAAAAAAAAATGTTGCCTCTTCGTATGTACATATATGTGCGTACAGGGCACAGAGAAGGCAGCATTTTTCTATAGAAAAGAAAACACCATTAGTGAAACGACTGTATGCAGAGAAGAATGAGATCATTAAATACAACACCTTTTCTGACCCTACCTACATATATTCCGAATTGAGGTATGTGAATGGCAAATCCTGGAAGAACAGCAGCTGGATTCCAACTTTTGCTATCGTTAGATGAATTTTTAAAAATTTTTAGCGATTTTCGCGATTCTATCTTAAAAAAAGAACATCCCCAAAAATTTCCATTTTTAATAAGTATTTTTTTGCAAATCGGAAGCCGGAGAAAACTTTCGTTATCTAAGGAGGAACCATATATTTACTTAAATTTGATATGAGAACTTGCCTAGCGTTTTTCAAGCAAAAATATTGCCAATAGCAAAGTGACATACGACCTACGGCGTAATCGGATTTTGTTGCTGCTTAGACGGTCGCAGTCGAGTACTTTCAGATAAGGCTGATATGGGTGTTGCCAGAACTTTTGGGGCCGGCCGGCTAAATTGGACAAAAAAAAAAAATGGCTAAAATCAGCTAAAATGTTTCAACTTAATTTCACATGTTTTATTTAAATACATAAATCACAAGTATTACATTATTTTTGGTTACCAAAGGTTGTACGCCATTAATTTATATATTGACGTCCATATATTCCAAACGTTCCAGTTTTTAATGACATGCTCACTCTCTGCACATACCTGTCAGAGCAAGAATAAGTAGCAATAAAGTATGTTGGCACCATGATACGAATATTCACAGGTACTGTCTTCCCAGAGAGTTTTGCGTCAAAACGAAATTCGTGCTCTTTTATTTACATTCATTATTTTCTAAGTATTGCGAGTAAAACTTAAGACTTAAATCTAACAAAAATTTTATGAAGAAAATACAGTGGCCCAAATATAAAATGGGAGGCTACATTTTTTAGTTTAGTTAATGCTTATTATTGTTTAACAAAAGTTTACCTTATACAAAACCGGGGCTGCGTTCCAGCATTTTCAAAAACCGCATAAATTCAGATACTCCATATACTCCAGATACTTCTAAAAAAACTGCCTAAAAACATCTAGTCAGTATCTTAAGATTTTCGGTTAAGAAACAATTTTCTTTAAATTTTATATAACAGAGTCCGATACGAAAATTTTGTCAGAGATAAGGCTAGCCATTTCTAATAGATTTTGGCTCGCTAACTTATATATTCGAATTTTAATAAAATAAGACAAACGAATTTTCTCCAGCTGTTTTCTATCGCAACCGGTTATAACTAGCCGGAAACGACTAAATTGGCAACACTGGTACTACGGCACAGCCATATTGCAGGGAGTTGCCTGGTTGAACAAACGGGCTAGCGATGCCAGAATTCCACCACGCTTCTTCGGTCAAGGCGAATATTAATGCTTATTTCACAACCTACGCTTTGCTCCTTAGCAGCCGGATTTCTAATTGTAGGTAGCCGAAAACTTCGAAATGAAGAGACCTTTTGCACGCTTCTTGGATTAGAAAACTGACAGCTTTTGATCGTGACAGAATTCTTGAAACGATATTGCTCGATATGAACACGTGCGATGAGTCTCTTATTGCCGTAGCTTTCGCCTCAACGATTTTCTTCTACATTGGTGCCCTGACTTATTTGAAGATATTTGATTTCCGGTCATTTTAAAGATATTGCTATATCCCAACAAAGATTTTCTTTTTTCGCCAAATGGAGATTTTCTGAACGATTGCGTTCTCATTCGATTTGAAAGAATAAAAGTTGGTTGGAGATTTTCATTTTTTATTTTTTCATTTATTCTGTGTTATCATGAATATTTGGTGAAAAATTTCACCGGAAAATTTAGCAATTGTTTTACGATTTTATCTGTGCGAGTGCCAGTTATTTCACAGGTGAATACGTTATACGATAGTGTGAACATGATTCGAAGTGAACTACTTCGGTTGGTGAATATTCAACATACGATAGGTGAACTGCAAAAGCGAAATGTGAACGAGTTCACACAGAACTAGTACAATAAGAATTTTCTGGTTCGAGATTTCGAACTTCGAATACTTTTCGATTACTGCTTCTGTAGCAACTACCGAAAACTGTCTTCAGCAGTAAGTACATACCTACACTGAGAAAAGGAATGTTATTTCAGTAGCTCAATCCCATTGAGATTAAAGAATAAATAGGTCTGATTTCGAAACATTCGATTTACAGACCTTGGTCCTCGTGTATTAAACGTAAACTTAAGTCTGAACAACAAACTCTTTTGTGCCTAAGGACACAACTTTCAGAACAAAATGATTAGCTAAAACAAACTTTTTTTTGTATGCCTATCTTAGGAACGATGCATTCAAAAAAAAAGTTGAAGAAATCCGAGGATTACAGCTCCGGGATCCCGAGATTTTTACGGAAAGTTCTAAAGTCCGAGCGAGAACACCAAAATTTGGATTTTAAAGTGGGCTTGAGTCATTTGTAATCGGAAGGGAATTTTAGAACCTGCCTGAATAACGGTACTTGTTCATACACTTTGTGCAAGAACGGTGTAAGAACGAAAAATCTGGCAGCAAATGAAAACACAACAAGCTTTTACAGTGTTGCGGTGCAAGTTTAAAGAAGCTGGGACTTACGGCTGATTTTTGGACATTTTTTTTTGTTGAAGGTGTTGCTCATTTTCTCCATATCATCGAACATACTTTGTATAGAAGAAAATAACTGGCACTGTAAACAAAAAAAAATTTCAAAAATCAACGGTAGGTCCTAGCTACTTCAAACTTGCACTTTGTGACACTAAAATTGACTGGGCTATAAAATTGCATACTCAGAATCATTATACGAATTCTAATTAAAAAGCCCGAAATTTACCAGACGCTTTACTGGATCCGCCATTTCGAATTCTGCAATTCTGACAGCGGGTTCGTAATTAGCCACGAAATATCGTATCATTTCTTTAAACCTTAGAATTTTCGGCGCACTTTTGAATTTCATCCGCACTGTGCAGCGTACATATAAACCCTCCAACTATGCATCGCGATGACAGGATTGTTTTAATTAGAGTACAAAATATATTTTTGAAATGTAAAAAATATGAAATATCGTAGCATAACGAAGGGAATGTTGATTCCTCCTTCTAATTTGAAAATAAACTGGTTTGCCTTTTCTCCTTAAATTTCGGTTAAAATTAATTTTACACCTTCTTAACTACTTATATTTTTGGAAAGTTTAATTTGAAGACCAAGTTTTGGGCATTTAAACTCGATGTCTAAATTCGAGACCGTTATATACAATCTAGGGTATTCTTTTTTATTAATCACCACACTGCAACTGCCAAAAATAATGTTCATGAACAACTTAAGAAATTTATTTTAATATTTACAATCAATTTCCGTGATGGCTAGTCGCTTTGCGCATACAAATTTTTGTTTAAAATTAAACTCAGGTGCATATATGTACATACATATGCACTTACACATGCACCAAACCGTGGAATTTCCTTTTAAACACTTCTTGTAGACTTTCTTGTTAATTGACTTCACCCACTTTTTGTTTGTTATTCTTTCGTTTTTCATTCCTCTTCGCGCACACACTTAATTGCTATCGATGCATCCGAGAACGCTTTTCATTAGTTTCTATCTGATCGGTGCGGCCTGCCATCAGCATAGTAATTACCACAAAAACAAATAAGTAATCACACAAACAACGGTCATGTCAAGGCGCTGCATTCAAATTCGATTTAATTTGCACGACAGCAATGCACTGAAATTAATAACGCGCGGCTACGCATGCGCGCCCGTAATAAATGAGGCGCGTCCGCAAACGTGCGCGATGCGTATGTTTATTTTGAATTTTTACGCGCACACACACACATACACACAGACACTTAAGCGTGCGTCAAAGTCTCGTAAATCGTTCGTACGTAGGCGCAATCAATCGCTCTGCAAGTAGAACCTGTGATGCCAGAGCAGCAGAAGAAGGATCAGTCAATCGACTTTGATTGGTTTGGTGGAGCGGAGCGTTCACTTGAGTGCGTGGCACGTACGGACGATTGGGTCAATAATAATTATTTATGGTAGAGTGAAGGCAGATGGGTTCAATGATTGTTGTTGTTGCGGCTGCAGAAATAACAATAAACAATTTTCATGCATTTTGTTTGCTTGGCGCATACACTTTTAAATTTTTGTATATTTTTTTGGTAAACTTTTCACTTCTTTCCCAGCTGCATTCAAATTACACGCTGCTACTTTTTTTTTAAAACCAAAGCTTTTAATTAAAATAGTTGCTTGGCAATTTTTGTTTGCGACATTGTCGCCATGCAACACACGTACAACTGGTGAAATATGGTGAAAAACCAACAACAATCAAAAATCACTTCTATCAATGTTTCAACAATCGAAAAGAAAACCCGCTTCTTTCACCGTTTTCACAAAAGTAAAACAAGAAACCAAATCTGAGCATCACAAAACACAAAACGAGCAACAAGCAAAATTGAATTCTTTCGAATCGCACGCGCGCGCACTTTTCCGACAATCCGCTAACTTAAACCGCACATACGCGCCGTCGCTCTACAACTGACCCAACAACCGCCAGCAGCAGCAACAATTGGCGAATGTTGGCGGCGCTCTCAGTGCGCCCGTTTGTTGGAGCGCGCGCCCGCCTGGGTTAACTGTGTTTTTTTTTGCCCCCTCCGCGCAATCGACGCGCCGCTCAATGCTCGGTAGCATAAACCTACGCGGTTGCTTTTAATGCTCTCGCTAGCGTTTCGCCGCCGCCGCCGCCGCCGCCGCCGCCGCTGCTCTGCGATATTTGCGCTCTGTTTGCTTTGAAAGTTTATTTTTAGTTGGGGCTTCGTCTGCTTCGTTGCTTCCTGCAGAACTTGTTCTACGACGTTGACGACGGGTATTTTGTGCTATGCGGCAACATACCGCGTATGGCGTACTGGTAGAATTCGTTTGCCGGCAATGCGATTGCTGTTGCTGGTATGCTTTTCTGCGTCGTCGTCTCTTGTTATCTTTTGCATCAACAATTTTGTTTTGTTTTGCTGCAGATTTTCCTACGAACTTGTTGGCTGTGCGATTCGCTGCGTGTTCGATGGTAATGTTGCCAGGTTTAGCGCTTAAATGTTTCTATACAAATGCGCAGCATGTTGCTAAGCATCTTGATTCAGAGCAAAGCTGGTGTACCTATTGGGTATGCACTTTTGCAGTTTATTTTGGTAAATAAAATGCAAGTTTGAAGCAGCTAACACTTATCGTCGATTTTTGAGAATTGTTTTCGTTTAAAGCATTGCTAATTTTTTTTTCCATGTAACATGTCGACGGCTGAGTGGAAGATCGACCTATCTATGCAGGCGGTGAGAAAACGCCCTATCTCAGAAAATTTCTCACGAACGACCTACACATTTCAGAACTCCGTTCAAAATGGCCCTATCTCAGCTCCCGATTCAAAAACACACTATCTCAACATATTTTCAATACATTTTCAGTTGAGATTGGGCATTTTTGAGCAAAATTCTAAGATGGGCGTTCTTTAAAAGTTTTCTGAGATAGAGCGTTTTCGAACTGGCTGCCGAGATAGGTGACGATATGCTCGAGTATGAAATTCAATTAGATGGAAGCAAGGGTTGTTCGTTCCACTTTTTCAAAAGAAGAGACCTGAGTTATATTCTTGTAAACTTTTTGCTGCTTCTGAGTTAAGTCGGGGGAGGTAGCTGTTGAGCCAGCGGCACCAGCTGGAACGGAGCTGTGTGTCGCACAGGCTGTCTCACGTATCGGAGACGGATCAATTCGTAGCGTTCGTTGAGGGTAACATCCCAAGAGTAACTGTTTCGATAATAAGATATTGTGTTCCTTTTTTGCCGTACAACCGCGACTTGAAGGGCCCATTAAAGATGATTAGCGCTCAGAATAGTCAGCGAGGTGACAAAGATCACGAATCGTTGAAAAATTTAAAAAAAAAATAATAAAATTGAAAGATGTGTGTAACAGTAACTGGCGTGAAGTTTGTTACTTGAGATCAAGCTTGGGTTCTTTACTATATACCTGAGTCGTAGTACTACCATCCAAAAAAGTTAAATAACTCAAACTTTAACAGGGGAAAATTAAAAATAACGACTATCACCCAGCAATTCTATATAGGAATTGGATAGTGGCATCCAATGAACATTTTTGATGTAAACCAGTGTAATTTTTTCTTGCCTTAAAAAAAATCTCGAAATTTGTAGCGTGGAATTTAATTTAATTTCCTTTTCTTTTAAATTAGGGTGGCCCAAAAACGCATGTGAAAAAGTAAAGTCGGAATTTTTATGTTCTCATTCCCTAGGATTGTTCTATACCGAAAAAATACAACCCATCTTTCTTATCAAAAAATATTTAGAAGTCGCTCAAAGCGGTCAAAGTTTTCCATGTATTTTATATGAAAAAAAAAACTTTTATTTAGCCACTTTGTCATAGTAACTATATTTTAAATGTCCGCCAAAAACCACAAAAAATGCAATAAGGAGACCAATAAAAAGTCTTTGGTATTAAAAAATTGGTTAAATAAACAACTGGTTATTATTATTGGAAGTCTCCTGAAGAAAATCAGAGTTTTCCGATCGATAAATATTGATTTTTAAAAATTCTATACCATTTCAATAAAAAATGATTTTGTTTTCATATAACATACATGGAAAACTTTGAGCGCTTTGAGCGACCTCTAATATTTTTTGATTTCAAAATAAAAAATACGGTATATTTCTCGAATAGAGCAGTCCTAGGGGGTGAGAGCATTCGAATTCCGAGATTACTTTTTTGGACCACTCTAACATACCACTCATACATACATATAATTTCTTGATACATTACAGTTTTTTTGACAGTTAGCAAAATAGTTTTAATAACTTCCGTTAACCAAGCGATTATCCAAAGTGTGAAGTTACAAAGGAGGGAAAAACTTAATTACGACAAGCGATGTAAAAGCGATGTAAGAAAAAAGTATGTATGTAAATAAGTATGTATACTATATATGTGGAAATACTCTTCGTTGAACTCTTAAAGAGTGATTAAATTTTATTGTTTTTTCAACGTGTTGACCCATTTCGAATAAATTACTGCACTTGACTTCCGCTTACTGCGCTATTAACGCAATGATTCAAAATAATGATTTAATTTCTATTGCATTGCTTGATAGGCTGCTTTATTGTATTTAACTTTCAAATTTAATTGCCTCGTCTGTAAAACTTCAGCCATCAAGAAAATCATTTCAGGCAATTTATTGTATCAAATTCAGCCCAGATTATATTTTTATTGAACTTATAAAATAATCATGTATTTCAAATGACTACAGATTAAACACTTCTCTTTTGGGGTTTTCTAGAAAAAAATAAATAAAAAAATTTCAGTTTCAAAATTCAAAATTTAAAAAAACTGCCCTGCTATTAAACAAAAAAAATACAGAATAAAGCACTTTTCATGCATAATTTACTTAGCCATATTTTACAAACAAAACTACCTACCATGAGTACCTTCCTAGAACTAAGTATCCGCTTTTTTTCCCGAACAAAGAAAGCTATGCTAAAAAGGTCAGCGAATATTCCGAACGCATAAAAGAAAATATTATAGACAAATTGCCACCATCAGCTACATTAAAAGTCGTAGAAGGAAATTCTACAGCAAAACAACAATGCTCTGGGCCAAACACCGGCCGTGAGAAAGTGCCCAAGAGACATTGTAGACGTAGACGACATTGTCACAAGCGCAGTTGTTTATGCGCTACAAAATAAAATCAAATCGTTTGGCTTTAAATGCCGCAACTGGAAATGTTGATGGAACATTGTGAATGACAAGTTCGTTGCGTGTCGGACAACGCCTGACAATGCAATTGTTTTGTACGCGTCGCGTCACGGATGACGTCTGCTGCGGCAATGTAAGAAGGTGACAGTGTCAGGTGCATATGCGAAGAAAGTTTTACGAGTACCATTGGGTGTCCAGCAACGCTAAGGACAAGAATTGCTGCTGTTTTCCTTATTATTACTATGCGACGTGTGAACTCGGGAAAATGTTTTGTGTGAGAAAATTGTAGACAAGTGGTAGGTGGGTGATGTTTCCTAGTTCAAATGGGATCATTGACGGCCATATGTCTACAGTCAGTAAATGAACTTTTTACTGGAACGTGAGAGAAGGATACCACTTGCAGTCGAAAGTACTTTTTTGAAATTTTCAAAATTTTCCATTTTAAAATTATTCAGTAGAAAGCCTTTTTTTTACCCAAAACGCACAAGGCTCCTTATGTTTCGATCAAAAAATTCGATTCCAGCAGGCTCCTGTCGTTTTCTGTAAGTACTCTTGAGAACGGGATAGCTCATAAAAACGGGATAACTGTAAAAACGAATAGGTTGAGCCGGCCTCAAACTCTGTTTTTAGGGTCATTAGAAAGCCTTCCCATGGAATTCAAAATTGCGGAAGGTTAAAAAATCATTGATTATATTGTACTGCTATACAACGACCATCGAAAAACGCAGCTGTGTTTCGCAAGACGTCGCTTACAGGATATACATATGAAGCGGTTGTGAAACCAAAATGAAAATCACGGCTGTTGATAATTTGATCGATTTTTCTATCGATATTTTGATCGATTTTCGTTATCGATATTTTTATTGACTTTGTTATTGATAGTTTTATCGATTTTCTAATCGATTTTCGTTATTGATTTTGTTCCCGACTATTTATCGATTTTGTTGTAGATATTTTTATCGATTTTATTAACGATATTTTTATCGATTTTCTAATCGGTTTTGCTCCAATATTATTATCGATTTTGCTATCGAATTTGTCATTGATTTCGTTATCGATATTTGGTTGGATGTTACTATCGATTTTGTTATCGATAGAGTATAAAGCTATAAATGAAGATAAAGGAAAACAGTATAACATACATGTAATTAGAACGAACACGGATTGAGGTAGGGATCTAGATAGAAAAAAGACAAGAAATATATGTATATTGGTTATGAGACAAAATAGATATATAATGTAAGTTTCACTTCTCCAGTGTGGCCCAGGCGCACTTAATTTTTTTTTTTACTAAGAAAGTAAAGTATTTTCTAACACCTAAGTATGCGATTCGGTTATGTTAAATATGTTCCGTTTACACCAATATATTGCAATTAAATTGTAAAGTTGCAAAACATGACAGCTGTGGCAAATATTACTGATTTTCAAAAGCAGAAAATGTATAAATTAATGTAAAAAAAATTTAGAAAAATTCAACAGGTTTAGACAGTTCATCTACTACTGCTGTAGCTTTTCTTGAGCATTTTTTTATATGTTTCAGTGCAAGTAAAAGAGCAAAATCAATTAAATGCAATCGACTGCAGCGGCCAAACGGCGTAACGTCAAATATAATGCATTTGTTGCTAACACGCAACTGTTAGCTGACACACTCATATACACATAATACATGCATACTTACATATATGTACGTATATGAGTACATACATACTTACACTTCTGATTGGCTAAAAAGAGTTGGTTTTGAAGTGGCTGCGAGTGAGTCAAGTTTACTTGCAAGAGGAAGTTAAACGGATGGGTTGGCGGCGAAACGCAAAAGGTCAAAAAGTTTAGAAACGCCCAACTTTTCGCACGCCTTTGTACAGCGAGGAAAATGTGCTTACACTCATTGTTGTTGCTTAGGTGCATGTGTGTGTGTGTGTGTGTGCCATTTTACACAGTTGCAGTTATGTTTTTTGGTTAAATAAGAAAATCATAATAATATATATTTTATATGTATTCTAGGTGATTGCGGCAAGTCTGCAGAAATAAGTGGCAACCACTGTGATGCCGCTGGACACAAACATTCTATGCATTATTGTAGCCTTGTTGTTGTTATTTTTGTGGTTTATGCTTAGTAAGGCGATGTGCAAAACGAATTCGAATCAGTTAAATGTGTTGCCCAAAAATAAATTATGAGCGATAAAATGTGAAAGATATGGCAACCATGAGACTAAGAAAAGAGGCTGCCGGCGTTAAAAATTAAGTACATTCGAAAATTTTGGCAAGGTTGTTAAAACAGTGATAACCAAAAGGAGAGTTTACCCCGTACTTGTTAAAAAAATCTGCACTCAAAGAGACCAGATCTCTTTGTAAACGAAAGGCATGCTTTCAGTTAATGAGATGAAGGGAAAAATATATAAGAAATACGGAAATTTTCTGTCCACACATTTTATACACACAAATGCAATTTTCAAAAAAGCTTTTCACAAACGCTAAGCAGGTGGCAACACCGCCACCATCAGCAGCATATCTTCTTCTATAATCTAAACAAATCAAAGAACACAAATAAATGATTGGAGTAAAACTTTGCCACAAGTGCAGCTGTACCGCCAATTCAACACACCTCAACCCACAATTTTATGGCTTTTTACTACTTATGTACAGTGGAATAATACTATGTATAATAAAATAAAATCAAAATTCTAAGCCTCAAGCTTTTTGGCGTCAAACACAAACTAAGGCTCTGAAGAAGCAAAAACACAAAAAAAAACTACTCGCCACAAATGAAGTTCTAGCTGCAAGCTTGCTTTTGACTTCCCCCACAGGAAAGTATGTACATACATAGCATTCAAGAGTCGTCAATATTTATTAGACTCCTGCGCAATTCCATTTAAACGGCCCAACAAGACATCCGATCGCCGCGCAAATACTTTCCATCCCCTACTTTCATCGTTCGGGTCAATTGTGAGTAAGCATAAGCCAGTTTCAGCAAGCGTACGTAAACTACCGATCAATAGCAACACACGTAGAGTATTTACTTTGCCTTCCGCAACTACTGCGAGTAAAACGTATTTGACAGTAGAGTACTCTACTGGTAGTACTTGAGTATTTTCGAAGAAAACTTACATTTGTGGCAAGAATGATAGAAGAATTTTCTGGATCGCGCATTTGTGGTATCTGAAAAAAACTAAGGACAGGAATCAGTGTTGCCAGAACTTTTTGGGCCGACCGGCTAGATTGGCAAAAAAAGCGGCTAAAAACGGCTAAAATGTTGTAGTGAAATTTCACATAGACTCTGGCAAAAAACGGCTAAAATGTTTTAGTGAAAATCCACATACTTTATTTAAATAAATCGCAAGAAACGAAAGACTAGTTAACACCATTAATTTATATCGAGTGTATATTCCTCATCATCAAATGAATCACTATTCACCTGAATTCATTAATTTTAAGAGATCGTCATCTACAGTAAAATTATGGCAGCATTTTTCTTCACGTTTTAAACCGTATCTTATATATAAAATAGCGTTTAACGTTTTAACACACATTGGATTTCTTTGCTTAGTTTTTATTATATTCATTGAACTAAATATTCGCTCTACTTCTGCATTACTTATAGGCAAAACAAGAAAACTAAAAACTAGGTTGCAAAGGTCAGGGTTTTCTCCTAGGGCAGTGCTCGCCAAAGTGGTGGTCCGCGGACCGGTGCCGGTCCGTAAGCCATAAGTCGCCGGTCCGCAAAGGGCGTCGCGAAATGGACAACGATTTTTTGATGTTTTATATTACTGTTTAATGAGGCTATATACAACTTGTATAATAAAAACAACTTAAATTTGTTAAACATTCATAAAAAATCGCTAATATCTGCTATCATCAAATGGTAATAGGTCATATATAGACACCCGGCTAATAAAGAAATTCATTTAAACAAATTTTAATACATATGTGAGATGATCGTAAACGAAAAATAATCAATAAAAAAAGGTACCGGTCCCCGACGTAATAGAAAAACTGCAGCCGGTCCGTCACACTCAAAAGTTTGACGAGCACTGTCCTAGGGCATTTCGAAATTAATAAACTTCGGCCCAAAAATTTACAGTTGAGTCTAAATTACTCCAGGTATGTTACGTTAGCCGTTGCTATTGCATCTCTGTGGATGTTATTTCGTCGGCGTTATATTTGTGTTTTTATTGCTGTAGTTGAACTAATACTTTTGGTTTAATTACTCTTAATGCATTTCCAACCGAAAAAAGTCAATTTTTTTTTAGTGTGGCAATATTTGTAGGGAGGCGTTGGCGTAATTCCTTTATTAAAGTGATAATAAAATAGCGACCATTTTCTCGAATTATTTTCTCGGCTTCGTGGTCAAAAGCGTTTGTGCTTACTTTTGTTTTTAAATATTCTTCAAAACTGTGATAAAACTGAGGAAATGGAGCAAGGTATGGTTCCAACGGGGAGCATATAGGATCAAATGTGTCTGCGCTAATAACCACTAGGGAGCATAGATGCGAAAGTAAAACATTGAGTTCATTAAAAATCTTCATTAGGTCTGCATTATTGCTTTCGAACAACTTGTTTACTTTTTGCACCTGAAAATTAGGCAAATAGTAAAATCGGCTAAAAATGGCTAACTTTTTTTTACAAACCGGCTAACAAACCGGCTGCCGGCTAGATCGAATTTTCTCCGGCTGGTTGCTATCAAAACCGGCTAAATCTAGCCGGAAAACGGCTAAAATGGCAACGCTGACAGGAATGTAGTGGAGCGATGAAGAGAGCGACGAGCAAAACGAACTTTCAACTAAAATGCTGATATACATACCTAAGTACATATGTATGTATGTGCATAGATACGTATGTGCATAGATACATACATATGTGCATAGATACGTATGTGCATAGATACGTATATGCATAGATATGTATGTGCATAGAAACGTATGTGCATAGATACGTATGTGCATAGATACATATATATGCAAGTGTCCGCATATATTTTTTTTCGTCACTTGTTCTGTCGCTTCACTGCAGCAAAACCAAGTTGTGAGGAAAACCCTGACGATATGCGTAGAATTGAAACCATGGGTTCATACTAAATATATTTATGTATGCATGGACATATGTACATACGTTAAAATGTAGTTTCGATTTTAAAAAAATCGGATGAAGTTTTTCTTTCGCCATTCATACACCTCTAATTTCAGTATTTATTAAAAAAACTCAATGAAATTCAAAAACTATCTTGCATTTGGGTTTACTCAATATCAATTTGAGCTGTCGCAGTGTAATCAAAAAAAAAAAGTTATCAATAGGTAGGTTCAGAAGGCGCAGCAGTTGAGCGCAACCGTTGCTAAACAAAAATCAGTGATCGTTATGCGTCTTTTGAACGACTTCATACATTAGCTGTCAAATTCAACTCTCAAAGGTACACACCAACATGTTGTCTCAAATGATCAGAAAAATATTACGATCATCTAACACGCAACTATTCAGTTGATCAGAAGTACGCAACAACGCGTTCAGAAGGTGCAATCGCACCAGTTACTGAGCTGTTTCGCCTTCTGAACGTGCCAGATGAAAATTCGTTTCTCTTGAAATCAAGTTATATGGCTGCGTATGTATGTACATATGTATGTACATATTCCGAAATTTTTTTTATTTGTAAAGGCTCTCAAGAAAAACTAAAAATTCATATAAAATGTCCAACTATCGAATGTGAAAATCGGCACTTTTCAAAATTTTGATTTGCCACTAATAATTTTATTTCGTATAGCAGCATTGCTTAAGTTATTGTTTTTGACAACTTATTTGTTGGTTAATGACTGCAAATAGTTTTATAGAAAATTAGAGACGAGAAATAATACTTTCATAAAAATTTAAGTACATACATAGATTTAAAAAGCTGCATGAATACAAAAGTTTTATGAAAATGTCACATTAAACAACTGTCTAAATCTACGTTATTTTTTATAAATAAGGCCGTAAACATTTTCTTACATCGTCGATTTCCATATTCTATTTTTACTCTTTCAATTTCACTGACCAGCGCTGCAAACGATATCAACTAGTAGGCTAACAACCAGAATTGAAATTTAATACGCAAGTACTTACCGTACTACAAGTATGCAGAGAGTAGATTTGCTACTCCCTTTTGGCAGCAGCAAATATCTCTCGTACGCGATGAGGGAAAGTAGAGTACGTACTTTGGTGGAGTAATAGCAAGTACGTCAAGTATTTACTCTCTCAACGCCAAGTAGTGTATGTATGCGGAAAAAAAGTAACAATGTGTTGGGAGTAGAGTACAATGCAAGGAGTACTTATTGAATGAAATGCGGCAAATACAATTGCGCTGGACTCTAATATTTATATAGCATAATGTACTATATTTTCGCCACAAATCAATTTTTTTGCGGATATTAACTTACACACCCACACGTACATATGTACATAGGCACAAATATTAGAGACGCTACACGATTTCCTACGCTTTCATTCAAGCCAACCGCCAGCCGGCAACTGCCAACGAGAAACAGGTTCCATTGCCGTTGCCAATGCAAGCTTTGGTCTATTATGCGCTCCCTCCTTCGCTGACTTACTGCTTGGTATATATGTATGTACAACTTCTTTACAGTCCGCTTGCCGCACCTTAGTTGCAACGTACTGATAACGTCGCACACACGTTTATTGTAGTTCAATAGGTCAACGATGCGTTGAATGTTATGGCAGATATCGTGAAAAAGAGATTTCCTCGATTTTGTTGTTGTTGTTGTTGTTGTTGTTGTTGTTGATGATGATTTCATAGCAAGCAGCAGCTTGAGTGTGGCTTAAGTGAAGCGGTGTGGTCTTTGTTGCGGTTATTAAGTATAACTTACCGCAAAGAAGAACTCATGGGATAACTAGTATTGTAGGCGAATCTTTTTATAAAATTAATGAAATGTAAGAGCAGCGAAATATATATTGAATTAGAAGTGCGAGATAAGAATTTCAGGAACGCAATGCAATGCGATGGAAACTTTCCGCAGCCTAATTTGGAAGGTGGTCGACGACAATGAATTTTTAGATACAGTCAGCGTCAAAAATGTGAATACCCTGACGTTTTGATGATTTTCTTTATTTATATTTTCCATACCATTTTTTTTTTGTATTTTTTTTTTATAAAAATATAGTTCATTCTACAGCAAAAACTAGCAGAATAGATTTTTTTAATTTCATATGGAACTCTGGAAAATTCAAGAAATACCAAACAAATTTCATCAAAATTTTCAGCTTTTCAATTTCCTTAGAAAAATTTTGTGTATGCAGTTTTGTAGCCCATTAGATTTTAGTACAATAATATTTAAGTTTCAAGTCTCTTAAAATTATTATTTTTGAAATTTTTTTTGTCAAGGGGGTTTTGAACAAAACAAACAACAAAATCTATTTTTGTATGGAAGAAAATGCACAACACCCTCGATAAAGAAATTCTAAAAAATTAACGGTAAGACTTGAAACTTGCACGTTATTATACAAAAATGTAATGTGTCACAAAACTGCACACCCAAAATTTTCCTAAGAAATGGAGTTGGAATGTTGAAAATTTGTATGACAATTTTTGGGTATGTCTAGAATTTTCCCGAGTTCTACATGAAATTGAAGAAATTGATTCTGCTCGTTTTTGCTGTTGAACTAAGTTTATTTTTGTAAAAAAAAAAATAAGAAAATTTGGTATGGTAAATATAAATAAGGATACGTCAGGGTACTCATATTTTTTACGCTGACTGTATGTACATATGTCTGTATCATATATGTATTTGTACACATGTATGTAGTGCCAAATATGATCGCCTTCATTAATTAAATTTCGTCAAAAAAAAAAAAATCGAAAAAAAATAAACATGTAAATGATACCTAAAGCACCTTCGCTTAAAACCAAAACTTGATGAGTACTGCAAGCTTATCCATTATAGGTTTGTAGTTTTATAGCCATAGGCTTATCTTTACAAAAGCTATTTTGAAGAAATGTTTCATTATAAAAATTAACAAAAAAAAAATATTTTCAATGGTTTTACAATTTATTGTGAGTCGGTTTTTTTTTTTAACCTAATACGCCATAAAAACGCAGTTAATGACAACGAGTTGCAACTAAATATTTTACGACAATCGTGCGCATAGTTTTTTTTTTTTAAATAATTTGTCATAAAATGCAATGCACGAAGAAAAGCTTAAAACCAACCTATACAGGGTGCGATGCAATGAAGTGAAACAAGTTTGAAGTGGAGAAGCGAATTGGTATAAGCGCGCCGCGCCATAGAAAATTTTGAAATGTTAGTAACTTTTCTGAATTGTTTGCAGGCGAGGAAAATTTGAAAATTTTATTCATCTTTTTCTTTAAATTTTAACTGCACTGGGATCGCCCTTTTGGGAGTAGCTTCCGCTAGGTAAATTAGTTCGTTGAAGTCATATTTTTTGTACTTATCGAATTTACTTTCGATCATGTACTCGAAATAAATATTTGGACTCTATTGAGAAATATTTGAACGACTTCTGCTAATTGAGATTTCTACACTTTGCTATGTATGATATACCACCTTACAAGCAAACCGAAGCCCCTGAGTCCAAAATATTTTTGGAAGGCAAATTCTATTTTTTTTTTGCTTAATCTAATGGTTGTCTTTTTGAATTTTTCGGTCTAAATATTTTTTTAAATAGTTCTATTCCAGTAGAAACACTTTCTTAACAAATCTTTAATGATTTTTGATGAGTTTTCTGACATTAGGTGATACTTTGGGTGATAAGAAGTGAGAGATGGTGGGCAACTACTGCAACGGGGAACGTAACGTCAATAGGTGTAATGCCTGCTCGAGGCAAGAAAATCGATATATCATACTTTAAGATCCGGCTGTGTTGTAGATATGACGAAAAATATCAAAAGGCGAACCCTACATTCAGCAAAAAAAATGTTTTTTTTTAATCGGAACTAGGGTGGCCAGATGCGCTGATTTAATCAGTACAAGTGCTGATTTTTTTCTATTGTACTGATTTTTAAGAGCCCGAAATCAGTACTCAAAATCTACTGATTTTTTGAGTTTGTACTGATTTTGTACTGATTTTTACATTTAATAAATACTTTTGTAAATTGGTGTAATTGACATTTACTTGAGGTTTACATGTTCAAAACAATGGTTTTTGACAACTCATACGTGTGAGCAGATTGAAAGCATTAATTAAATTTAAACCATTATTAAAAAGGTGTCACCTTGCAATTGTTTCGTTTCCTAGGATTTCGCAAAATAACAAACTGTTTGGATTCAACCCAACCCAACTGCACGATTTGCAGGTTTTACAGGCTATACAGCAAAAGCTGGTTTCGCCATTAATAAATCTTATGAAAGATGGTGGTGAGTTAATCATATATTAAGTACACTGAGACGATAACAATAAGAGATAATCTTTTGATTACAATTAAACATCCACTGCGAAATCGGCTGTCAGTATTTCAAACTTAAGACGACTACTGCTACGGTGCAATGTAAGTTCTAAAAACTACCGACTCTTGGATATTATATATGTAGCCATCGGCGTAGCCAGAATGAAAGGGGGGGGAGCTCGACCCTATTAAGCTGGCATTTCAGGGTACTATTTTATATATATATAAGGAAAATTGGAAAGTTAGGGGGGGCTCGAGCACCCCCCTGCCCCTACCTGGCTACGCCCATGTATGTAGCTTTACTTTGATTTTTGATGTTCGACCACCTGTAATTTTACTTGCACATACACATATAACACTATTAAATTTCATTCGTACTCGAAAATTCGTTTAGCGATAATTCGGTAATATACCTTTTAGTCAACATTTTAATGTGAATGTTGTATTTAATAAGCCCCACCAACTAAATATGTTTTAATTTTGTAACTTAAAATATGCAAACAGATTCTGACTCGAGCTCGTCTTCTACTGAAACTGAATGGGCAAACATTTTCTTTTTTTAATTTTCTCAATTTTTATAAATTTTCTAGAAAGTTTGAGACTTCAACTCACATGTCTTTTGTTATAGAATTAACTATATTTTTATAAGAAATTTAAAATAAGCAAGGAAAGAAAAAATTTTCAAAACCTGTCAATACATTTTACTACTATTTTCCAGAGCACAGCTGTACATACATACGTAATAACTTTGATTTGTTTTAAAGTAATGAATTTTTATATTGATAATACTATATGTATTTAAAAGTCTATTAGTTATTTTTTGTTAAATTAATGCGCTGTTATTTGGTTGTTATATTGTTAATAATAAAAAATACGCTTAATAATTTGCTGATTTTTATGGCTTTGTACTGATGTTTGATCCCAACTGTACTGATTATGTCACTATAATATCTGGCCACCCTAGGTATCCATACGAACACGGTAATGCATTGGAATACGCCCTGCATCTTAACCTTAAAAATAACGGGACGCAGCTATCTGGCAACCACTTCGTAGTGGTGACATGAATTAAGCTTTGTTTTCCCCGAAAGGTTGACTTAGCAAGCGGAAGCGCAAGCAGGAATTCTCCAGTGTAGTCATTGACGTCCATTCTGTTGCTACATTCACCTGCCGCTGTACCTAGCAAAAGGCCGATGTTGCCGAGGAGGTTACAAACGTTCACGGAAAATTGTGAATTTTATCACAGCTGCTGCCCTCAATCTCCTATTGGACGTCAGCAGCTCTTTTTGGGAGCTCAGGATAAGTAGGAATTTAGCCCGGCGAAGCCTGATTCCATGTTTGTGCACGGACATCTCACGAAAACTAGCTTCTTGCGCCAACCAAGAAAAAGTAAAAGCGGAGCCTTTGCACACTACTGCACTACCCAATGCCCTCGCGGGAGACGACGGTCTTGCCACAAGTGGCTTCTAGCGACAAGGCAGCTTTTTTGCCCAACACGAGCAAGGATGCAGCAAGAGTTGGTATGGTAAAAGTAATGACTTGTGAAATTTTCTTTTGTGGCGGAAGGATAGTTAAACTCATGCTTACCGTCCTATAACATATATGACCTTGCAGAATTCTAAGAGGGCTACTCCTTTTATAAGGAAAGGCAGCACGCATATGAACTGGTTTACGTGGAGTCAACAATTTCTTTAGCGAAAGCTCGATCAGATACAGGGCTTGTCCAATGCACTCCTAGGTATATAAGTATGGGCTCAACCCAAAGTATTCACGCGGTCTGACACCTAGTAGTGGTATTTTGAGGATTTAAAAGAGATCTTCCAGGGAAAGAGATTTGGCTTCAATAATTTCCGGGGCTGAGGTCTATTTCCAAAACAAAGAAAGTTGGTTTTTCCAACTTCTCGCATTCACAATGGATGTTCTTTGGTGACCTCAAACTTCAAAAAAAAATGTGTTGCTTTAAGTTAGACTTGAAACCTATTCAGTGAGTTAGGATGAGCTCTTGAAAGTCTGCTATTTCGCATGCACAATACTTAAGTTAGACGATAGGATGCGCACTAAGAAATTGTTAAATTGTCGAAAGTATTAGGCAGGCTATTCATAGGCTGGAAAAATTGAAGCTCGAAAGTATTTCTTATACAGGAGCCCAATTGGGCTCTCAAAAAAAACAGTATTAATTAGAGAGGCAAATCCCAGACCGGAAATTATTTTGTCCGTAGCCCGTATAGCCAAATTGTTTAGGACAAAACTATTGGAATAATTCCTTTTCTAACTGCTACTTTTTCTAGATACTGCCAGTCTTCCGCTTAAATGTGACAGGCCCTTATGTCGCACCCTGTATAAACAAAAAAATATTGCCATACGTACTTATGTATGCGAATAACAAACATTTTTAGTACTTAAAAAGGTTGTGACATTTGAATGAAGCAAACGTGACACTAATAAAAACTATTTTTTTTTTCTTTTAATTTTTTGGTTAGTAAATGATATTTTTAATACAACAATTTTCGTTTTTATGATTGTTATTAGCAACGCATTTTAGTGGGGAATTAACTAATTTTTAAGCATTTAAGACCACCCATGAAACGTGAGTGAGCGATTAAAAAATAGAGGAAAAATCAAAGACAAATGCAAGAGGAAAAAAAGACCCAAAATAAATAGTGAAAAAATGTCGAACATTAAAAAGCGCAATTTTTGACAGTTGACAATAGCTGTCATTTGTCAAATCGGAAATTGTAAATTGTCAGCTTTTGGACAGTGCATGGCAAGTAATTGGCGATAATAACAACAATAAAAGTAATTGGCAAGCCAAAACGATCGCAGAGTGCAACATTGTACGAAAAACTAAAATTATGAAGCAGTGAGTTGAGGGTAGTCTCATAAACAGGGAGTGTTGGTCAGTTGCCATGGCAGATATGGCAGTAAAGAAAAAGCAGCAAATGAGGGCCAGTTAGACATGTAAACTGATTTATACAACTGTCAAAACCGCAGGCAAAGTTGTCAAATAAGTACAGCGTGGAAAAGGGTGCATTTGCTACAAGTAGAACTAGTAAAAAAAACCTGACTGCCTACGGCAAATCACGCTAATGTCGGCCAACACATTCTCTGACAAACTTAGCAATTTTGTTGGCTGCAACAAAAATGTCACTAATACATACAAATAAAATGCTGATGGTAAATTGCAGTAGCAAGACTGCAGTAATAAGACAAACAAAATTTTAGCATTTGTTTTTTCTTCTTAAGTATACAACTATTTATGTCTGTAAGTTTATGAGCGACGGCGTCGAAAAAAATTAGCGCTAGTTGCTCGTTAGTAGCATTAAAACGGCAACGAGTAACAAGATCATTAGCAACGTGCCACATTGTGAGGCACGAAATACCATTGACCATGCAGCTAGTACAGCTACATCGGTGTACAATTTTCGTAGCTCATCAGCTGCTGTTGGCAAAATTATGAGTTATATGCAAAAATCAAAGGCAGACATTAGCGGTTATGGTGAAAAACAGTATTAAGTGCAATTGTGAAGTGAGTAGCTGGTGGTGGTGGTGTACATAGTTCAACGGATATGCTACCGACTGCTGTGTACAGTAGGAAGTCAACTTTGGAGGGCCAATTTGATGATGTAGCTGCAATAATACTAGTTAGTTGCTGGGAGCCTGCAGGATATGGTGTGAGTTGTAGAGGCCAAGGTGCAGTTTGACAGTAGCAAATTGCTATTACTCCAAATGCAAAAAGGAAACATGGCAAGACTGGATAAGCTTACATGGAAACACAGCTGGCATAGAGAAGTCTGCCAAATCGGCGAGAGTGGAAGACTACTTTAAATAATTCAAATCAAGAAAATGAATGTAACCACAATATAATTATTTTAAAATTAGCAGCAGGTACTTAGACGTAGACTTGAATCTAAGAGCTCGGTGTTTTAGAGATCACAGCAATGAACGTAATTTTTACTAGGTTTAATTTCAATCTTTTTGGATCTATATATCGATGGTCCTCGAAAAAGAAAAAAAAAACCTTACTACTGTTAACTGGTTCATGTCTAATCTTTATTAAAGTAAGTAGTAAGGATTACACAAGTAAGAATAAAGGATTAGAAAATAGATAGTTGCCACCTGTTTGAAAATTTTCGATTAATTAAATTGATAAAATAATTGAACTATTAGAATTTGGGTATCAATCTAATGAGGCTTATGAAAGCTTTAATTTCGAAAATAATTCTGAAGAAGGATGCCACATGTTTCAAACATTTAATTAAATAATTTAATATTATTACAATATGGGTATCAAACAAAAGAGAAAACTTAATTTCCAATGCATTTTTAAAGAGGGTTGCCACCTGTTAAAAAAATCATTTCAATTCAATTGATAAGGTAAATGAAATGTCGCAATATGGGTGTAAATTAAAGGGTGAAGAATGCTTAGTTTGGAAAATATTGTATAATATTGAGAGTTGCCACCTGTTTGAAAAATTGTAAATTAATTGGAATGATAAGATGAACGAAATATTACAATATGGGAGCAAAACTAAGGTGGTTTAAGACAGCTTTATTGCTATGCATTTTTTTGTAGAGGTTTGCCACTTGTTTCTAAAATTTAATTTAACTTAATTGATAAGATAAATTAAGGCATTTAATGACAAGATTTTTAATGACAACATTTGGCCATTAAAAAATATCCGTGCCATTATGTTCATAAAAAGAGTCATTATGTGTTCCACATGGTATTTTTCAAACGGCATAATTTTTTTGTAATTTCAATGCCTAGTGGAAATTCGGCATTATGAACATTTTTCAATATTGTTGTCACCAATCTAAAAAGTTAAGACTAAAAATTTTAAATTAAACAAAAGGTACGAAAGAGTACCAAAGCTATGATCGAAACGTAATTTTGTTTCTAAGAACGCTTGAAATTCCAAACATAAATGAGAAAAAAAAACCTTCGGAAGTGCTTTCACACAAACGAAAGCGAGAATAAAACTGTTGAGAACGTTCTCAACAGGATTTATATAAGAACAAAACCCTGGGGAACGTCGCCAAAGAAAATGCGATCAATACTTTCGGGAATATTTTCAAGAGAAAAGAATGATAGCAAAAGTTAACGAAACGTTCTGGCAAAGAACTTTCTCTCGAAGAACAATTCGGAAACAAATCTTCTCTAAACTGTTCGCGAAGAATGGAAGCGGGAAAAAATTTCTTCTCATATGCAAATTATGTGAACAAAAGACTTAAGAAACAAACTGTTTTTTTTTTTTTTTTTTTTTTTTTTTTTTTTTTCAGAAAATGAAAAATGGTTCTCTATAAATGGAATTAACAATTATTGTTCTCACTGAAACGATTTTTCCGCTCAACACGCAGACCTTGTCATTCTTAACGTTAAGTTCTCAAATCTTTTGTTCTAGCTTTGTTTGTTCTAGCAGACCGTTCACCAGACTTTTTTTCTAATTTGTTTCTCGTTGAATACGTTCTTGATACATTCGTTCTTAATTGGGTTTGTTTTTAAAAATGTTACTGAGAATTTCGTTCGCATTTTTTTTTACGGAAACGTTACCAAAACTTTTATCGCATTTTGTTCCCGTTTAGTTCTTTTGCGGGAACTTTCTTCACATTACCAACTAAGCCAAAACCGGAACGCGTTCTCGGCACATAGAACTAACTCTTGATATTTCTTCTTATACATGACATTTGTGCTTTAGAAAACTGTAATCTATAGCGTCCGGATATGTAAAATCTAGTTATTACATTTTTTGTTCTATGGTAATAATTTATTTTTTTTTTATTACAAAAGACTTGGTTTAAATGAATTTCGGTACACTTTACTATAACTTATTTTGATTTGATTGACTGTTCATTACAAAGCCGGGGAAAGTACATGCTGACATACGCCGTCGAAGTCAATGAACGATGGGCTATCTTACGTGCAAACCACACGATAATCGTCCAACGAACGAAAATTATAATAGTCGTATTAGAATGTCCGAATTACTCCGAATGTCTGAAAATGAACGACAAGTGGATAGATGTAGAATGCAAAGAAAATCAATGCATTCTCTGATCTTCCCGTCTCCGGGTAACTCCAGTTTGCATTCCTCAAAACTAAATTTTTCAACTATAATAGATACATAGTAAAGATTTTTTGCTTAGTTTTTCCGCCACAGCTACCTTTCTACCTTTCCTAATTCTTCGCCAGCCTTTTGATTGCCGCTCACGTTTTGCAATCAATCAAGTGCTTAACATTGTAAAAATACACTCACACAATACATAGTCGCATTGCACCTTATTGTTGTATGCTGAATGAGTGGCTCGTAAAGTTTTCACCACCGTCCAGACTGTCTCACAGTGGCTGGTTGGTAGGCTGTCTTTAGACTAAAAATCAAACGTGCAACATTGGCAATTTCTTTGCACTGACAATGAGCCTATTGCTGCATACTTACAGACAAGCTAACATATAAAAAGCCTCCACTTGTGTGGAAAAATATGTGCCTTAATTTTATTGCATAAGGAAGGAAAATTGGTTCCCTTTGCACTACATACTTACTTTGTATGGTGGCACGAATAGAAAAGTGAATTATTTGCATACTATGTCTGTATATGACCTGTCGGCGCAACAGTTGCAAGGAAGAAATTATTTCATTCCTCTTCATACCAACTATAGTTAGTTAGTGGCATTTTCTAGCAATGGGAACTATTTCATTCGCATTTGATTTGTGCTTTAGATTTTCATAGCCTTCCAGTTTTGATTGCTATCTTATGTACTCGCAGTATTGTTATTGAATTGATGATTGATTTGTCGAAGAATTTATTTTTAACAATTTACTGTAGTATGTGGGAACAACTTGGAAGAAAGTGAAAAAAGGGGTGAAAGAGAAAATGTTCCATACCGATTGTAGGGCTTTATGGACCGCTGAGTATTCGGCATGGTGAGAGAGTCCTGCTTTCAAGGGGCTTGTAAAACTGATTATACGGGCAGTCCGTTAATACTTAGCCTCACCGCCCGATGGCGCCACTATCGCAAAAGAAATTTACTCGTGTAGTATATTCTTGTTTTTGGAATGAAAATTGAGCAGCGAAATCAAGGAGCACTACGGTGACTCCTACCCTTTGATGGTAATCGTCTAAAAGTGGTTTAACGAGTTTCAACGTGGTCGCACCACGGAGGATAACGTGACAAAAATCCACGATCTCGTATTGGCAGGCCGCCGATTGAAGTTGCACGAGATAGCTGAGATAGTAGGCATCTCAATAGACCGCGTGGGACATATCCTGCATGAAATTTTGGGTATGAGAAAGTTGTCGGCGCGATGGAAAAGGAAAAGTCGAAACAGTGGACTTCAACCGGCGAACGTGCTCCGGAGAAGGTAAAGACTGTACAATCTGCCGGAAAGGTGATGTCCACCGTTTTTTTTTTTTTTTTTTTGAGATTCACAAGTTGTGATCTACTTATATCGACTAAGTACCTGGAGAATGGAAAAAATGGTCACAGGGCTCTATGATGCCGAGAAAAAAAGGCTCTTCCATCATGACAATGCACCGGTGCATACCTCCGCAGTCGCCACGGTCAAATTGGTCGAATGGGGTTACAAACTGCTGCCCCATCCACCGTATTCTCCAGATTTGGCCTCGTGCGGCATCTTTTTGTGTGCAAACTTGAAAACGCTACTCGCCCGGCAGAAATCTGAGTCGTCGCCGCCCCGTGTCTACTTTGCAGACCTCGGGAAAACGTATTTCTCAGATGGTTTAAAGAAGTTGGAGCATCGCTACGTCCAAGTGTTTCAAGCTAAAAAGAGACTATGTTGAGAAATAAATCGTCACTTTTCCAAAATTTTCGCTTTTCTTTTGTAGGCTATGTACTTATCGGACCGCACTTTGTTGTATTTGTCGCTAAGAAAACCTACAGTGAATGATTTTATCCGCTAGACCAGCGACAAGTCCCTATATGCATAAACTCATAATTCAACCCAATAAACAAAAATTCCTCTCTGATGATTTCTAGCAGCTTTTTGATTACATACTTCAATACTACTTATTTAGTAAAATTTCTTGTGACAGATTCCAAGAATACTACGCAAGCCATCTCTGGAAATTTTTTGAGGTAGACCTACATACGCAGCTGATTTGCTTCAGTCCTTAATTCGGATTAATCCCATCACCCAGTCAGCTAGCAGACGTGGGGATATCCTCTCACCCTCTCCACTCTGAATCGTCGACGTTCTGGAGTAACTGGAAGGGACTGGCTTTAGAATTTCTATTGACCCTGGAAAAGCGACGAAGGTGCTATAAGCAAGGAACTGTAAAGTGCCTAGTGTTTTCCTTTCCTAAGCCAATGACTTCTAACTGACCCAAGTGCTGACCATACCCATACAGACGCAGCGCCCACTTCCTCCAAGGAATAAGTGATAGGATAGTAGAGGTGGGGAAGGTTCTTTTTTAAGAGTTTCTTTGAAAACTTGCGGGCTTGACCGATGGTCTTAAGTTGGTTCAGCAGAAGCTGGGCGAAAATCTTAGCAACTAAAATTCCAAGGTTCCAAAGAAAGGCAAGTCTGAGTGTGTACCTCGAGAGACAGCTGCTTTGTCTAAAATAACCTAAACTAGACAATATTCCTCAGCGCAATTGAGAAGATCTAAATATTTGCAAATGCATTCCCATGCGACGCTAAAAGGTCAGTTAGTATGATAGGCCAAAAGATCATGCATTAGATTAACTTAAGCCTACGTCGAAATTGTGGGCGTTGACAAGCAACCAGTTCTGCGGATATTCATTTAACTGATTTGAATTATGTCTATACAGCATTAACTTTACGAGCAAGGCTGGTTTATGGCACATGCTGTCCGTACATAAACAATCACTTTGCACATTTTTACAAAACAAAAAAAAAAAATGCATTTATAAGACATAACATAAACAAAATTTTTCAACAAATTTACTCTAAAATTTACTTCTCGATCACCTGCTGATTTAAACAAATACTATGACTACTTAATGCATGGCAGAGAGTCTTTCAAGCCTAAGCGCCTAGACCGACCGGGAAAATGTACATGCTTACATATGTACATATATGCGAAAATTAAAAGACACAAATAAAATTTACAAACTAGAAATGTTAGCGGAAAATATTTACTGGCGGCTACAAGTGTTTTTGTTTTTTTTTTGGCAATTTCTGTGGACCAGCTGTATGTATAGCTGCGCTTGAGCGATGAGTGCTGTGTCATAGTGGCAACACTATCGCTTGACTGATAAGGTCAAAGCAAATGATTTATGACTTGTCGAGGATTATGACGCTTCACATTTTTGCTTCTATTTGTGTTGTGCAATGAAATGCGAGAAGACTTACAGATAGTTTTTGTATGTGTCCAATACTTCATTGGCTGTTAAATAGAATGGTGAAGTTTTGTGAATGGAACTTAATGTAAGTGCACTGTAATGTACTGTAATGCATTATTTGTATGTATATGCAGATTTTTAAAGTATGCACATATGTATGTATGTATGTATGAGTACGTGTGCCACGTGTTGAGCAACAATTGCTGCTGTAGGCAAATACATATTTTCGAAAACTTGTGCAACAATGAAGGCGTTTATAATGGAATTTAGCATTTAATGGCGAATCGATTGGTTGAAACGCCACTTGGGAGGTAGTTCATTTACGAATGATGAAGTTAAACGATTTTTTAAGCATCGAATAAATTTGTTAATTTACAACTAAACAACTCAATAAATTCTGATGTTCTCAGAGCAAGACCAATTTTATGAGGAGGAGGCTATATTCGTTACCTTGGGTTTGAAACTTTTAATGCCATTTTCTCAGGTAACTCTTAAAATTAATCTACCCTGAAACACATTTCTCTCAGAACAAAATAGGTGTTTAAACGGAAAATAAATTTCAAAACCTGCTTAAGAAAATGGTTCAAAAAAGTTAATTTTTTCAACTGAGGACAAAAATAGTGTATTCTTCCTTTCTATCTTCACTAGTAGAGAACTTATATCCGCAGGCAGAAAGGAGCTATCACCTCATGTAGCTCAGTTTAGGGCAGATCGTCTCAATCTCAGCTCGGCGAACGTCGGGAATTCTGGTCCAGTGTGGATTGGAGCTGGTTACAGGAGCTCATTTTGCTTACAAACAAACAAAAACAGCTCTTGCTTTTGACGGTGGTCTGGCAGGTCATTGGAAGATTGAAATTTACGTGGTGATCCTAACTGGAGAAGAAGTGTCTTACTGCCTTATCGACCGCATCGGATTACTTCGCTATTAAGTTTATTTGAGTTTCAAGTCACAGCGACATCGCTGGAAGCTGCCTGGCCGATAAGCTGGCAAGGAACTCCCTTCGGGACAGATTGGCGTTTAGTCAGCCCAGCGAGCGCTGGGCGAAGGCCTTGGAATGCAAGGTGGTAAAAGCCTTCTGGCCACATGTAGATCGGGGGCGGTCTGGGGAGCTCTTGAGGCTAAGCAAACTGCATCACTCGCTTTTGGTGGTAGGTAAACCTGCCGTACAGCTGAACATCGTCATCGTTGGCCCTTACTGCACCAACTGCATGGTGGATGATGAGGTGGAAACATGTCAACACCTGCTGTTCTGGTGCCGAGCCCTGGTGACAGCCTAAGATTTAAGCACCTTGGGTCGCACTTTTTTCACGCTCTCGATGAGCTTTCGAGAATGGACATTAGTCGCTTGAAGAACTTGGTTTTTTTCTTGCAAGGAGCCATAGGTGTCGTCATCCTCCCTTACCTTCCCCAAGTCTTTCCTTACCCTACCCCTCACCTTCCGGCCTCCATGCGTACTTTTTCCTCCCTTAAGGACATCACAACAGAAACCTTAGTAGTAGTTCCAACTGGGGCCACCAACGCAACTAAATCTAAACTAACCTTCTTCCTATAAACCTATATGACAAGCAGTAGGGGAGCTAGCAGTGTAAACGTTCTCATAAATTTTCCTGATCATTTCAGTTTCTTTCAGGCTGAGTGAACAGCCGTGAAAAGAGGCTCTCTAGCCCAGTAATGACTTGACACAGATATAATCCTTCACAATGTACTCTGACAGCCAAACTGAAAGCTAGGTTCAGCTTATAGGCGTCTTTGTCTCGCCAGCGGTATCCGCAATGTTTTAGTAATAAGTGTACGCACTTAGGCAAATCTCAGATGAAAATCAATGTACGACTCGAACGTAAAATTCATTACAAAAGTTTCCTTCAAAGGCATAGATATTTGCATTTTTTCTCAGAAATTCCATCACAATGGAATTAATTAACACAAATTTTTCAAATTATAAAACTAATGAAGCGAGTAACCGACTAATGTCGCGGCTTCAAAAGTAAAAAAAAAAAATAAAATAAATAAATCAGCTAGCAACCATAACATCAGCAGCAGCAAGACAAAAAAAAAAACTGATAGAGAATATGTTAACAACTGCATAGCAAAAAATCTTTGGCACTCAGCTGTCAATCAAATGGCAGAAAAGCAAGAAATATATTGGAAAACCACTAGAAAAATACCGAAAAACTGGCGACAATAAAACTCAGTAAATTCAATTTACCACAGCTATGTGAACTGCTAAAAGCAAAAAATTAACAGCAGCAGTGGTTTTAAAATTTTATTTTGATTTGCTGGATTTTCTTTACTTTTTAAGTTTTTAACTGCTACCACCACAAATATTGACGAATAGTGTCGATGGTGTGGTTTTTAATATATTTTTTCTTATTTTGTTGACTGCTGCTCAGCGTTAAGGCACTCAGGACGCACTAACCTCAATACAACGGAGCAACAACAAGATTACCAGTTGCCAGCAGACTTCAAAGTTCGCACAGTGGCTTTGTAGAATGCAAGCCAATTACATATCTACTTGTAGAATTGCAAAAGAAATAACAGCAGCGAAATAAAATCAAGCGAAAAAAATCCATGCTCACAGCAATTCTAAGCGAAACAAATGCACGCATTAGAGCTGGAAAATTATCGATAGCAATATCGATAGTTGGTTTTGGTTTCACTATCGATAGTTTTCACTCATATATATTTTGTTCAGTACCATACATATTTCAGAGCGCAGATGCTGCTTGAAGCCAAAAAGCGTTGATAAACTTTTGCTCCTTAACAAAAATATCGACATATTTTCTCAATTCTGTAGCCCGTTTCTGTAACTTTTCTCTACCGATTATTTCTCTACTGGTAGAGAAAATACGTCACTCTCACCTACTAATTAGCAGTAGAGAACAGGGCGGCGAATTCATATCTCAATTCGCCTTGGTAGAGAATTGTTACAGAAACGAGCTACTGATCTGATTTTCAATAAAAGTTGTTGAGCTAAATTTTTGGACTTTTTTAATTAAACCTATCGAGTGTCGATATTTTCGATAGTATCGATACTATCGATGATTGTGACTATCGTTTATCGAAACTATCTATGGCCACGACCATCGATAGTTTTCCAGCTCTAGCAAGCATAAGCAAAGAACTTGGCAATTGGCAATCGCTGTTGTGGCGTGGCAGCAACGACAATCCCGCCATAAAAATGTCAACGAGATCGTAAAACAACAACAAAACGGTGATTAAAACAACTGCTGCAAAAACAATAGCAATAGCAACAGCAACAGCAATATAGATAACAAATACAAGTGCTTCGAAACAAATTCTTACCGCAATCAATGCGGGAATGCAACAAATGTTTGGGTGCAGCGCAACGTAGAGCAGCAATGAGCCAATGAACAAAATGTATGCGCTGCTGGTCGAACTGTGCACCAGAGAGGGTCTGGCAACTACACTTTTTGCGTAGGAATGCACTCGTATCGATTGCTTGTGTCTGGCTGCGCTGAATGAGCAAACAGTGCAGTGCAATGGAACGAAAGTGCTTAGCTGCGCATGCGTGTCGGTCGACTACGGCTCCAAGCTGTCTGTACTGGTTTCCGCGAATGGATAAATATACAGAGGTGAGCGGTAGCACAAAAAAAAAAAAAACAATTAAAACAAGTTAATGATTGCAACGAGGTTTTTGTTTTTGTGAGCGGGAGGTATGCAAAAATTTATAAGACTGTTCATGATTTGTGATCGCAAAGGAAGAAAGAAAAGTGCAATTGGAAGATTATATAATGAAATTGAAGAAGAAAAAGTATCTACTAATTATAATATCAAAAAATATGAAATGAATTCACATAAGATAAGATGGAATGAAATTATTGGAAATGTGAAATGAAATCACACGAAAGTGAGATGACTTAAAATTAGAGAAAATGTGAAATAAAACGATAAATGAAACAAATGCGAAATGCATTCACATAAAATAAGATGAAGTGAAATTATTGGACACGTGAAATGAAACCACATAAAAGTGAGATAACATGAAATTGTAGGAAATATGAAATAAAACGAATTGAAATAGAATAATTTGAAACTTAATGGCACGAAAGGAATGTGAAATCAAATCACATAAAATTATAGAAGTAAAATTACAGGAAATGTGAAATAGAATTAATTCAAATGAATTGAATCGGAATATATAGGCATGAAAAGTAATATGAAGTGAAATCACGCGATAAACAAATTATTAAAAAATCAATTTAAATGAAAAATATCACACAAAATCGATTTAAAAATTATGACAAGAAACCGCTTAAAAGTGAAATAAAAATTAACGTATATGAAAAAAAAGATATAAAAAATTAGAATTAAAGTGAATTAAATTAAAATAAATTGTCATTCAACTGTATAAAAAAAAAAAGTGAAATGAACTCACACCAAAGTTGAATGAAATGAAATGATGTAAAATAAATTCAAGTAAGTTGATCTGAAATGAATTCGCGGGAAATCAAGTATGAATGATGTTTAGCCCTATTGCCAATTCCATGTGAATAAATTGTTCCCATAATTTAACGTGCAAAACAAAAACAAATTGAGAAAAATTGTTTTTGTTTTGCTTTATAGTTTTCGAGAATATACGTTCATGTGAAACTCGCGATAGGGTCGATTAAATTAAATGCAATGTGAAATGAAATCACGTGAATGATAAATGACAGCTAATGATATAAAAAACAATTAAGTGAATTAATTTAAAATAAAATGGCGTACAGTTGCACGAAAATAGTGAAATCAAACCACCCGAGGTTGAATCAAATGAAATTAAATTGAAATGAAATTGAATGACATAAGATAAGTACAAGTGTGTAAATAAATTAAAATAAACTGGAAAACGTAAATTGTTTAAAACTATGTGAAATGGAAATGAGTGCGATATGACATTTAATGACGCAAAGTGGACTTATCTGAAAAGAAATTGTTTGGAATGAGATTTGAAATGATATCACATTAAATCGAAATAACATTTTATGACATTTGACATGCCTTAAAAATTAATTGAATTGAAATGAAATAACATGCAGTTGCACAAAATAAATAAAAATGTGAAATAAAAGTCTATGAAGTTTAATCAAATGAAACGACAAATATGAAATTAAACTGAAATGAAATGTTACGCTACGTTATAGCATACCAAAGTGTGAAATGAAACCACCTGGAAGTGAAATGAAATTAAATGACGTAGAATGGATTAATCTGAAAAGCAATAAAATCTCATGAAAGTCGAATGACATCGAAGGAATCGAAACGAGTTCAACTAATATTACACGGGCTAGGTGGAAATAGAAGGCGGAAAGAAACCACATGAAAATTGGCTGAATTAAAATTGCATAAAATTAAATAAAACGTCAAGGAAACGCATGAAAAAGTGAAATGATACCCTTGCAATTGAAAAGTAGTTAAAAGAGTGAAATCAAATTACTCAAAAATGAAATGATCTTCATTGGTTTAAATTGAATAAAAAAAATATATATTGGCGAAATTAAAATGTAAATAATTGCTTTAAACTAAATGGAATCTAAACAAACAAAAGAACAAACAACATTTGTTATGATTGGGGACTAATGTACCTAGTCGGTTTCGGTTCATATGTCCATTTGTTAGGAAGTTTAATTCGAATTTCTAATAATAAATTGATCTGGGGCTGGATTCTGTAATAGCCCGAACACAATGAAAACGACGACGAGCTACGGACCACAGCTGTCAAATTATTTTTCCGCGTATTCTTATGTAGATCATTATTTAGGCGACGACAGGGCCATTTTTCCAGTGACAGATAAGGTTCTTCCCCTTCTTTTATGTCAAACTCAAGCAAAACACATGTCGCCATCGACAAAGCGCTTTGGATTTTGATGATAACAAATTTGGAAGGAGCTCGGCGTTTTCAATATGTTCAGCACTTAACTGTGAGTTTTCAAGTGTACACTGAAAATTGTGTAAACTCTTTATTTTGAGATTCAGGAAGTGTGAGAGTGAGTTTTAACTATCAAATTTTTGTACATTTCCTCATTTTGCGATTCAGCAAGTATTAGAATCAGTTTTAACTGTGAAAACGCTCCATCATCGAAAACTTTTCAAGAACGCCCTATTTCAGAATTTGATTGAAAACACCCTATATCAAAATTTGGTTGAAGAACTCCCTATCTCAGCTGTTGATTCAAAAACGCCCTATATCAGCTGAAAATACATGGCAAATGTGCTGAGATGGGTCAAATTCTGAAGTGGGGCGTTCTTGAAAAGTTTTCTAACATAGAGCATTTTCGAACTGGCTGCCGAAATAGGTCGATCTTCCACTCAGGTGACGATATATAGACTATAATATCTAAAGCATTATACAAATATTCAAAGGGTAATAATTCTTAAAAAAATGTCAAAAAATCAAAGATCGAAAAGTGATGATGAAAAAAAAAATATTCACAAAAAAAAAAAGACTGAAAAAATTACGTGTCATATTCCTAATCCAACCCCACACCGCTAATCAATTAAAAATTGTCAATACGAAAATTGCAATAATTTTCCCGTCTGCCTAATTAATGCCAACACTATACGTATTTACGACTTGCAGTTAATTAACGACACAAGCTTTAGTTGCTGCGACAACTTCCATGAAGCAGCTTTACACAACAAATGCCTCGAAGGCAACAAAAAAAAAAAGAAAATGCAAAATTTGAGTTATAGGATTCTCGCTAATATTGCGCTGGGGAGCAGCACCGTCCAATATGTACTCGTACATATGCAAGAGTGCGTGGAAAATTTGTATTTCTTTTGCATTCTTATTTTGTGTGGTTTTCGATTACAAAATTCACACGCTGATTTGCTTTTAGTTGCTGCGATCGGTGATCGCAGCTAAGCCCAGGCATGCTTTGGTTGGCTGCAGAATTTTATGCTGCTTGTTAGCTGACATGAAGATTTTATTATTGTGGTATGTTTCACACTTTGTTTTTTTTTTTTTGGTACTTGTGCAAAGCTAGAAAATATTTAGCAGATTTTCCTACATACTTTTGTATATATTTTGTGTATGGTTGGTGTGTAGTTAGTTGTATAAATCAGCGATTTTTATGCATTTCTATGATATTTTACGAATTTACATAAACTGGCATGTCATTTTTAATTGCTCAACCTCCTGCTGACAAAGTTGACAGTTGTTGGGTGCCGCATGTGCTACCGATTTCGGGAGTGTTGCCGCAGCGGCAGCGGCTGCGGCTGCGGCTCTTCTGTGGTGGCTGCTATCGGCGCTGCGGCTGCCACAGTTGACAATTGTGATGTTGCAATCAAAGCTTACTTGTCTATGCACTGATTGAACAGTAAGTAAACAGTTATGTACATATGTATGTCTGGTTTTTTGTAATAAAAATTGTTGTGGTTTAATATTTCAGCAACAATTGGCAAATGGCGACCGAAATGTTTGCGCTGAAAAATGAGGTTGAATTAAGTACAAATATGCAAATTTTATTTGACCAAATTTGTCAGTTTAATTTGATAAAAAAAAATAACGATTGAAATTCTTAACTGGTGACCGGATTAAAACCGATGTAAGGCGCTATGGAAAGGGTACAAATCAAATTACATCAAAAATGTGGCAAATCTCAAACAGAACTGGTCACCAATCACATTTATCATCAATAAATCCTGACAAATTATGATTGCACACAGTGTTGCCAGAAGTGGCGAATTATCTTCAAAATTTAAATATTTTTCACAAATAATCAGAAAAGTCTTCAAATGAAGATTGAAGTTGATTAAGAAGATTATCTGTATATTTTCTTTGCGGAAAGCTAACTATACTTCTAGGGCGATGGCCGCGAAATAGTAGTCAAGGTTGGTTTAACCTCTGCATTAGATGTCAGCTTACATGTAATTAACTACTTTTGGAAAGAAAATATCAATGAGCAAAATAAAATAGTTTTTATTTTACTTTTTATTTATTTACTTTATTTTATTACATTATATATTTGTTTACACTGTACTGTAGGTGGTCCCATATTCGAATACGTCAGACATAACCTCAAAATAATAATATAAGATTTCGACCTTCTCTTCTAATTAACTACAAGTTATATATTTTATAGAAATCCCGCAAATAAGCCAACTACAAGTGGGTTAGTTTTCATCAATTGATAATTTTTTCAGCTGGGTAATTACAACAAAATAAAATTTCATATAAAAAATCTTCAAGTGCTGCCAGATATCTTCGCTGTGAAGCAGTGTTGCCAGATGGTCCACATAACTTCACCCTAAAGTAATTTCATTTCTCCCTAAAAACCCCTAAATATGCATATATAGTTTGTAGGCGTCTAAGGTTGCTAAAAAGTAGTATCTCGGGTATCCAGCAGTGTTTGGCGTTAATCAATTAATTTTTCAATCGAATTGTTAGTTCATTAAAAAAGTTATTGTAATTAAACATTTAATTGCAGAAACAATTAAAAAATAACAATTAACCTAATTATAGGGAAATTAACTACAAGTAATACAAGATTTGGAAAATTCTATGTACATGAATAAAACCTTTATTAGTTTATTATTAGTAAATTATAACCTGTTGATTCGTCTTAGAACAAAATACAAATTTTTTTAATTTGAATTTGAATATTTGAAAAATCCCTAAGAAGATCCCTAAAGATGTTTTATTCCCAATTCTCACCACAATGGACCAGAATAACCCTAAATCTAGGGAGAAATACGCTAAGCTGGCAACATTGCTGTGAATATTATTTGTGTGGAGTTTTATGTTGTTGTAATTACCCTTGATAGTTGGCAAAAAATTTTTCGTGTTTGACATATGTAAATTTATTACTGCATATGGCGAAAGTAGGAGAGCTAGAATTCTATGAATTACGGGATTTTGCCCGTCGAAATTCGCGTTCAAACTAGGCATTGTGAATTTCCACTAGAGAGAAATTATGGCGCGATATTTGTCAAAACAAAGACGTAAGTAATTTTTGTTTTCTAAATTTAAGTTAACGAACTAAATTTTCTAGAATTAATTTTATATATTTTTTTAAATGTGAACAATGTTTTATTAAAATATTTTAAAATGACAATTTACAAGACTTAAATTAAAACATATACGATGGTCCTCTGCAATAACGACACAATTCAAAATTCAAAATAAAAAAAAAAAACCCAACGTGTTTAATACTTACATACTACTAACTTTAGCAATCCAATACTTATTACAGAGGATCATCGATATGTCGTACCTGTATGCGTTTACAGTTCACTGCAATTTGTTGTTAATTCCCATAAGTAAAAATACTTGCATGTTTTGTGAACTTGTTAAGTAAAACTTTTATGAATTCATGAACCTGTAATTTTTGTTTTTTAATTACAATACGTCATGGTTTTGCATAATAAATACAATTTTAATTTAAATAAATTTAAGTTTTTTTTTTTGTTGTTCTAAAATCTTCAATACAGATATTTCCAAAGTAAAAGTTTTTTTCCAGTTTTAGTAATTTTTTTACGCCTTTTCGAAGATTTTATCATTACTTGGAAGATCTTTAACACAATTTTTTCTGGCAGCACTGATCGCACACTTGGTAAACGGTAGTGAAATCGCTTCTGGAGTTTGCGCTATTTCGCTTAGTAGATGTTTTACTGAGTTATCTTCTGAGTTATCTTCTGACATTTACCATATTTATAAACACACAAACGGAAGTACGGATGTATACAGCGATATAAGGAAAAAAAAA
>NW_023458557.1:95821615-95918004 GCF_013731165.1 Rhagoletis pomonella | reverse complement strand
GCAATTTTCTGGTTTTTGAATGCTACCTTTTTTAAAAGCAGCTTTCATCATTGTAGTACTTAAAGATAAAAAAAAAACAGTTTATAGAAATGTTAGAAAATTTTGCGTTGAACTATCCACTCAAGTATTCTTATTGCTTTTTTCCTTCCCGGAAATATTTGACTAATGAGATTAATCTTTAAAAATTCGATCAGCTAAGATGAAAGATTAACAAAATTGCAGTGGAAAATTGTTACAGTAAAACATATGCAACTTGTTACTTCTTACATAAAACCGGACGAAAAAATGAGAAGCTCTTATTAGTCAACACTTTCAGGCAGAGGTTTTTAGGTAAGACCTCACAAGCTTTATTAGGTTTCCCAATAGCTCTACTATTCGGAAATAGACGAGAATGTGTTTTTTTTTCAAAGAAATGGATTTCAAACAAAGGAAACAAAGAAGTGGTGAAAACTTATTCAAATGATAGCGAACGGGAAGTTCTAACCCACCCGCTCTATAGCAAAGAAAATTCACCACCAGACCTATCATTTGTTCTAGTCGAGGTAAAACTCCCTTACGGGAGTACGCTTCACTTCAGTTGAATGTATCAAAAATTGGCTTCATACTTTCTTGGTCTCCAAAGACGAGCAGTTGTATTGGTGCGGAATCGATGCATTTCCAGAAAAGTGGGTAAAAATCATAGATAGCGATGAGCAATACTTTCGATAAAATACATTGTTCCAATTCTGCGCAATAATGTTTCAAAATCGGGAAAAAATCCTATAAACATTTCTTATATACCCATAGAGCATACTTGTCAACAGACTTCAAGAGTATTTTCTGAAGCTTTAAAACCGGAACAATAACTGGATACCATCAGATCCGATACGCCTAACTTGGTATCCCAAAATTTATTAAAATCAAGAGTATTTCTACGATCGATGAAATAATCGATCTTGTGGATTTATTTCGTGCTAGTTAAGGGCCGTTTTCACTTTCGCTGTCATTTTATATGACTAGACGTTGTCAAAACTGACTGCAAACGCAATTGATGCTATATGCCAAGCCGTTTTCATTATTTTGACAATATTTGACGTCAAAAATGACCTAATGAAAGCCAGGCTTGACAGAAGGAAATGTACTGTGAAACCTACTCACTTAAACTCTAAGGGGAACCACCAGGCACCGTCGTACAGTATGCTTACGCAGCCATGGGCGTTGGTCTGACTCCTACTGTTGCTACAACGCCCATGGCTGCGTAAGCGAAAGACGCAAAGCGGGTGGGACGACTCCACCTGACAGGACGGGCCTTCTTTTCAACTTGACTTTCCTTCTTTCTTGTGTTTGTTAGTACCACTAGTACTGATGAGCAGGCATGATAATTTTGTTTACGCAGGGTAGGTAAGGTGGGCGAAAATGACCCCCCCATCCGGCGAGCTAGCCTGGGCTTTGCCACCATGCCTGTGTACCGCCTTCACCTCTGCCAACTGACACCCTCGTAACAAACCTGTCAAATATATAAGATAGAAAGGTTGTCAGGCAAGTCAAGGTCTTTGGTTATCCCATTGCTAGGACAGACATAAATGTCTTCAATAGATTTAACTTCAAGTTACTCCTTTGCTAATAAATCTCTTCAATAGATTAATCAATGGTTATCTAACTAGTCATAACTTGTCTGTGTTTAAATATGTTCAGATTGCTCGGCCCAAATAGCCAGAAAGGTGGCTTTGTGATGTGTGATGTGATTGTCCGGCCTTGACCAGACAAAGGCAGATATCAAGATTCTTTTAGTACTCATTAGAAAGGCTGAAGGTATCTTAGGTTTGAAAAGTAAGCAACTTGTCAACGCGATACAAAACCTCTCTTAGAACACCGAACCCCATGCTTGTGTTAACTAACTAAGAGTACGTCTAACACTTCCGAAATCAAGAATTTTTATGAGTCTAAGCTTAATTTTTTTCTTGAGCAAAAACAAAAGCAGAAAAAGTCACAAGAATGCCACAAACACCAAAAGCAATTACTCGCGCCGGCAACACAATAAATTTCACAGCTGCACGTTTAAATTGCAAACACTAAAATGTTTGCGCGAGCATAGAAAAACTTTAAAACAGCTTGCAAAGACGCGAAGCGTTGCAGTATAGCCAAAAGCGGCAAAAAGCACTTTGTACACGAGTGCAGAACATTTTGTTGCAATTAATACGAATGCGAATGCGAGGCGGTGTTGCATCGCCAAGCACTCGACGCACAAACACACATACATATATGTGTTTTAAAGCACAGAAAATTTCCGCGCACTTACATGTCGCATGTGACATGCCGTAAGCTGCATGCCACATAAACGTAGCCCAACCTCTTTCACATCTCCGGGCCAACTGTTTTTCGTGCAGCTGAGTAGCTACAATTGTCACTTATTGCAGTGTCCCATAAATTACGCATGCGCGCAGACGTTTGCGGCGCCGCACCGCTGAGTGGAAAATGTGAAGGCCATGAAAATTGCATGCTCACTCACACATGCTACACGGATAATTACTTGATTTCTAATCGAAAGTGTCATTTGTACAACACATTGCACACGCCCCAATGGCCGATTGAACGAGTGCGTCGTCTGCGCGTTAAATTGAAAGTTTTGAAAGTCACTGATAGGCATTGGCTGGCAACAAATTTATAGCGCAACGATAAATTACAGGCATAAAATTAGATTTTATTGATGGAAATTGCGACGCGTTGCGCTGCAGAGACGGGAATGCTTTACTAAGTGATGCACGCGCGCGCGCGTTTAGTTTGATGTGCTATAGCCCGCGCGCGCGCGCTGTTGCAAGATCGCCCACTGGAGCGCAAACGCTTTGTCATAAATATTGCGCGCTAAATGCGCAACGCCAGCATTCAGAAGCAGCTGCAGACGCAGCGGTGGTGGCGCCATCTGGCGTTGACAATATGTGCAATTTGTTGTCAAGTGCTGTCATAAATGTCAGCGTTAGAAAAAGCGGTCCAGCACGGCGCTGAGTAGTATGTATGTATGCAGTGAGGAAAAAAGTTGGAAAAAAGCAATTTTATTTTATAAACAAAGCGCAGTCGTGCACTCAGCACATTTTAAATTATGTCAACTTCGGCATGGCTTGTTGCTTTTGCTGCGCGCTCTTGGCGGCTACACAAGCGCCTGACAGCCAGCATTCGGGCAGACAAGCAGCGAGCGCTGCATGCGCCATTACCAACAAAGTGAAGCGCGCAACACAGTAAGCCGTGTAAAAATTTGTCAACGTAAACGTAAAAGGAAGTGGCTGCCAACAAGTTGTGGTCGCAGCGCTCGACAAGCAGAGAGATAGACAGAGTGAAAAAAAAAAAACAGAAAAAAAAACGAAAAATGCATAATTTGAAGGAAAAAGATTTAACACATTTGAGAAGTTGGTTGGAAAAACAAAAAAAAAACATATATGCACAACAACAGCGCGAATTTATTTTATTGCGTCTGCGTGATGCTGCAAAATGTCATCGTAGATCACGCAGCTGTGCGCTAACAACAATATGCTGCAAGTTGTTGTTGTTGTTGCAGTGATTTTCATACACTTCATTATTGCCGCAGCCCCAACTTGCGATGGCCGGTGCTGTAATGATGAGCTGTGTTAGCGCTAGCAACACAAAGCCGCAACAGCCAGTCGGCCAACATGCGCGCAACATGTTGACAGTGTTAGACGCTTCAGGCATATTTACCTGTGTTTACTATCTGCACATGCATTCACACTGGCATCTTGTAAGTGTGCAGATATTAATACACTCGTATGTATGAAAATGCATTACCTTCTTCTATTCCACACTACGCTCGGCGTCTGCTTGTTGCTGTTGTTTACCTGTTGACTGCTGACAACTGACTGTTGCCGCTTGGTACGCATGTGCGCAGCTCTCACTTGGCGTTTGACATTCAAATTGTGGATTCTTGCATGCCAAATTTTTTGTTCATCTCATTTTTTCTATGTGAATACATATGTAAGTATTTAGTATGTAGGCTTGTAAGTAGGTGTGTGTATGTTTTTGTGATAGTGACTCAAATGCAGCCTTGCGTAAAATTTATTAGTAATGCGATACCTTTTGGTGATTCTTCACACAGTTTATAAGTACGTTGTTCATACATACATTTGTATATAAGCCACATGTTGAAATCCTCTACAAGCAGCTTCAGCCGTAGTTTTTGTTATTTATTTTGCTTCTTATACTAAAAGCATACGCATACCTATTTATAAACTTTATACTTGCTGTTAAAAATGGCTGGTTATTGCTTTAGCATGAAGATTTTGTAACAACTTTGTTGCACTAGTTGCTTGCTGGCGCGTTTTAATTAGGCCAACTGTCCACTTCAGATAAAGCGTAGGTATGAAAAATATTTAAGTTATTTTTGCGGCGCACAAAATTTATGGCCCCTATGACTTTTTTGAAATATGTAGTGATAAAGGATCTAACATACATATTCATATAAAATGCTTACACCGAGCTCCTATCTATCGCGATCTGTACATCTTGGCACTTGAAAACTTCGATTGTCGCTCCTTGGCATTTTAAACACCGATCGACTCTTTGTTGGGAGTTTTGAGAAAAAAAACGATGCGGACATATAAAATTGTAAACGTATAAATGTTGCTAACGATTCATATTAATGCCGATAATGATATCGATAAATGCCGATAACGATATCGATAAATATAAAAAAAATCGATTATTGTGAATATATTTTCCATATAAAAAATAAAACGATGGATAAAAACATCGATAACGATATCGATAAAAATCTCGGAATAGAAATCGATTATTATGGATAAAAACTGATGGCTTAGTAAATCTTTCGATAAAAGCACTAATTTTGTTATCGTCGCTTGGCGCGCAACACCTCGTATCCGTCAAATGCAATACCTCGTATGATGTGGCATAGAAAAATAATAATTTTGCTTACCCCGTTTCAATGGTTGCCTACTACATAAATTTAATGGTGATTAACTATATCAGAAGCACATATTTGGTAAGTTCACTTAGAAATCCACTCAAAAGTTTTTAAATAAATATATATATATTTTTTTTTTAATATTTTGTGAAATTTCCGGACTACCTTCACGTGGGTATTGCATTTCGCGGATACGATACCCAAAGGGAATGGCCGCAATTTTGTTTTTGTATCAAATTTAAATTCTTCATACACGATGAAGGCTGACTTTATGTCGACTAAAATCCGAGATGTGAGTCAGGTATGAACTTTATACCCAGAAGGAAGAAGGTATCTTTATACCATATACTATGTCTCTCTACGTCAAGGGGTCTAGCATGGTATGTGTTGCTGTTCTAGGCGTCCCATCAAATCAGCGAAAGTCTATCAAAACTAGAAATGTATACCCGATATGCCAATAGGGGTTATGACCTTAAGCTAAGTATACCCTTCCGTCGATCTTAGAGATGCACCAAAATGCGAAACTGAACCTTTAAGGAAGCAAGCGGGAATTGTGCTGCTGTTGTATGCAGCTGACATTGGGGTATAGTGATAGTCGAAACAAAGTCGATTATGAAGTTAGTTGCAGCTTTTTTTGACAGATATTTCACAAAAAATTTGGGCAAAAAGCTGCACTTAACTGTACTGTAGACTTTATTTTGACTATGTATGTATATGATACAATAATATCGTCGACCCAAACAACAATGGTGCTCTTTTGCCTTTTCCAGCAACAAACACAGATTACATCATTGCCATCGACGAAAAGGCAGGAGCCTGCTTGGAGAAGGTCAGAACCTAACAGTGATTTTAATATGAATTTTTAAAGATTTTTTTTTAAAGAAAACTTTGAAAGAATACAAGTTTCTGTAATTAAACATTTTCTTTGAATAGAAAATTTCGTTTCAGCTACTTACAAAATCAACTTATTTACTAAAATAAAAAACTCCGCCAACATTGCTGCTGAAAATGCTCGTGGTTAGAAAAATCTCTCAACCATGCAATGTTGAGCTCAAAGAACTAGCAACTTGGTCACTCTGCTCAAGTTACTCACCTAGAATGGAGCAATGAAAAGAAAAACAGAAACTTTCAAATAATCACTGCAAAACTAATCTTAAAGAAGAAATATGCCTTCTTTTGGCTAGAGAGCAAAGAATTGTGGCTTCGTGCACCCCACACATGGACACACAAATGCTATGCTCAGTTCTTCTTATACATATATATGGATGTATATAACAGTGACTTCTTGCTACACATTCTCTGCATTGCATTGTGTGTTTGGCATTGCAATGTTTTTTTTTTTTTTTTTTTTTTTTTTTTTTATATTTTCGTCGTAACGACAACGTCCTCTGTGTGCACCCAAAGAGCTGAAGTGACTTTCTATTCTTTTGTTTATCAAATGAAAAGATCGACTATCAACACTTTCCAAATTGAATTAGGGATGACAGGCAAATGAGTTTAATAAAAGAGAGTTAGTTAGGGTATAAAAAATATATAAAAGATTAAGAAATTAAGTAATGCTGTTTCCAAGCCTAGAAATCTATATATAAATAAGCCACAAGAAAATTTTGCAATCCCTTTTTTGAAGGCACCGTTCGCTCGATTTCAATGAAACATACACCGATTTAAAGGATATAACTTCCTCTAATCCAGAAATGTAAATCCCGATACATCGAGGGCGTGTCATCTGACATATAGAATATATATGTGAAAACCACTATATCTCTAAAACCAATTATGCTGGAGAACTGAAACTTAGCACAGATGCATAGATTGTAAATACCCTACTTACGGTGAAAAATGGTAGGTACTGAGAAAGTGAGCGTGGTACGTCCCATTACAAACTGAAATTCGCATATCACTTTTATCTGCAACCACATATGCTTACGTCCAGAAATTTCACACCACAACATATGTTGTCAATACCATATATACGGTGAAAAGTGGTAGAGATTGCAAAAAAGAGGGCGTGGCCCCGCCCATACAACCTGAAATTCTCATATGACTTTTATCTGCAACCACTTATTATTATAAGGTAATGGAATTTCATGCACATATAAAATCGCAAGAATCATTCAATTGGGAACCATTTTCTCCCAAATTTTAAAATCGCATTGAATGTTTTGTGCAAAAGTTTTTAGAAGGATCAGTGTGTTTGTCTTCCGGTAGGTGGCGCAAGAATTGAGATCTATGGACTTAAAAATAGTAATTCGCATAAAGGAGTTAGTATTGATGACAGGTAAAATTCAAAAGTGTATGAAAAAAGATGTCGAATTTCGACAACTGGGCGATACTAGTAAAGAGGAATTCAATAAAAGTGAAAATTGCGCTGAAGACCTCGAACGCTTTGTATTATTTACAAAAATTTCAAAATAAAAAATTTTCGAGTTCCCCCAAATTTCAGTCAGTTTTTTTAGTTTGCTCATCGATTTCAGTTTTCTTTTTCACACTACTCCCACCGCCTCCTCACATCTCTATGGTCACTGCCATTTTTTTTTTTGACTTTGTTTTATTTCTCTTATTTTTCTGCGTTTTTATACTATTTTTGTTTTGTGGTTTTGCGCTTCTTGCTGCTGCATATAGCGGGTGTTATGTGGGTGTTGATTATTATTGTTATTGCCATGGCCTAGTGGCTTCCGTTTGCGGCAGCAACTCTAGCGCGGTGCAACAATACGGCCAACCTACAATTACCTATCGCCGGCCGCCGCAATACAGTAGCAATGCGCGTTGTCATTCTCATTGTCATGGTTGCATAGCTTTTCGGACAGATAAGGTATCTTGAGGTTGCAGTGGCAGCTGGCGTGATTGGGGGCGCGGCAGTGAATTTATTTTATAATGGCTATCTTGGAATTGAATGTCAAGGGGACAGAGTGTGGTTTAATTCTTTTTATGAAAAGAAAATGTATAAAATCTGAAAGGTTAGTATTTTTTAAAATAGTAAATCGTAAATAGGCAGCGCCGACAAATTGTAATCGCCATAGGTCATACAAGTTTTAATTCAAATCCGTAAAAAAAAAATTATTTAGCATTAAAGTAGTTTCCTAAGCAATAAGAATACATTTTCATATTACAAGCCGCTAAACAAGCAAACTAAACTATAAATTATATTTTTATTATGTATGCATGTATGTACATATGTGACTTTAACTTGTGCATTGCCCTTGCTGAACCCATAATAAAATATTTACTAGCTATGTAGTAACAATGAATTTTGCGACACTAAAAAAAAAAAACTATAAAAAATGTCTATGGTAACACCCATCATTAGTCATTTGAGTAGAGCTAACAAAAGTCAAAGAGGAAGAAATTAAGCATTTTTAGAAAATATTTGCAGTAGAAAAAAAACGAATATCAAAAATTCTGAGTTACAAAAAGGCAATAACGTCGTAGCTTGGGTTTAACGTTAAAGTCAGCAATAAACGAATTTATTAACGGCTAGAAATAAAACTTCCAGGTGCAACTGTAATTTTCTCAAAAGCAAATATTTTAGAGAAAATGTATAGCAGCTAGAATTTTTACCATTTTTAAACTATTGTCGTTTTCCATAATATTTTTTTTCAGTAAAAAACAGCCTCAAGCTCAATAAAATTGTTAAATATTAAAATGCATAGCGTTCAAAAAAAAATAATAAAAAAAAACAAGTAAGAGCAGCGCTGTCTTCGGCTATGCCGAAGGCTTCATACCTTTCATGAACATCTACAAATTTTACTTTGACAGATTACTGCTTTTGAATACATCTGCATACATCGATAGAGGAGTTCCATACCTATATAAAAAATCGCATCTGAACAATCAGAGGTATTGAAGATATACCTTATATTAGCACCAATCTAAGTGATTTTCACTGCTATGTGATCGGTATGTAAACCGGTAACACAATTTATTGGGTTTAGTTTCCTACATAAAGAAGATATATCGCAAAAACTGGTATCTGAACAATCAGTGCTATAGGAGATAAAGCTTATACAGCATAGATTTTGACGATTTTCACAGTAGACTTTGTATTATTATTTATAAAATATCTTACGAAATTTATCGCTTTTAGCTATTCAAATAAAGAAGTTTTACAGTAAAATCCCATATCTGAACAATCAGATGTATGGAAGATATATGTTGTAGTCATCCGATCCTTGTTATTTTCACTGTAAGTATTCTGTTAATAATGAGTGAAAATGGTGCGAAATTTCATGTTCGTAGCTGCATAAATGGAGGAGTTATGATAAAAGACCTCATATCTGAACAATCAGTTGTATGGGGGCTGCAGGTTATAGTGACCCGATCTTTATTATTTTCGAGGTAAGTCTTCTGTTGATAATGAGTGAAAACAGCGCGAAATTTCATGGTCCTAGCTACATAAATGGATGAATTATAACGAAAAATCTCATATCTGAACAATCAGTTGTATGGGAGCTATAGGTTATAGTTACCCGATCTTTTTAATTTTCGCGGTAAGTTTTCTGTAGATAATTATTGAAAACAGTGCGGAATTTCATGTTCCTAGCTATATAAATGGAGGAGTTATAACGCAAAATTTTATATCTGAACAATCCGTTGTATGGGAGCTATAGGTTATAGTGACCCGATCTTTGTAATTTTCACTATAAGTATTCTGTTGATAATGGGTGCAAGTAATGCAAAATTTCATGTTCGTAGCTGCATAAATGGCGAAGTTATAATGAAAAATCTTATATCTGAACAATCAGTTGTATGGGAGCTATATGTTATAGTGGTCCGATTCTTCCGGTTCCGACAAATGATTAATACATTATAAAAATACACCCACCTACCAAATTTCATCCGGATACCTCGAAAACTGAGAGACTAGATTGCATACAAACAGACAGACAGACGGACAGACGGACAGACGGACAGACGGACAGACGGACATGGCTAAATCAACTCAGCTCGACGTTCTGATCATATAAGTATACATTTTCATGGGTCTATCTCTTTTTGTTCTGGTACTTACAAACATCGGACCAAAGTTATAATACCATTTCATGCTCATGAAAGGTATAATTATTAATTAAAAATTTGAAGGAAAAAATTTCAAAACATGCAATTTAAAACTTGTTTCAACCAGAATTATTCCAAATATTTGTAAAGAATGCAATACATCCAGGTTAAACCAAAAATTAAAAAAAAAAACGCCAACATTAGTTTTTTTGTTATTTTATAAATTTTAAAGTGTTACAAAACTTTTCACAAAAAAAAAATGTTTTGGACATATATTAATTTTATCAGAAATATCAGAGGATACAGAAGTATTCTACCACAAATACTTCCAGAGGTTTGCAGTACGTTTCTATATTTTAAGTCGGGCTATATGTACGGTGACCAGATTTCTGTAGCCAAAAATCGGGACATTTCTAAAGCATCGAATCGGAACAAACAATTTAGATTTTAGACTAAAAAACATAACATCTTTTAATACAATTTTATTTAAAACAAAACAAAGAGAAAAAAACTTGAAAAATTATCGAAAAATGTATACACACAATAAGACATTTTAGGAAGTTTTGGCTACTTTCCTTTGTATAAAAAATGTGTATTATGTTTTTATGAAAGTATAACTTACTACCAAAAAAACATGTAAATTCAAATTTCAAACTTTGTGGAATATCTATAAAAATTCGACGAATTTTAACAAATGTTGATAAAAGTTTTAGACATTTTAATCAAATTGATTTGATAACGCAGTTTTGTAGCCCATTAAATTTTAATACAATAAAGTGCAAGTTTGAAGTAGCTTGGAATTACCTTTGATTTTTGGAAATTTTTTGTTCGCGCATTTTCTTCCATACAAAGTATGTTCAAAAATTTGTTGTATGGAGAAAACCTTCCACAAAAAAAAAAACTACCAAAAATCAATGGTAAGTCCTGGCTACTTAAAATTTGCACTTCGAACTGCATACTCAGAATGTTTCTAAGAAATCTAATTAAAAAGCTTAACATTTATAAAAAAAACTTTGTTGCTAAGTTTTGTACAAATTTTTGAAATTTTAGCTTACATGGTCGTTGTTAGATAACGAGCTACACTTTCATAAAAAAATAATAATAAACATTAAATAATCGAAACGGGAATAGGCAAAGAACGCTAAATGTCCCTTCTCTATTTATGTTTTCGCCACTGTATCTATCTACAGCTTATATTTTTCATACCCATGATTTTTTGAGGGGATTAGTATTACATTTTTATAATTTCACTAAATTCAAGTTAGAATCGTTTCATTCAAAAAAAAAACAAATAATTATAAAAACCTTTAAAAAAAATTAGACAAGAATGATAGACTGCAATATAGCGAGAGTACCAGTTTGACAGAATAAAACAACCAAAGATCATAGAAAATATGGATGCTGGCTATGTTTATGGCTCCCTCATATTCTATGACCTTTGTGATAACGAAAGTGTTGCCACGTTTGTGCGAAAAAATGTTTTTGTACCAGAGTACAGGGAGACTCTTATTACATTAGTAAAGAAAACACTTAAAATCGGGATTTAATCGGTACAGATATGAAAAATCAGGACACTTATACGTCCCGAATTTTAAAAAAATATTCAGCGGGACTAGTTTCTCGAAATCGGTACGAATGGTCACCGTAGCTATATGACACCAGTGTGCAAAATTTCATAACAATCGATTGATTATTCAAGGCATACCCTGAGGAGTTGATGATTTTTAATGAAAATATAGTTCATTCGAAAGCAAAAACCACAAGAATAAATTTTTTTAAATCTCTGCAAAACTCGGGGGAAAATGCAAAAAATACCAAGAAATTTTCATCGAAATTTTTAAGTCGATTTCTTAGAAAAAGTTAGTTCAGGCATTATTTAAATTTTAGTATAATAAAGTGTAAGTTTCAAGTTGCTAACAATTACCGTTGGTTTTTGAGAATTTGTCGAAATAAAAAAAGATTTCGTTCATGCATTTTCTCAGAAATCGAGCTGAAAAATTGAAACTTTCTATGAAAATTTCTTGGCATTTCTTTAATTTTCCCGAATTATGTATGAAATAAAAAAATGATTCTTGTGGTTTTAGCTGTTGAATGAACTATATTTTTATACAAAATAAAAATAAATCGTAATGAAAATATTAATACATAAATAAAATCCTCAAACCGTAGGAGTATGTATGTAAGTATGTTTTTGACGAGAACTATATTGTTTTTCATAGAATTCATTTGCATTAGGATATCTTTCGAACAACATTTGTATACATAAATCGTCAAAATCGCTGGTCCATTTTTTGGAAAAATGTAGCTGGGGGGGGGGGCGGGGGGGGGATCGCAAAAGGACGAGAAGTCCCAAAGCTCTTATATGAGCGCTGAGAGCGAAACTTCGAGCAATGTCTGCGAGACGATACCAAAATCGATATCAGGATGGGCAGAAAAGATGTATGTATTTGGTCGAACCGTCGGAAAATTCAACGTCGACGACAAAACAACCGACAACGGACTGAGACTGACCGTATGGTCAGAATTTGAAATATGCCAGGTCCCAGTAAAAAAAAAAAAATTATCACAACGGTACACAATAGGTATGATTTAAATAAACTTAATACAAATTTTCCCAAACTGCATCAGAGTTGTAGAAAAAATATAACTTTCTAACGGGATAATACGAGGTAAGTGCAGGTGAAATTTCTACACTGACAATTTTAGGGATCGTCTTTCGAAACAGCCTACTCGTAAAAAAAGTAAATAAATGTTTACACCTCTGTATGTATGTGTATGTACACACAAAAATCTCACATCCATATTCAAGATTTACATCTATCCTCCAACACTGAACGTGTTAAGTGACATTTAACATTTTTAACAGACCATAACCCGGTTAAAAGGCCTTTACAAAGCAACAACAGTCGAAGCTACCAAATGCCCACTTGACTGCCTTTGGCTACTCTATAATAAATGCTGGTGCATAGTCAATCACCTCAGCCCGAACACAGAAGTGCTGCTGACCAGGCGTTTTACACAGAAAAATTGCAAATAAAATGCAGCGAGCGAGCGCCTGCGAGTAATAAAAACTGTTAAGCTTAAGCGCAGGCAAGTCGAGCAACAATTGTGACACAATGAATATTTCTTACGCCATGAATGTTTTGGGTACATATGAATATGTGTATGGAGGCATTATGCTTTAGTAACAATAATAACAATGGCACATAATAACAACAATAACAATGGCCAAGGTGCAATATTCATAAGAGGCAGCAACTGACAACCTGCCAAAGACAAGTTGGCAGTTAGTTACTCGAATGTCGAACATAAAAACTGGAACACGAAACCAAACAGCAACAATGCACTTTTACAGCAAATTAGTTTGAAATGCCCCGTTTTCTATGCACTTCATAACTCTTTTTATGATGCTGCTGCAAATGCATCGGTATTTTTGTTTGAGAATGTGTAAGTAAATGTTGCTACCTGGCTACCGGGTAGGTACATATGAATGATTCACGAGGTAATAGGTAATTTTGCCGAAAACAAGCAAACAAATAAAATGAAATTATTTGAATATGTTAGAGCACTATGTTGGACTTTTTCCTAATTGTAACATACGAGCATACAAAAAAGTATAAAAATAGTATTTACTTTAAAAAATTAGAAGGAAAACCCATCGAAGCAATATTTTAAGTAGAGTCCAAATTACCATTCAAAAAAAAAAAAAAATGTTTAGTTGTATAAATTTTTGGTATGCAAAAACTAGCTATGCTTTTAACTATCTGTACACGCTCATACGCCTGAATGTATGTGCGTATATTTCCACCACTTTAATACGTTTTGATTAAACATTAAAATGTATGTACATATGTATGTGTAAACAGCAGAATGTATTTTTTCTTAAAAATTTGTTGGCCCTAATAAACCTGATAAATTTCATACTAATCCCATTGAAGACACTTCAAAAGCTTTCAAATTCAAGTGAAAGAATGGAAAAATTAAAAATAAACCGAAAAAAAAATACAGACAATAATGAAATTAAGAATGCAAGAGCATAGCCTCGACACTGCGTCAATCATAAAAACAAAAAACAAAGAAAATAAATTAAAGGCAACAGTGAAAGTTGCAACAGAAGGCCAGACGTTTAATTCGGAAATGGCACACAAGTGGTTTTGGTGTACAGGGTGTTCTTCTATGGTGCCGCACTTGTTTATAGAAAATCAAAAACTGTAAGGAGTAGCCTTTTGGGGTTTTTTGTTGGTGGAATATAGAAAAAGCAACTCCCTCTGTACTGTAAAGAAGGGTTGAATATAGATTAGGTAGAAGTGGCTGCCAATGATCCTGCAACCACACCTGCGCCCTTTACTTGGGTCCGTTGTATCACCACGCGGATTATGAATCCCAGCTACTCGAACTATCGTGTACAAACCTTAAAAATTTACGTACATAAGTATATGTATCTAATTTAGATAAGTCGCCTAGGTTTGCGAGAAATTCAGAACACATGGATTTCTTTTCTTTTTCTCCAGAGTGCTGAACACTCGCATAAAGGTGCCTTAGGATAGCTACAGCTTCTGCAAAAGGCAGGGAGACCCAGTGGCTCCGCGTGCGTTCCGATGTCTATATGACCCGTAACATGCCTACATCTGTAGACAGGTCCCTTCTGCTCAGCCTGAGAAGACCTTGTGACCTTTACACGTCCCACTCAGGCCATATGTGTTTTAATTGAATGCAAGTATTATGGACTTTCATTTGCTTTTTTAACGGTGAAAATGCACAAATCGTGTGACCCCTGCTTTAGAATGAGCATGCAAGTAGCGTTTCTTAGTATGTCGTGGTATTGCATTTAGCCGAAGGAGGTAAATATTGCTCGCCAAGCGACGATATATTTATACGTTTTTAACATACACCACTGCCATTTTTCTTTAGCTGACGCAACGCGAAGATGATGACGCCGAATCCAGTTTGTTCCAAACAAAATTTGTCAAGGGATGACGGAAAATTTTTCCAGTAAAAAATTGTGTCGCTTAAATTTGTTTTCAGGCACTCTTTGAATTAAGAAACGGTTTGCATTCTCTTTAATCTCTATGTATTCGTGACCCGCTAAGGTAGCGGGATATCGTCAGGCGTTCAGCCTGGACTTTATATTCTAATCTGAGCCCAAAGACACCACCTAAGATTCTACTGGAAGTACCCTAGTGTATCTTTTTCCTAATTCGATTCGAATCTTTTCTTAAATTGTGGCTCTACTGGTATGTTTTCTCGGCAAATATGATCATATAGCCCTTCTAAACCCAAAGGTTGCAGGACACGTTCTCGAGACCTACATATGTTACTGTTGACCAATCAGTATATTCAACTCAACATTACCAGACACTAGTCCAAAAATATTTATTTTAGATGAATATACACCTTTAAAGCTCTAGCATTGGCGAGCGTATCGAAAAATCCTTTACGTTCGCCCCTGCATTGAAATTTTGAACCTCGAACAGTGGCCAGCAAATCATAGCTCAATGCGAGCTCTATTGGTCTCACATTGAGCGGGTCAGTTGGTCTCAGACAATGAAACGTCGGCAGCTGAGTAATGCTCACATCCATTGAACCGTTTGAATATGTATGTTTCTAAACCTAACCTATCAGTTTATTCATCACGTCAAACCTGACCCTATTTTGGGAAGTTGGAAATTGTTGAAGACCCTCGTAGCTCAAGATTCTTAAAACGAGTAGCTTTCTATCCAATTTGTTTGGAATGAGGACTATACAGCAGTGTACACAATGTGAGGGTTTAAGTAGCCGAATGATATTCAGAGAGGGAGAGAGATATTTATTCCTTTTTTTGGGCTGTGCATTTCACATTTCGACTCCAGGACCAAATAATACTAAATAAGGTTCTTTGGAGTTATTACTTTGAACAAAGATTGTGTTTGGCGTTTCTATAGCTCTCTACCAGATGCTCTTGGTCATGTAATTCACACCCGTTAGGAGCTGGAAAAACTAGGAAGTGGTCCCAAAGAAACAAGCAGTTAGCGAATATAGCAAACCATCACAAAGTTGTTTTTTTACCTATCTGTGTAAGAACCTACTGGTGCAATCGGAGAAATTTATAGAAAACTTCTGTTGCTGCGCAGCGGACTAACATTGCGGGTCGTTTAAAATGGGGTGGACCCATACATACATACATACATTAGTAACAATTCGAATAAAAGGAAGTATTCGCCCGGAATCGCCCGATGTGTATGCTTTAATAAGACATACTTTGCTGTAGGGTACATAATTTCCTATTAATATGTATCATTGTGATAAGATCAGTAGAGTTATTTTTATAAATGTGTTTTAAAACCGAAAAAACCAAAAATTCAGATTTTTTAAAATTCTAGTATTTAATAGATTCTAAAAACAAGATACTGCAGCTCCTTATAAAGCACCCTACATATATGCGGGTACATGTAAAACAACTGAGGTAGATGGATTACAAGAAATCAGGCAGCAATTTATTTTTTTCGATTTTTCACTTCTTTCATTTTATCTAACATTAACCGAAATAAGAAGTTGTTTTTAACCATTAGAACTTTTTCTTTTGTTTTTGCCTTAAGAATGGAAAGTCGTAAAAACAAAGGAAAACAACACAATTTATAACCACTTGCGCTTCCAAGAGTGTAACAGGTCAATTGGAGCACGTAGCGGCGTTTGACGGCAATAAAAACAAAAACAGGAAAAATACTTAATTCTTCCCGAAAAGGTATCTACTGTGAAGTTGTTGCTTTTGTGAAACGGACAGACGACATGCGTGCTTTTCCTCTACACACATTCTTTAGTTTTTTTTTGTTTTTTTTTGAAGTGTATCGTTCGCTTCATTTCGAGAGGTCGAGCGGCGATGATGATTTTAATGTTGCTGCGGATGGAGTGATCACCGATCATCTGCTTTTCATCTCCCCGTAGTATATCATATTAAGGAAAGTAGAATATGCATTGCATGAAAAAAAAAAATTTTTTTTTTGGTTTCAAAGACAAAAAGTACATGACAGTGATCAATTCGCTTAATTTCAGTTGAGAGGGGAAAAGAGTTGATGGCTTTACAGATCTACAAAATGCTACACACGCACACACACTTACATACGTACATATGTGTGTTCCCATGCACACTTGCACTTCTAGGCAAGCCACTCATGCACTATTGCATTTTTCGAAAAACACTTAAGCTTAATTGCATGCATTGAATACGAGCAATCACGCGTTCACTCACGCACTCACAAGAGCGTTGTTATGCGCGCGGCACGAGTGCAGCAGCGGCGGACGTGCCACAACAAACCGCTAAGCGAAATGCATGCCATTATAAATAATTCACTCGCGCATCACACGCATGGCAAATTGTACAGTTTGGCTGGTGCTGCTGCGTTTTGTGGCAAGTGCTTTCAGATAGATGTGGCATATGCACGGTACTTGTGAAGTTGGATTTTGAAGAGGTGAGTTAGGTTGATACTTTTAAGTATAATGTTTTTAAATATGTATGAATTTGATGGCGTTCAGGAATATTCGATTAACGGCTTTGCATGGACTTTAATGCAGATGGGAGACTTTTAAGTGAAAGCTGTGATGACAAAAATAAAAATATTGTGTCGCTGGGTATAGTCAGCCGCACTACTGATCCGATCCGTTGATTTCTTCATGAATCAAAGTAAAATACGTATGTATGTATGTGTGTAAGTAGGACAAACTGATAATATTTAAGTCAGTTAGAAACCGAGTTTCTTTCCTAAGGTAATACAAATATTTATTATGTATGTATTCCTTTAACACTCTTAAAACTTTTGTTTTTAGTAGCAGCCAATACATCTTCTTAAAGTATATACTATGTACCTAAATACATATGCATGTACACTACATATACATATACATATGTATGTATATATAAAATTTGAATAACAAGTAAAAGAAAAACCTTCTTCACTCACCCTCACATCCTTCTGATTCCTCTTTCAGTCCGAAATGTCCGTCAGCACATTCATCGCATTTGAGACCTGTTACACCGGGTTTACACTGACACTGCCCACTATCGGGATCACAATAGTCCACGTCCTCAGCGCCAAGAGGATCACAATTACACGGTAAACACTTCAAGTCGACATTCGCGAAACCCGCATCACATTCGTCACACTTTTGACCGGCGAAACGCGGTTTACACAAACACTGACCGTTCGTACTATCACAGAAATCACTATCCGAGCCATCAGCATAGCAATCGCAGGGTTCACATCCCACGGAAGGATCACCCCAGTAGCCAAGTTTGCAGCGCTCACAACGCCAGCCCTCGGTGTTGCCGCTGTGAAAGAAAAATCAAAGAGGTAAAAAAAATTAATTCTCGTTTTTGTGTAGTGTTGGTTTGTGTTTGCTTTTTCTTTTCGCAATGTTGCTACTCACTCGCATATGATGCATTGTCCGGTGAATACATCGCATGGCCCGGCATCACAATTGCATGACCGGCACTGTGAACCCACCTCGGTTGGATTTCCAAAGTAGCCATCGTCGCACATTTCACAGTGGTCACCAGTGTAGCCGGGCGGGCATTGCGTGCAAATGTACTCGGAATTTTCCACCACACCGTACATTGGGTTCAGATCCATGATGCTGTAAGTCTTCAGCTGACAACTGGGCGAAAAGTTGTTGCTATCAGACAGCAGGGGACAAGCGCAGCGTCTGCAGTCATGTTCGTTACCTTGCAGCGGATTGCCATAGTAGCCGACTTTGCAGCGCTCGCAACTGGTCGAATGAGAAAAGAAGAATGTGTTAACGTGTGTACAAGTGGTGAGTTTTTCGTGTGCGGTGAAGAAATAGCAGAGACAAGAACACTATCATGGTAAGATAAACGTTTAGGGTGGCCAGTTGTTAAAAAAGATGAAGACCAATCTTATTAAATAGTTTATTGGAAACTTTGGAGTTCTTAATGTAAAACCATATGAATTGAAAAGTAAAAAAAATTGTTACGAAAAAATGAAATCTGAGACAATCAACTAAAATAATTTTTTTATGCAAAAATTGTGTAGGTACTTTTGAGTAAATAACGTAAGTAAATTAAAGCCCCAAAATATGATAATTGTTTACACTTTTTTAAACAATTACACAAATTATATTTAATTTTGTCTCTACACAAATATTTTGCAACTTTCGTTAAATTTTTGGAAAGTTATAAAAAAAAAATATTTATAACGAATAAAAAATTTAAAGAAGTATTACAAGTTGAAACAAAAAATCATTGGTAAAATAATTGGAAAACCCAAAATTGAAAATAAGACAACATTTTTCGAGAGCGATGGTCCCGAAACATCAACGATGGTTTAGAAAAAATATATATAATAATGGGAAATATTTTCCAAGAAATGATAAAAAAATTAAAATGAGTGCTTTAAAATGTGTTTTATGTATTTTAGAACTTTGCTAAGATGAAAATACAAATAGAATATAAATAAAAAACAATTTTTAACAAAATCGAAATAGGGTAAAAAATACATATTAAAATTTTTGTTTAAAAAATTATATCTTTTTTCAAAATTACCGGAAATCATTTTAGAAAATTATAAATTTAAAAATTTTAAGAATACATAAATAAAGCAAATTTTGATTTTTTTAAATGTCAATCAAAATATTTGTGTGCTTTATTCGAGAGACTATGAAAGGATAAGCAAATTCTTTGAAAGGAGCATTTCTAGGTGTTTTGGAGAACTAAAAAAAAAAATCCCGAATAATTTTTGTAAATCATGTAATTTTCTGTACCCTTCCAAAACTTAATTGCTTTACTCACCGCTCGCCATAGGTGTTGTGCATACAGTTGCCACAGCCGCCGCTTTGCAAATCGCACGAGTTCGAATGCCCATTGCAGGGACAGGGTATGCACTTGGCCACCAACTGATGATCGGTCGCATTTTCCCAGATCCGTATGAAGCCAAAATCACAGCTCTCGCAGGAAAGCCCCGTATAACCCGTGGGACAGACGCATTGCTCAACTCGCGTGCTCGCCTTCGCCGCGCCCAACTCCGAACCACCCGAATAGATGATAACACGCTCGAGCGCCGTCTCCACCTGATCTGTGTGGTAGGTGCCGCGTACCAACAAAGCATCTATCGCCGCCAAAACGGAGAGCAGTTGCGCGCGCGTCACCGGCGATCCATGATATTCGGTGCGTCGCAGTCGCGTTTTTATGTCGCGCACAGCGGGCGGCACGTGATACCAACCCGCCTCGTCGAGGGTAATGTTGATGGTGGCCGAAGAGCCTTGCGTGTGCGTTGCATCTCCATGCGCAATTTTCAAACCGTTGCGTCCGAAGAGTATCACATCCGGTCCTGCTGTGGGTTTGCCCGATGTATCGCCACGTATAGTCACCCAGTTGACTTGTATGGTGAGACGTGCACCATAACTGGTCAGTCGATTCCCGAGATAGCCTTGCGGCGCCTGCCAGTAAATGGCTTCCACCTCGTTCAGGTCGTACATGCCGTAGACCAGGTAATTTGTGTTCGCATCCACCGTTGGCATAGCGAATTGTGAGCGCGTCATATCCGTCACCTTCCAGTCGTTCAGCGTCTCGAAAGCGAGTGTCTGCAGCACAGCGCTACTGCAGGAAAATCCTACACCGGAGCACCAACAGGGTGCGCAGCCATCTGGCTGATCGGCGCTAAGGTCATAATAGCCGGGCAGGCATTCGCTGCAGGTTTCACCAGCCACATGCGCTTTGCATTTGCACACACCCGCGCATTCCCTTTCCGGTATCGTGCCGCGCACATCGCATTCGCATCTGTGACACTCGTCACCATAGTAGCCGCTGGCGCATTCATTACAGCGCTCGCCTTGAAAGCCCTCACGGCAATGACACTCGCCGCTTACTGGATCACAGGTGCCTGTTGCGCCACGCCCGCCACACTCACACTGCTGACAGGGTGTTGACAGCGGCTCAGTGTGCGCGCGAAAGTGACCGCTGATACAGAACTCGCACTCATTGCCGGCGGTGTTGTTCTGACATTCCTGGCAGATGCCACGTTCTAGAAATGCGTCGTAAATGCACGTATCCGCATGGTCATTGCACTGACACAACTGACACTCGTTTGCCTCACGCGTTGTGCCATTGCGAAAGGGCTTATCCTGATAAAGCGCACAGCACTTACCGCAATCCGCGCCGCAGGTATTGTGCTGACAGATGCATTGCAGCGTTGATGTGAGTTGTGTGTATTCCATTTCATCGGCGCGCTTCTCCGCTAACTCAACGGTTTTATCTGCATGGCCATGGCAATCAAGACGCGCACTTACGCGTATCTGTTTGAGTGAGTAAAAGGAACGTTTCTCAAGCGATTGTGCGTCCAGTAGCCAGTCTACGCTGTTGTCCAGATTAGCGGTCGTGTGCATGCCCTGCAAGCGGATGCGTATGTAACGTGCGGTTATGAAGTTCATGAGCTCCTCGGATTGATCCATAGCACCGGGCCTATTCTTGAGCAACGAGACGTGCAACTCACCATTTTCGAGTGGCAGCGCTTTGGAGAATTGTGTGGTGCAAATGACTTCGGTGTCATTCTCGAAAACATATTTGCCGTTTTGTCCTGCTAGGCCGTAACGTCGCTGACAGTCTGCATCACTTAGGCCAAAATATTGCCACGGTACGTAAGTGAAGCCGTCAAGTGATTTTTCCAGTACCCAGGAGGCAGGTCGAGGCGAATTCGCAGATTTGAGCATGACGAAGAATACTTGATAGATCTGAAAGAGAAAAAGAGACGGAGGTAAATATTAATATCGATTTGGTATGAGAGTTAACGTTGAAACTTATAAATGAGGATTTTTTATCGCTGTACTTATAAATATATGAAATTTAGATTAAAGGGTTTCTGATTTTCAACAAAGCTAAGGAGAAACAGCTCCATTTGTTTTTTGTTTTCAAGTTGTAGTCCCAGTTTGTGGAAGGAATCAGTTGAAATTTCGGCACCAAATGCCAGGGTTCATACCAAATTTGTATACATTTCTAATGGCTCTAGAGTTTGTGCTCGAAGTACCATTCGTCGTCAATACTTTGGCAAGCCAAGCCAAGTTATTTGGGGGGAGGACCTATTTTGGCATCATGGAAAAATTAAAAGTATGTATTTTGTTACTCAGCATCCAATACAAGGAAAAACTGCCAGCATCAAAGGGAGATTCGCCCGAGAATTGATGTGGTTGGTTTGCTGCCTATCGCCTTCCATAAAAGTGTTTAGATATTGCGGAAACGAAATATCAGAAGGTTTCTAGACCATGTCGCAGAACTTTGAGGTGTAAGACCGACTACGGTACTTTGGGGATACATAGCTTTAGTCGCACCGATCATAACATAACATATGATAAGCAGATGCAAAGAAGAAAGAGTATAGCCATGACGAGAGAGAAGAAGAAATTTAGTGACTACAATCTTTTGGATTATGGTACCACGATAGCAGTTCTGGGCGCAGAGAATTGTTTCGAAGGTTGTCAGAATAATATCCCAGTTTTAATTTCAGTACATTTCATTAAATACATTAGCGAATTAAGATTTCATCAAGGCTTGGGTTTGACAGCTTATCTGGTAGCTCAAAGGACCTATGAATTTTAGCCTCGTTGAAGTATACTGCAGTTCCTACTGCTTCGTCCATTTCAAAACCGTCTGTCTAGATTTGCCATTACGCTAACAATGAACCGCTATTGTCACTTCTAGACACCTTTCGAAATCCAGACGCGGGATCATGTAGTCTATTCGCCCGGTCAAGGATGACCATATACTACTGTGACCGTACTTTCTGGAGGGTAACTTTGCAAGATTTTCCGCTTTAGGTGCAATGGCAATTGTTTCTCAATGGGAACGCAAATCAGAGTCGAGTGATGTCCAAGCTTCTCGAGGGTCTAGTAAACCGCACACACCCTTTTGAAAATTTTTCTGGAATGTACGTGCATACTACGCTTTAATAAACTGCAAAGATTGGCATGTCAATGCGTCACTGGATCAATAAGAACGAGCTCAATTGCGGCTCTAGAGCCATTTCTACGATGGACTCGAAACTGCATCCATGAGGGAGCTGCAACTTCGACTATCTAACGACGGTTACTGCACAAAGAAGCTTCATGCATGCAAGTATTATTGGGAAGATACACGAGATCGGTTTTGGCAGAAAGACCCAAGTGCACTTGGTATCAGATACGTACACAGATACACAGAGGGTTCAAGGATGTAGGACAGAGCAGGGTCAGGTATTTTTGCTCGTAGCAACAAACTTGCAATTCCTATGGGCAAATGGACTACGGAGTTTCAGGCCGAAATAGGCGTAATTTTAAACTGCGCAAAATTAAACCTTGAAAAGGGTTTGAAAGGCGTATTTTTTAATTATCTTCTCAGATGGCCAAGCAGCCATCTGGTCCCTTTCAAACAGGACTATGAAATCGAAGCTAGTTAGAGACTGCTTTGACACACTGCTATAAATTTTGGCAGCCAAAAACACTGTAACAATGTACTGTTTACCAGGCCATTGTGGGATTGAAGGCAATGAGGACGCCGACGAATTGGCACGAGAGGAGTGGCCTATTCCGGACCTGAACCAAGCTGTGGTCTCAGTTGGTCCTCTTCGAAAGCCATAATTACTGAGTGGGCACACTCTGAACGCAGTAAGTAGTACTGGGGAGCGACAGGCCAGACTTTTCGCTTATGCTTTCAACGGAAACGGGTACCTGACTAGTCACAACTGATTGCGATTCCACTTGCACCGAATAGATGTTGGAAAGCCGGCTCTGCCTTGAGGTTCATGAAATTTTCGAGCATATTCTATGGCTAGGGTATATTTAAACTTAGCTCGGAATCCGATGACAATGCAAAATGAAAGATGAATTAATCCGCTAGGTGGCACAGGAGTTGAGATGTATGAAAAACCCGTTTTTATATTCCAATTTGGTTCATATGTGGAATGTATTTCTATTACCTACATATGTACATGGAAGGAAATAATTCCAGAAAAAAATTTCAGTTGTTAAAATTTTTTTTTATTAATTTATATAAAAAGGGAAGATGGAAACTACGAGCCTGATACCGAATCCATTGAGTGCCTGATCGATGCGTATACCACATAGCACTTTCTCTGTAGCAATCGCTAGACTAAGCTGGCAAATTTCTGGGCCAGCAGTATTAAGATTTCTTTAGATTTGAAATAACTGCTAAAGACTTAGCGCCACATCGACTTGTGTGTGATTGAAAATGCCTTCAGACAATCAAAAATAAATACCAAGCAATTATCTATGGTAGACACATATGTATGTATGTATGTATGTATGTACGTAAATATGTACCCAATTTGAAAAGTTTCGTGTACTATTTATCTACATAAATAAGGAAATGCGAAGGTCGAATTTCTCAGTACAAAAACAAAAAACTTTATAAGCATAATTTATGGTTGTGACAAACGAACGCGCGCGCGCGCTTTAGGCTAGGCTATACCGAAATGCTTCTCAAAATGTGCATGCATGCATATAAAAAACTATGCACATATACATAAATAATTTTTGTCGGTAAATAAAATTCTAAACGGCAAACGGCATCACGACATGCCCATTTTTCCATACGCCTTCACGCGCTCATTCAAGTTCCTCGTAATATTTGTGGTTATAAATGTCATTCTTTAGCCGCTGCACCTTTGTGGCGCTGGAAAATTATCTATCTACACGATTTTCTTGATTATTTTGATTGTAATGTTTTTCTTTATTTGTTTGTATTTATTTTCCATTTAAGGGCAAACGTTGGTGCGAAACAAAATGCAGTCGAAAGATAAAAATTAAAAGTTAGCCAAATATGCGAGTAAATTTATACGAGGTGAAGAAAAGAATTTAAAGCGCAAATGCTTAGTGCTTGTGTGGCGCCGCTGTCATAAAAAAAAAAAAACTGTATGTACTCATATTAATTTATGGAGAATAAAGGACTCAGTATATACGTTTTAAGATAATTAGATCATTTACTTCAATGAATTCTCACAATCGAACTCAAATATGTTCCACAAGTTGCAAGTTCGAATTTCAGGTCAAATCAACTAACCTCCTAAACTTAACAAGCAGCAACGGAGTATACATATCTGCATCTCGCATTATCGTATAAGCATTTGGAAACTCTTTGCGCTGGTATCGTTGTCAGTTTATCATGATTTATATTTATTAATCACATTAACCACAAACAAAAAAGAAGAAACATTTAAAGAGGGCAAGAGGGTAACGCTGCGGCTAAGCTGAACACGCAAATGCAAATACATAACTGACCAATTAACTGTCAGTTAAAGCGCATTAATGATTTGGCAATCTTGTTAGCCCACCCCCTCAACAACCACCACCCCACATTTAGCTAGCCTCCAGCCACAGTTTCCACCACAGGCCACAGCCACAACGGAAAGTAAAAAAAAAAAAAAATGTTATCTTTATTCCTGCATCGATATGCCGACACGCAAAGCAAAAGTGCAACAAGTGTGCGCATTGCGCCAAAATTGGCTAACTTGCAACAAAATCAGCAGCAACATACCGTTGCATAGTGCGAATGCAATTGCGAATGGCATTCACACGAAATGTCGTATTCATACATACATACATATGTGTATGTATACGGTGACCGGATTTCTGTGGCCAAAAATCGGTACATTTCTAAAGCATCGAATTCGAACCTACATTAATTTTTTTAGAATAAAAAGACATAACATCTTTTAATACAGTTTTATTTAAAACACAACAAAGAGAAAAAACTTGAAAAATGATCGCGAAAATTTATACACACATACACATAGATATGTACGAAGGCGAGAATGTAAATAACGAAAAGACACTTTAGCAAGTTTTGGCCACTTTTCTTCGGTTAAAAAATTTTTATTATTTTTTTATGAAAATATAACTTACTATCTAAACAAGAAATCGTGTAAATCAAAATTTCAATCTTTGTAGAATATTTATAAAAATTCGACGAATTTTAGCAAATGTTTATCAAAATTTTAAAAATTTTAATCAGATTTCCTAGAATTTTTTTTTTTGTTGTATAAAAAAGTGCAACATTGAATAGCTTGGTCTTATCGTTGATTTTCGGATATTTTTTGTTCGCAAATATTCCTCCATACAAAGTATGTATGTATGTTCAACAATTTTTTTTTGGTATAGAGAAAATGAGCAACATATCCCACAAAAAAAAAATTTACCAAAAATCTACGGTAAGTCAAAGCTACTTAAAATTTGCTTTTTGAATTGAATGGGCTACAAAACTGCATAATCAGAATGTTTTTGAGAAATCTAATTAATAAGCTCAACATTTTGATAAAATTTTGACGAATTTTATTAATTTGTGTGCAAAGTTTGAAACTTTGACATACATGGTTTTTGTTAGATAACGAGCTATACTTTCATAAAAAAATAATTAAACTTAAATAATCGCCAAACCGCCAAATCGCTAAAAGTATTTTCCCCATTTTTTATTTTCGCCACTCTATCTACAACTTATATTTTTACATCTATGATTTTTTTGAAGGAATTAATAGTTTTATAATTTCACTAAATTCAAATTAGAATCGATTCATTAAAAAACAAAAATACTGAACAAATAATTATGCAAGTGATTTTCTTAAAATTGGTACTGTCCCACCAAAAATGGTCACCGTGTATATCGCTACCTTAATATAGAAAGGCCCTATCTAAAATTTTTGTTTCTTTACGGAGTAATGAAAAAGCTCCGTCGAAATTCGGGTCCTTTTGCTGCTTTTTAAAGGCAGTTTTTATTTAAGAATGTAACTAATTTTATGCTCTAGTGGATATGTTTAAAATCCAGTAGGTGCTTTGTGAGTTATCGGCAAACTTTTGTACAATACTGGATTTGAAACGAAAATGTGTTAGTGCTTTTTCTATATTAAGGTAACGATATGTATGTACATACATATGTATGTACATATATATGCCGCGCCACCAACCAACACCACCAAATCGACAGCGACGGCGCGATAAGATTACCTCCAAAAAACCGGTAAGTATTCCGCTCGAGTCGGTTTGCTTGCGGCTGTTGCATGTGGCAACTGACTTTGCTATACTTAAATAGTACATATGTATTGCAGTTTTTATTATTCGTATTACGAGTATTATTATTCTTTGCTATTTTGTCTTTTGTTGGTCAATATTATAATTTATTATTTCGTTTTGACATTCAAGGCCGTATGGCGGCAGTAACGCCAGCTGTTTAAGCGATTAATTGGATGGTGAATATTTCAAGAACTTTGCAGTCACCGTAGTCAGCTACGTCCATACATACATACATACACACATACATAGGGGAGGAGAATATATTAAGGCTTGTAAAGGTTGTACACGAAAGAGATTAATTAAATTGTCACAAAGTAAAATTTTTTTAATAATTACGGAATGTTGTTGATATCTACTTTTGTCTTAAAGTTTTTTGAACCGGCTTTCGAGTTTTTAAGCTTGAACTTTCTAACGGCATGGCTATTAAAATTGTCTTTAAAGAAGTAAGGAATTTTCCAAGATTCCTTGAGCCACCTTTCCTCAAGAATTTGCACTTTATTTTATTTGGTTTTTATTTGGTTATCTACTTTAGGAATTGCGCAAAGATGGGCACCAGCGTAACTCAACCTTATATTTAATACAGTCACTGATTTCCTCTATTTTTCTTATCTAACAAAACTTGTGCTCGAGCTTGACAATAGTCGATATAATTTCCGCTTACATTATGAAAACTGACTCTTCCACTGAGCTCGACCTTAGGCAGCCCCAACGAGGGGTACTCACTTAGACATTATTTAATTGTCCATTGTGTTACCACATTGCACAAGTTCTTCGAATGGTGACTGTGTTAAAGTAAAAGAAGCGCTGGTTGTTTACACCAAAGTCCTGCAGGTAGCTGATGTTCACTCCGGAGATCTTTTCGGGAGTGTTGATGAAATGCATCAATCTAGCGCAGGAAGAGCTGAGATGATTCCACCTCGCAGCCCAGACAACAACGACAGTAGGGATCCAAGAAGATATTGAGTCGCATCGCGTGGGTCCGTAAAAGACAATGTCCGGTCAGTACACCTGTTCGAGTCGAGAGATGGCGCTTAACCAGCTGTAGAAGCTCCCTTGACTGCCGAAGGACCCTGCAAGTTTGCATGTCGGGGGTTTTTCGCCCAGCGCTAGCTGAGCCGGCAGTGGCCCCATCTGTCCAGGAGTAGGCCGTAGGTTGCCAACGGAACTCCTATGCCCTCCCTGCCCGAGGGGACTGCCTCGAGGGTGCCCTGCCTAGCATATTCATCAGGCCTGCATTTTCCAGTGATGTCATTGTGCCTTGGGACCCAAATCAGCTTGATTAGGAAGAATTGCGAGGCGGTTGAGAGAGGCATTTCCCGATTCCAGCACTTTATTGCCGCCTGGCTATCAGTGTAGATATTTACCCTCCCAGTCGACAATACATTGGTTCCTAGTCAATCAACAGCCTCTTTTATAGCGGCCACCTTGCCCTGAAAGACGCTGCAGAGATCTGGCAGTCTGAGCACAAGATCTATTGAGAGTTCCTGACTGTAGACACCTTTCCCAACTCTCCCTTACAGCTTCGATCCGTTCGTGATGTTTATTGGGCTAGACTACCATTCTCACATTCAGCAGTAAAGAACCACCGATGCCTGTTTTCCCCGCTCCTCAACCGCTCCGACACTGTAAGAGAAAACAAGTGAAACACCCCCTATTGAGGGAAGCAGGGCATAAGGAACTTTATACCCCCTGGTGAACAGAACGAGTTCCGTCTTTCCAGGATTGATAGCAAGTCCGCAGATAGCGGACCAATTTGTGTTTACGTACCCTTGCATAAGATCACCAAGAACTTTCCTCTGACCATAAGTCATCGGCATGGGCAATAACCTGGCATCCTTTCCTTTACAACTCCTCCAGGACGTCGTGAAAGGGAAAGGGGTATCAAGGAAGACACCTACTGAAAAATCTTCGTTCTTAAGATATTCTTTTGACAATTGTGTCCAGGGCGGATTCCACGGATCTGCCCTTCAATTAGGCATGGTGAGAGAGGCTAAAACGCTCTCTAGTAATCCTGGTTCTTATACGCAGGTTAATCAGTCTCTCAAAAGTCTTCAATAACAAAGAAGAGAGACTGATTGGTCTGAAGTCCCTCGGGGATATGTGAGAGGTTTTTTTTTTTTGCTTTGGGGATGAACGAAACCCTCACACTCCTCTAAACCCCGGGATGTACCCTCGAATATATGGGGGTTAGCCAGTGACACGAGACCTCCACAGCCTTTTGCAGCTGCGCAGGAATGATGCCATCGGGTCCAGGGGACTTGAAAGATTCAATCGCCTATAGTAGTCGGCGCTTCCCAAGTAGTTCACCGGAAGATGTAGGGCAGTCTCCCGTTACATTTTAACCACAACTAAGCTGAAAAGTGTGAAAACTCTTCCTCTTCTCTTACTTACGACAGTCCAAGATATTTGCAGCTTCTTTAATGCTAGTAGTAACTTGGCAAACGTGCACCTATTAGTCAAAGTAGGATAGTTATACAGGATGTATGCCGACGTCTCCGTCTTCTTCAAGGCAAAGACGGTATTCTGTCTTTATGGACAAGACACTCCAACGCATATGACAACGCATTCGGATATGACCGCTTAACAACCCAGTGAGCTCCGGTTAGGAGCTGAACCTTCTCTCGCCAGTCGCCGGCGACAATATTCCCTTCAATGCTGCGGTGGCCTGATATCCAGCACAGTATTAGATTTTCCTCGCTGCCAATAGTTTACAGCATCGAAACTAATCTGATGATCCCTTGGCTGGCCGAAAAGAAAACAAAGTTTATGCTGGCTCAGGTCAAGACTGCCAGCCGGAAAGAAGACTTTCTTACGATTATCTGACGTTTGCTCTGGTAAATGGACGCCTCATCACAAATCTTGATTTCAGCGCATTTCCACGCTCCGACAGAAGAAAACTATGACGTGAGAAAAGGTGGGTTCTATGAACTATTGGAGCGGACTTATGAACGCTGACCCTGCATTTACAACGGACTCGCGACAAATGGAGTTCCATTACTCAATACCCGTAGAGTAGCTTATTAATTTTCGACAAAAAAAGAGCAAGCCGATCCACGAGGAATGTCACGCTCCTGCTGAAAGCAAAGATGCTGTGAACAGGGCCCCACAGCGATCGGGCGCACCGCGAGCCTTGTGGAAGCGCTGCCGGCTGAATTAAATGGCGTTGAGTAACACCGACAGCTTCGACAGAATCGGGAAGAAACTCTGCTTAGTGTAAATCTTCTGACCATTTATCAAATACATACGTACATATTAAGCGACTAACCGCAGAATAATGGAGCAAAAATGTGTCTACGGGTAAATATACAAAAATAATGGCTTGTTTACAATATACCACAACTTGTTTGCCTTTTATTACAACATTTTTTTGGCAACAACCAGCACCAAGAAAGCCTAAACAAGCGCTGCACTGAGCAATCCCACGCGACGCATCGGACGGAACACCGCACGGGTGAGCGAATGTGGGGTATGCGGCTATTGCAGTTAATAGGCAAATTAACTTGTAATTAAGCATAAAAACTTTTAAAGCTGATAAAAATTCACACTTTCGTATGCACATTCGTTTGCATATTGCTTTATGTACAATTTTTGATTTTCTTTTGTGGCGCAAAACCACTGACGCGTCAGCTTGTCTGATGCGCTGTCTGTTAGCTTAACCGGGTTGTTGGCGCTCGCATGCGCCCAACTGTGGCCGCGTTTTCAATGTGCGCGTTAAAATTGCCATTCCTTTATTTTTAATTTTATTTTTATTTATTTTTTTTTTACGCTTATTTTGTTATTCTTTTTAGGCATTTTCCATCCTTTTTTATGCCTTTTTCCCCATTTTATTTCGGTTCATTTTGCGGTCGGTGCCCATTTCGTTTTCGCGCGACGTTGTTGGATGTCAGTCACTTGTCTGTCTTCGCTCACGCGAGCAGCCATTATCTAATGTGCTAAATCTTTCACACTTGGCACTTTCTTATGCTTTATTTGCGCCAAAAATTTTTGTGCAAACAATTTGTTTAGCGCGTCTTTTGGGGGGCATTTCGCTTTGCAATACCTACCTACTAAGAGTAGTATGTAGCGCGCAAACATCTGGCGCGCGGCTAATAAATAAATCAACTTCATATAGTTTTTGGGGAAATAAGAAAAAAAAGAAGAATTGCAAAGAAGAATGAGCACACGAATTTTTGGCGCGACAAAAGATAAAACTAAAAATGTGCCGGTTGCTTGAGTTGAAAAAAAATTGGCTTTATGCATATATAGTTGGCAAGAACTTTTAGATTGATGATATGTGAGCCTCCCGAACTCGGTTGCTTTGCATGGTACAGCTTTTGGGGTTCACTACTACTCCTTCCGATTATTTATATGGTTGCTAATGCGGCGCAGTATTTTAATTTTTTTAATTAGGTGCTGAGGGTTAAATACTGCACTAAATGTATGTATTTTATGGGCTATTCATATTCCCCTTGAATCCTTACTTTAGTACTCTTGTATTTGCTCCACTACGCTTATCCAAGCCATCAACGTTTTGGCTATTTCGCCTACTTAGTCTGCCGCCATATCCTCAAACCAGTTCTGCTTACATTGGTATCATTCATACTTACAAGCATGTAGTCAAGTGACTGTTAGCCTGGGAAAAGCACTTAAATTACGGTTGTGGCGCCTAAAAGCTTTCAACTGAATTGTCAGCTGTCACTATGCATTGCGCTTTACAATTGAGCCATTTTCGGTTGTTGCTCACGCGCTAATTTGACATCTGAGACTTGAAACACTAGACAAACATATGAATGCTTATTTGTTTACATATATAGTACATATGTGTATGTAGATTAGAGTGGTTCAAAAAATTTTTTTTTAAATTCAAAATGGCGGAACCATTATGGCGATCAAATTTAAAAAAAAGTTCTAAAACTAAAACATTGATACTGAACGTTTTAAACATTGTCAAGGGTTAAAACACGTTTCCAGTGGGTTTCTGGGGTTGCTGATTACAGATTTTCAAAACTCAAAATGGCGGTTAAGAGTTTCAAACAAATCCAATCATGTTTTTAAAGTTGGTCGCCATTTTGGATAAACCATTTTGAATTTCGAAAATCTGACATCAGATTCGTAATCAGCAACCCCAGAAACTCACTGGAAACGTGTTTTAACCCTTGACAATGTTTAAAACGTTCAATTTTAGTATTTTTTTTTTAATTTGATCGCCATATTAGATCCGCCATTTTGAATTTAAAAAAATTGACTTCAGATTCGTAATCGGCGACCCCAAAAACTCTCGAGTGTCGGGTTTCGAACAAATCCAATCATTTTTTTTAATGGACCGCCATTTTGAATTTCGAAAAACTGACTTCAGATTCCTAATTAGCAACCCCAGAAACCCCCTGGTAACAAGCTACAATCCATGGCAATGCGTAAATCGTTCAGTATCAATGTTTTAATTTTGCCCTAACCGCCAAAATAATGTAAGCGACATTTTTTTCAAAATTTTCTTTTTGATGCAGAAATGTATCTAGATGCTGTAGGAATATTTCTGCATCAAAAAGAAAATTAAAAAAAAAAAATGTCGCTTACGTTATTTTGGCGGTTAGGGCACGATATTTTCGGGAACAAGGCCCATTCTAATTGTCCAAGACAGGTGTGTAATTAAGGGAAAGTTCCCCAATAATACCAGAGTAATTATATGTAAAAACCACTTTTTTAGCTGCATTTTAACATATCGAGAAAATAAAAAAATTGAGAACATCAGCGTTTTTATAAAAAACCGACCAGCGCGACCTCTAAGAAAACTTTTTCCAAAATAAAAAAATACGTGTCTCTTTTTTATCACAAATAACAATTTTCTGATGTAGCGTTTATGAATTTCCAAAAAGAGTGTTTTTGTGAACCACTCTAATGTAGATACTAACCCTGTAGAGAAATCCCGAACTGACGAACCAAATTTATAGTTCCTTACTAGATCTGTATCGTCAAAAACGAACCAGTCCGATAGTAACTAGATCCCCAGCAGTTTAAAAGTAGCGAAATGTGGTACTAGGAGCGAAATGTTGCTGCCAAGTCCAATTTTTCTAAAAAATTATATTTTAGTGCAAGAAGCAAGAACAATTTTCAAAAGATCTAACCGCTTCGGTTCAGTGATAAGCAAATTTGCTAGGTCCAAAATAGTCACAGAAAATGTTATAAGATCCAAGGTATGAAACAATTTTTCATTGGAAATCTATATCTAAGATTACGAATTTAGAACTAGTTCGGAGCTATCAAAAAAGGGATTGTTTACTTTAAATAGATATTTGCTTGACGGGTTTTCCGTTCAAATACGCTTTCATTCTGCACTTCGCAGATGTTTTTTTATATTTTGGTAATCAATAACAAAAATGTTCGTTCAAATACGCTTTCATTCTGTACTTCGCAGATGGTTTTTTATATTTTCGTAATAAAAAAACAAAAATTTGCTTTAACGTTTTAACATCGTGGGACCTTCTGGAATCTAACCAATAACAGCACACACTTCTGCAAACTCAGCTACAGCCAAACGCAAGTCAACGTGTTTTCAAATGCAAAATTTGAATTACATTCATTCAAACAAATTTGATTTCAGATTAAAATCATATTTCTTTGCAAATAATTAAAAACCGCTACCATGGAAAAACCAAAGGGGCTGCGTTCCAAAACTTCATAGTACTTTTTTCGTCTGTCGAATTTAGCACTGGTTCCGAACTATAGAAAAGGTAATGCAGCGGGGCACGATTTCCAAATCCTATAACATCGCAATGTTAAATTCGCCAGTTGTTTGTATACAAAAGAGATTTATCGCGAACCAGTAATGGGTCTAAGTGTACTAGAAGCGCACCAGTTCAGAACTAGAGATTTTACCCACAGGGAAGTTGGTGAGCTTTAGAATAAATGGATAATATCTGGAATGTTTAATGTAGAATTCGCTGGCAAGTAAATTATAAAACGAGATTTAAAGATTTTTAAGATAACCAAGTAGCTGGTATCCAACGCCAACACCAATACCAATACGGATTAAAATGCCAATACCAATGTCAATACCCATGCCAATGCCAATACCAATACTAATACCAATACCAATGCCAATAACTATATCTTACCTATATAAATACAGATTTTAATGCTAATGCCCATACCGAAACCAATACCAGCACCAAATAAAATACCAGTATCAATACCAATACTACTACCAGTACCAATACTGGCACCAATACCTATGCAAATACCATATCAAAACCAAAACCAATCCCCATAGCAATACCAACGCAAATAACAATACTCAGTCCAATGCTGGTAGCAAAAGCAATACCAATACCAGTACCAACACCATTACCATTACTTATACTGGCACCAATACCGATACAAATACCAAACCAATACCATACCAACCCCATACCAATATCAATAAATTCCAGTACCAAAACCAATACTAATATCCGAATCAGTATCAACACCATTACCAATACCAATAAAAATTCCAATACCAAGTCAATACCTATACCTATATCAATATCAATACCAATACCCATACCAGTACCAATACTTATACCAATCCCAATACTAAGATCAACACCATTACCATAGCCAATATAACATACAAATCCCAGAATACATGTACCAAATTCAAGATTAGAAAATACCAAATACAAAACAAAAAATTCGAAACACAAAAACCAAGTAATAAATACTAGGTACATACATAAATGTAGAATACAAATTAAAAAAAAACAAAAACGAAAAATTAAAAATGCAAAATACAAAATACCAAACACAAACTGCGAAATACAGAATGCAAAATACGAAATATAGAATACGAGTACAAATTACCAAACTAAATTACAAAACAGAAAATACCAAATATGTACAGAAATATTTATTACCTTACCCACTATTTTCAGATATTTAGATAACGAATCTGTAAAAATCCAACTATGTACACCAGCTGGGCCACAGGTTACAACAAATTTCAATTTTCAGCTTGATTACACAAAGATAAGGCGATGAACACAAAAAAAAATTCACAAGAAATTTCATAATTTTTCCACCCATTGCTGAAAGCAGCAAAACCAGCGATGAGGCGCAAATCACAACTCAGTTGTTGCCAATAAAGCAAGCGAGCAACCTGTCGTCTCTCCAACTGAGTAGCTTATCGTGGCTTTAAATCAAACATTATCGCATTTAAAATGTTCTGCAACCGTGAACGACGCGACGGCAACTTGTTGCCGCAACACAGCTCACAAACAGCTACAGCTAAGCTTCCTCAGTTGCTGTTACATTACCGCCAGCAATAGTGGCTTTCAGCAATTTTTCGTGTATGATATTTAAGTCACTGATATCTATAGTAGTTGTTGTTGCCACAAAAACTAGCAACTGTGTTGCATGCTGCAAACAACAGCTGATGCTTAGGCAGCAAGTGAATGCGCAAGCAAAGCAATACAACACAACACAACCAAAAAAAAAAAAGAAGCGATTGAGGCGGTGATGCACCATTTCTTCTAGTCTGCGCTGAGATGCGCCGCCATACAACAGTTATTAAAACAACAACAATAAAAAGCGTACAGGAAAGCGGCTGTAATAACAGTAGCCAGCCGTCTCGAATGCAAACAGCTGATAAAATAAGGCATTTTCGCAGTGGCGGTGGCGCATTCCTCCACTTGCCATGCGGTCATTGTGGCTGCTATAAATACTTGCATGCATACAAACGTGTATATAAATTAAGGTTGTCCTTAAAAATAACAACATCATTGGACACCCCTAAATTTTTTTCTTGTTAAAAAAAATTAAACCACGAAAATTTCGTAATTAAAAAAATGTAGGGGTCGCTTATGGCGTTTGAATTCTTTTTAAATTGCAAAAATTTGACCAATTTCAATAAAAATTTTTTAAATCCTGGTAGCGACCCCTACAAAATTTTGAAAAAAATTTAAATTTTTTGTGAATGTCTTTATTTTATACCTAGAATAAAATATGTAGAGGCGCATCATAGAAAATTTAGATGTTCATAATGTTAACAACCACCCTAATACACACATATGTTCGCATGTTCATAGGGTGGTAAAAAAAGTTTAAAATCTTACGCTCTTACTCTCTAGAATTTTTCTAAATGAAAAAAAAGAATAACCATATGTTTTGTTTCTTAAGAAAATATATTTAGAACTATATAAAATATATATAAAATTTGTATATAAGAAAACAAACTGACGATTTTTTATGGGGCCGCCCTTGAATTTTTTTGGGGCTTTTGTGGAACTTATAAAAAATAATGAATATCCAAAAATGGTAAAAAAATCAATGCGATATTTTTATTGGAGAAACAGAGGTTTTCGATAGAAAAATTTTGATTTTCAAGATTTCTATCCCATTTCTATTAAAAAGTGTTTTCTCCATATAAATTACATGGAAAACTTTATGGGGTTTGAGACCGTTCTTAATATATATATATATTTTTTTTAACAAAAAAAAATCATCCTATTTTTGGACCACCCTAATGCAAATACATAAGTTTGTATGCACATTTCTAGGCATGCTAATATATATTGCTCTCCCTCTGTATGTAGTTGCTGACTTCCAGACACCAATATGTGCTGATATTTTCCGATCGCAATCACAATCTGGTTACTGTTTGCTGTTTTAATACTTGTTTTTGTGTTGTTGTTGTCTTATTGTTGCAAATGCATTTTCTGTTTTGTTTTCTTTGATACCACATGCGCGCTGATGTTGCCAACGTCGCTTGCATTAATTAACTAGTAGCCGCGATCATTGTTTGTTGTTGATTTGTTTCTAGCTGATATTGTTTTTTCCATTTTCTTGCTTTTCTTTTCTTTAGTTGTGATTCAGCTACGCGCTTTCTGGTCGCTGCCTGCCTGCTGTCATCTACGCGGGTCAGTTGTCGGACACTTATCGCATTCGCAACTCATTTTCATACAACCCATTGGTTGGAGTTGTTGGTGTTCTTGAATACATGTTTCCATGAATGTGGAATATTGAATTCTTTATGGTCTGATTGTAACGTAGTATTTGCTTTCAATCAAGGTCTCAGTAGACATATGTACATATATATATATATATACATATATATGTATATATATGTAAATATGCATATAATAATAATTTGCTGACAACTATTTATTTAACTCAGTCAACTAAGCCCTTAATCTATCTTCGAGGTGCGACAATGCGGGTGAATCATTAGCCACTTTAGTACAAATTTCACTTCTCAGGCTTTGCTCGGGATACAACATTGAAAGCCACTAGCACTGACTCCTTTCAATAGGGAGTTGAGCTCCATGGTATACAGGGAAATAATTTACTAGGTGTTGTGGTACAAAGACCTGAATGTGATTGGCATATATGTATGTACATATGTATGAAAACCCCACTTATACGCCCTGCCTTGAAGGAGATGAGTAAGCGGCACACTTCTGTGTATCTAAAAAACTTTTTCTGGTATTTGGAAGACTTTCTGCACGATAAAATTCATTTTTAACTACCATGGAAAAGTTTAAAGATAATGTCCCGAACCTTCTGAGTGCTGCCTTTTGTGTGGTTTCAAACTGGTAGCTCAATGAGGACCTCATCATAAATCCACAAAACGCTGTGCTTATATCCATAGTACGGACAGTGCTTTAGTACTGTGACGAGTACGGGATTTTGCTAGATAAGGGGCTTAGATGGAACTACCTTCTCGATGCAGAATAGTTTTTGGTGGAAGGTCTTATCTCAAATGAACTTTACCGTACGTTCGTCTTCCCGACTGCATTGCATGCATCCGTGGTATGATAGCAGAAAGCACTTCAAAAATGTCCCATACTACATCTCAATAAACTTCAGAGGTTGATATATGTATGTAGATATTTGTCTCTCCGTCACTGAATCAATGAGAACTTGCTCAACAGATGCTCTGGAGTAGCAACAGCAGCCACTAGGGACAACTTCTATAGAAAGAAGCTTCACACAAGCACTATTAGGGCGATGCCAGGAAAGATGTGGACTTTATGATTGCATGGCCAAGTTAGTGAAAATCCCAGATACGTAAATTGACACACAGACAGTGCTGGGTACTGGCTGTTATGGACCCGGTATCAAACTTGCAATTTCGAATGGAAGCTAGCCGTCGGTTGTTTAGGCAGAGTAGAGCAGGAAATTTTTTAAATAACAAACACTCTATCTTAGCACAGGCGCAGGGTTGTCGTCTTAGAAAATTGCAAAGTGAAATCAAGTTTTTGACTTGTCTACAGTAGAACCTGCCGAAGAATCAATTTTCACAAAGCCAACAATATCATGGGCGTTGAAGTCCTTATCGTGTTTAACTACGCCCCCTGTCGTAGAGGCGAGTGAAAGTAGTGTTGTTCCCAAAACCTGGAGAGCGAGGGCACGTCTACGCTAAAGATTTTCGACCAATTAGCTTAAATTCCTTTTTTCTTAATACTTTCGAGAGGATTCTACACGCGCACGGCTGGAGTTTTTTCAACGGCGATGGTTTGTCTGAGGGCACACATATTTACGAGGAGGATCTACCGAGACGGCGTTTCCTAAAGTCGGTAAAGCAGTCACTCGAATTTAAGCAGAATACTCTGAACCAAAGTTAGGTTGGAAAATAAATATTAAAGAGAGAGTAAAGAAAGCGAGCATTGCAAATTACTCCTGTAAGCCGATTTTTGGGAAGACATTTGGTCTTAATACAAAGTGGTAGTTTGGATGTACACAGTGGTTTTACGTCCGATCTTATCCTACGGTTTTCTGGTATAGGGATAGCCTTGAAGAATCAGTATAACCATGTAAAACTAAGCCTCGTTCAGCAGACAGCATGCATCGGGATCACGGGCGCAATTAGAATTTTCCCTGCAGACGTCCTCAATGTTATTACAAACCAATTCCTTAGTATATCGAAAGAGAGAACGATCGGTCATAGCAGTATAACTTCTCGATTGTCATCTAAGATGAGACGGGCTACCGATGAAATACTACCCGAAGCAGAACTTCACTGGCCTTTCGGGGTCATTCTCCCGTCGAGAGTCGACGGGATGGGAAACTTGGTATATATTCCTGGATACTCCCTGGGATTACGAAGATCAATTCACCTGCGCGATTTTGCAAGTGTTTTCCAGGCAGAAGTTTTCGCTATAGCCGAAGGCTGCCGTCTCTTTGAATGTACTGGTTTACGTCTAGGCGTACGCGTAGCCATTTCCGCGGATAGCTAGGCGACCATCAAGGCCTTGGCGTATTTTAAAACAAGACTTTTAAACTCAGTAAGTAGTCAGCATGATCTAGATTTAGTTTGGGTGCGTGGTTAGCGCAAAAATCCCGGAATCGCAGCTGCAGGCGAGTTAGCTAGAGATGGTTCTACATTGGTGTCGATCGAGGATCAATTGGAACCCTATATAGAAACATCTTTCTCCGCAATCTTCAGAAATCAGAACAAAGGTGGCAGAAAACCCAGATCGGAAGTTGCAAGGCTTGTGGCGACCCTTACTGAGCTTTGGCCGGTTGTCACCCACGCGAGAAGGCTGGGCATCGCCTACAACGACTTCTGTAGAATCTGCAGAGGCGCGAACTAGCCGAAAACAGCAGAGCACCTTCTTTGCAAATGCCCAGCTCTAATGAGGAGCAGAAACACAATACCAGGAGCGTATAAGTTCACATCGTTACGAGAAGTATCTGATATAAGTCTCCACAACATAATCAACTTTATCAACCACGCCGGTTGGTTCTAACATATTCATTCAAGGTGTATGGTATCAAAATGGCACTTAGCTGCAGCTTGGGCGTAAAAGTTTTTCCGCCACCATTCTAACCTAATCTTAGAACCTGCCGTGGCTGTTGTTCAACATTCGCCGTCCTTGAGACAAAGGTCATTTGTCAAGTTTGAAGTTCTGCAGAGAGTGGACACATCCAGAGCAAAAATAGATGTTGCTTATAACTTTATGAAAGGATTACAATCTACGAGAACTACGCAGAAATGATGCAACTCTGCACACTGCACGGCTGATTGGCATGTATTTGGGAAGCGCTACAATCAAACAAGCGTCTGGCTGTTTGTTGTAAGTAGCATTAAATGTAAATATCCAAATGTAACCCCATCACCGCATTAAACATACAAATTCAATTAAATGCGATTGAATTCCAATCAATTTCAACACAATCATTTGTCTTCAATTAAAAGCCCAAAATGCATTAAACAACAATCATGTTTCAAAAAGTGCTCAACAACATTTACAGTTAGTTAGAGCCAAATAAGCCTGCAACAGCAGCAATCAACAAGTCAAAGCGTTGCATCCTCAAGCGGCACACGCCCAGTTAAATTGTGCAGGTAAATATGCAAATCCAGCTGCCGCATACTCTACTCACTTAAGTGCAACATACAACATGTGGTGTGGCATGCAATCCAGGATTAATTCTTGCCATACACGCAAAGCAGCACTGTGCAAAGAAAATAGACAATTGAAACATTTATGTATTTAGAAACAGCGCAGGCGAAAAAAAGTCGCAGCAATGCTAAGTAAATAAAATGATCATTAAAATAATTGCCGCTGCTGTTGAATGTTGTTGACGAGTTGTTGCTGACTGCCAACTGCCGAGACGTCTATGCCGGCGCGCTGATTGTTAGCTTGACTAACTGGCCGTTGGTTGTCAAATGTTGTTGCTGCCATTGTTAGTGCTGTTGTTGGTGCTGCTGTTTGGCGACTGCAACTTGTCAAGCGACATGCGCTTTTAAAACCAAAAAAAATAAAAAATAATAAAAAATAAAAAAATAACCATAGTTACCAAATTTCGCCTCGCTACACTGCAGTCTGGCGGCGCTGGCGGCGCTGGCGGCGTTGGCGTCAAAGCGCTGCCAATTTTACAGTTGTTGCATTTTTTTTCTATTAAAATTGTTGAAACGCATAGGCATTTGTGTAAAAAATAAACATTTACCGGTTCATTGCCGAATTTGGTCAAAATTAATGAAGCAATTTAAATTTTTCGTGAAATACTATTTAAAAGTTAGAAAATGAGCCAGACTCGCGCATTTCGCCTTGGTTTGTTTACATTTTTCAACTTTGCTTGACTCAACGTTTCCTTCTTTAATCGCCTGACTGGCGCGACAGACATTCAAACCTGTCAACGTTGACATTGTAATATTTATCGTTCTTTAATTTTGACATTCCTCATGTCAATTGCTGACATCTAATATTGCTTTTTTACTAATTTCCGATACAAATTGTGGCCTGAATTTTCCACAGAGCAATTCGTTGGAAGATTTATTGTTGTAGTTGACAAGAATTGTGCTGACATGGCATGCCTGTCACTACTGTGTGTGCATTTTGACAAGTGGCAACTGACAGTTGTGGCCACGGAACGAAATGGTTTATTTTGACATTTGAGCAGAGTAGTTTATTACATTGTTCAAAGCTTTTCCAGCGCCTAACCCGAGATGTCAACAAAGCGGAATAACTTTGAGTGAAACAATTGTTGTTAGTTAGAAATAAAAGCTTCTAGACTCGAGTTGATTAATTAACTGGAAGCAGCCTAAGAATGTGATTGGAAAAATATTCTAACTGATTAAAATTGACTTGAAGCTTCCAGTTAGTAGAGGCCTAAAATTGAGGCAACTAACTTTACGTAAAATGTATAACCAGGGAAAATATATTTTAAGCCTTTGACTTCAGGGTCTTCACCGACTTGCCTGTTTTTCCTAAGTAATTTAAAAGTAATGTAAAAGTGGCAGCTCGGGTGGAGTGGTTTGAGGTGGTCCGAGCACCTCTAAATTAGGAAACTTTTTTTTGCCCCTCAACAGGTAATGGCAAACCTCCGAGTGTATATGAATTGTAGGTCCCTGCATTTGTATTGTAACATCAGGACGCACTCTACAAATTGATGACAATGCGAGAGATTTCCGACCAATAAGCCTAATGTCCTTTGTGCTCAAGACTGCGAGAGGCTGTTGGATCTATACATTAGGGACAAAAGGTCCAATTTATCATACTCTCAACCTGCATAACAGAAACGGAAGTCAGCGGAGACTGCCCCACTTGAAGTTGTACGTACAATTGAGAGTTCGCTCTACTATGAACAATTTACAATGGCGTCCTTTATAGACATCGAGGGGGCCTCTAACAATGTCAGTGAAGATTCCATTCATGAGGCACTTATGGAAACATGTATTGATCACCGCGTCCTGACTTGGATATGGCTAAGTAACAGATAATACACGCCGAATTGGGGTACCAAAGGAGGGCCGTACATGCGGTGAGAGACACCCAACAGGGAGGAGTGCTATTACCGTTACTATGGCTGACGATACTGGTATCGGGTCAGTTTCTTTTGGACAACAGATTGGGTTTGAAATAAAAAATTGTGCACCGGATGTACACAGCCAGAGTCCGACCCATAATCTCTTACGAGACGCTAGTCTGGTGGCCATCCCTTACTGAGACGTAGTTAAAAATCTAACCGGAAAAAAGCCGCTAGCGTAACAGGTGCAGATGCTGTCCGAAGGCTGTTTTGAAGGCCCTTCTTGACTTATCACCCATAGATATATTTATCGAAAACTCAGCAGCTAACAGCGCCATCCGCTTGCGTTCCCCGGTATTCTGGAAAGAAAGACCGGTTGGGCACGGTTCCAACCTAGACGCACTACCGCATGAAATTAAAGCGCTGCCCACTGGCTATATCCTGTAGAAGACTTGGATTCACCAAAAACGCCGCATGAATTTTCCAAGCCATAGTGACTGTAATGAAGAAAAGGTCGAGTTCGTGCAGGGCTAACTGTCTTTATGGACGGGTCAAAGATGGAATGCGGAGTTGGTGCAGGGGTTTCCATTGAGCAATATAACCTAAAGTTAATCTTCCGCCTACCAGACTATGCAAGCATTTTGCAGGCCGAAACGTTTGCTATTAAGGAGGCAGTAAGGTACCTCAACGAGAATGTACCCGCGAAAACGCAGGTGAACATTCTCTCTGATAGCCAAGCAGCCATTCAGGCACTCTCTTCTACCTCTGTGAGATTTCAACTAGTGGATGAATGTAGGAGAGCTGGCCTATATTTCTGATCAACACGAAATTACGCTAATATGGGTGTCCCGGGACCTTTACGGGAACGAGGCAGCGGACGAACTAGCAAGCAGCTGCTCCGCATTGAATGTGTCCCACGCGGTGGACATGGGCGCCCCGCTCAGGGAGATTAAGACAAAAATTGCCGAAATTTATCACTCGGATTACCCGGCAGTTTTTGGTGTTCTAAGACCCACTTAAAAGAAAGCAAAAAACTTACTGCAGTGTGCACAGAGCATTGGCCCTTTGGGGTGCATGCCGAAAAGATAGCACTGCTCTTCAATAGGTTATGTCGCAGTCGCGATGACCCGGGCTTAAAAGAGACAGCCGAACACTTCCTGTGCGAGGGACCAGTCCTTGCAAGGATGAGGCTAAAGACACTCGGCAAACCATTGCTGCAGAATATTCCAGAGCGCAGCTGCCTCTCTCTGTATGACGTACTGAAATTTACTAAAGCCGCCGAATGGATGTAGGTTGCACAAGTTGTGGAATCAAAATGGCAAACTTGCTAATTGCTTGTCACCAGGGTGACAATCAACTTAAACCAACCAACCACAAATTGGAGGAGAAGCTCCGCCAAACCCTTAGCAAAGGTGTAAGCGCCAAAATAATACAAGTGTATTTTAAGGCAATGTTAACACATGAGGGTAAGCTTGAGGTATTACAGGGCTTTACCAACACTTTTGAAAACAAATAGGGTTTGACCATAGGTTGATTTAGCTAGCTTTTACTTTGTACATAAATACTAATCGCTGTCAATTCCAAATTAATTGTGGCGGAGTTACAAAGATAGAGTAGTGTTAATTTGCATAGCAAATACATTCTATCTCCGAGTTTGTTCGGTGGTAAGTGAGCGTATCCACCCCATAGATGGTCGGAAAGCCTGGTCTCATGTGGAGTATAAAGTTGCTTATGCCCCTTACTTCCAGAGAACTAAATTCACAAAGTGCTAAACAACTCTCATCTAATAGAGCATTATTTACAATGGCCAAGTCATTAGTTTCCTTATTGAATATCTCATAAAGTTCCTTCTAATTCCTCAGAGCACGGTATATTAATTAGTTTCCACTCAAAGTCAATGCCATACGGATTTTCACACGCCCACCCTTCGATGCGTTGGGAAAGTGCCACATGTAAGCTATCAGTTCTATTGGCACCATGAAACACAAGTCAAAACAAATGTCAACAACACAAATATCGACTATGGCGCAATGGGAGCGCACTAATTGACAAGATAAACACGATAAATGTGGAAGATTTCAAGCTACTAAATAGCACAGAAGTGAATGAAACTTAGGGGAGATAGATTAATAGGAGTAGCAAGTACATAGCAGCGCTTTTAATGGGAAAATCAGAAGAATAGAAAACGTAATATGTGGGGGACTAGAAAATGGAAAAGGCGATGGTTATGCGTGGAAAATAAACTATTGGCACTCAATTCTAACATTTTTGTATACAAGTGAAAGTGAGGAAGCAACAAGTTTATAACAAATGGGAGTTTATTGCTCCTTTCTTCTGGAGTGTTTGGTGTGAGAAATCGAATGTTTAATGTAAAACAAACAAGTGTTAGATGATAAGTGCATTCTCTATTGGACATTTAAATCGTTAGACAAGTATCATTGCACAAAATTATCTCACGTACCTCAATGTCATCATTTTCGCGTCGAGCATTTACATTTCTCACATATTTTTTGGAACATTTTTACTGCTAATGTTAACGGTAGTGATATGTGTTGTGATAATGGAAATGGCACTGTCATTGGTAATCATAATAACAAAGTTAATGGCTATTCGTATGGCACATAGAGATAATATCTAGTAATCGTTATAGTTATGGTTATGATTATGATTATGGCTAAGGTTATGGTAATGGTTATGGTTCCGATTATGGTGCCGATTATGGTTATGGTTATGGTTATGGTCGTGGTAATAGTTATTGTTATAGTTAAGGTTACGGTTATGGTTATGTGTATGGTTCTGATTATGGTTATAGTTCTGATTGTGATTATGGTTACAGTTATGGTTATGGCTAACGGTTATGGTTATGATTATGGCTCATGGTTATGGTTATGATTATGGTTCATGGTTATGGTTATGATTATGGTCACGGTTATTGTTATGTTTTTGGTATTTTTATGATTCTAGTTACAGATATGGTTATTTTAAAGGTAATTGTTATGGCTATGTTAGTAGGACTTCAGATTGAATACACTGAATTTTCTCTGAGAAGAAAAATATTGTGCTAATGAAACCCGTTTTTTGTCCGAAAGAAGTCCGAGACCTCAACTTTCAATTGGTACGACGGACGAAATCTGTTTTAAGATTATGACCGAACCGAAATCAAAAAGCAATGTGAATGGTCGCTTAAAGGCATTGAAATGAACCGGCTGAAATATTCGGCCGGTTCGGTTCAGCGGTTCGAATCGTTTTTTGCACTTTTGGATTGATTCGTCAATACGGTTTTTTGTCTTTGAACCGTTGTTCCGGTTCGGTTCAACGGTTCGGGAATTAAAAAAAAAAAAATGTTATGTGTTATTTTTATTGATTCTAGATTGATGAGAAGATTGAGATGGTTAGATGGTAAACAAACATTATCGAAAGAAAAAATAAAAAAATGGGCAAAATTTGTCTATTAAAAATTGGCCGAAACGAATATTGAGCCTTTATTAAAAAAGGTTCGGTTTTGGGTTCGGATAAAATATTTCTGGAAATTTTCGGTTCAGTTAATATGTAGAAAAAATCGGTAAATCTGATTAAAACCCGGTTCGGTTCAAAAACGGTTCACGTCTCTATTTAAAGGTATCTTGTTTAAAGGGGTACCCGAATTTTAGAAAAAATTTAAGTGGCAAAATATCGGCAAAACTTCACTTCCTCAAGCCGAAGTTAAACCGAAATTCGTTAATTTTTAGGAATGTTCGGTCGAAACCGAATCATGGCACAAAATATTTAGAACGTTTTTTTTTTGTATGTATTTTTCATTCCATATTCCATTAAAAAAAGGTCTAAGAAACCAGAACTTAGTCGTTGTTTTCTTGTAATATTTCCCTTTTACACATTTTATCCAGCAGTGCAAATTTTATGTCAATTCAAATATTTCACCTATAACTCCACTAAGTTAAGTGGAAGTAAAGAGCTCAGCGACTTGAAGAACTTCAGGAATACATAATTTAATTAATCATAACCCCATCATTGCACCTTACACAGGAAACATTAATCACCCTGCAACATTTTTGTAAAATATATGCATTTATTGTATGAGAAGGAATGCCATCAGCGCACATCAAAAGCATGAGTAGGAGCAAAAAAGCCATCAGCAGTGGCAACTGGCACTGAGTGAAAAATTTTGAAGTGTATCTTAGAACAGACAGAAGTCTTCCTAGTAGATACTCGACTACAGACAGCCGAAGCTTAGCAAAGGCTCTGATGTCTGATGTCGCCACCACTGCGGGACGGTGAGTCATTGAAGTAAATATGAAAATAACTTCAGATGCAATGGCATACATGTCACGCGTAACAACATAAGTACGTACATATGCATACATATGTAGATATATATGTGTGCATTAGGGTGGTACTTAGGAAAACATATCAACACCTAAGTTTTGTATGGGACATTTTGCTTTGCGGAAAAAAATAAACATATCCAGGAAAAATTTAAAATAATTTTTTAAGGGTCGCTTCCAGGGTTTGAAAAAAATTTATTTTCTTTTATTAATCGCAAAAATACTATAAATTTTTTTTTAACTGTATCCGAAGTATTCAGTTTAGAGAAAAAAATGCATAGCCTGAAAAAGGCAAAATACCATTTTCAGGAAGTCCATTCTACCTCTCCCTTGTACATAAGTTTCTTCGTATCTTTAGTGCTAGTTAGAACTCAAGAAAAATTTGAATAATTCTGCACTTGTTCCGAAAAAATTTATGATATTGTTTGGTGCTTTATTGCAAAATTAATCCATTTGGTAATGACTATGAATTTATATGAATAGTTTTCAATAATATGTCAAATGGTTAGGTTAGGTTAGGTTGAAGTGGCTGCCAGGCTCAGAAGGCACCAACACACTTAGACCCGATCAGGGCCCGTTGTGATACCACATGGATCCAAAACACCTACTCCTTAAATCAATTCGTGGAGTCTACGAACCTTAGCAGCTGTCGTATACCAAACTTAGCAGTTGCGCTTAGATCGTCTAGAAAACCTACACTTAGGTATTTCTGTCTTTTCCTGCCTAGTGCTGGGCAATCGCAAAATAAGTGCCTAATTGATTCAGGCCCTTCTTCGTCAGGGCAGCTCCTGCAGTAGTCGTTGTGACTAACCCCAAGTTCCTATCAGGATATGTTCTGTGAGCAGGCCAATAGCCAGCGACATATCACCTCTATTTAGAGTGAGAATTTCCCTCGATCTCCCTATATTCCATTTTGGCCATGTAAGCTTCGTTGAATTACAGCTTTCAGTGCGCTCCCATCTGGTGGCCGCTGCTTCAAGGAAGTGTTCTCTTAACATGAGCTTGCAGCAAGCGAGTGGCATACCCATCCTCTTCCAGGCTGGTGAAAGTGGAGAGGAAGTACCCCCCTCGAAAGCTCGTCTGCCTTCGCATTTCCTGGTATCATACCATGCACTTAGAAAAAGGTTTAGTTATAATAACCAAGATTTGGTTATAGTGACCAAGTGGCATAGTTGGATATGGCGAAATAAATATCTAGTTCACGAAAGTCTGCAATTTACTTGAGCCTTCTAGTTGGGGCAAATGTATATTTGTTAATAATTACAAAACGACTACCTTGAGTGGACAATAGTGTTAGTTGAATAAAATCATTGTTGAGCAAATATAAACAATGCTTTGGTTGATACAAGTTTTCAATTAATTTTATGAACTTGCTGTAGACGTGAATCAGCTAACCGTTTATTATTGAAACAAAAGTTTCAGTTTGACACAAATAAAAATTTACTCGATGGTTGTTGTGTTTACTTCTTTTATTTGCATATATTAAGCATAAAAAATACAAACATATTTACATAAATAGTTACTAGTGTTAATAATACATATGTATATGGTGGTAAGAATTTCCTAAAAAGAAACGATTAAACAGGAATAGTCGTGCGAAAACCCAGGTCAATATCTGCTGGAAGTGCTGGTTTGAGTATACTGCTTTGCTTTTTCCTTGGCTAAATAGATACTTTCTAATTATAATTCACATGAATTATATATCCACTGAGAAACGCCGGTTGGCATCAAACTTTATATTTTTAAATAACCATACCCGCACCGAAACAACTCGCGGCGATGGTAAAACTGCAACTGAGACAAACAAGCCTGGGCTTGTCATAGCACACACTTTTCTTTCTCTACCCAGCGCAGTGATCGACATGCCATAGCTTACTGAGCGCTCTGTAACCACACGCGTGTTTCACCCGTATACGAACAGCGGTAGCGGAGCAGTGATTTCCACGCACACAGTCTTATTCATTGAATCGTTTTTATGTAATGGTCGGCATACTAGCGCATTCAAACGATTCAATAAGTGGGACTGTGTGCATTGCTTAGCTGGCGCTCTTCGTATGTGAAACACACATGAGCTCAGAGAGCGCTGATCATTATTTAGGGGGTGCTCATAAGCATGAATATATTCCGCTCTCAAACCAAATCGATCAACTAAGATTTGGGAACTATGACTAATCCATGTATTGAAAGAAAGCTTATCTGTATTAGCAGAGCTTAATGGCATCCTTTTATGAACCATACTTTAAGTTGAATGGAATTTGTAGAAATATGCTTCAAAAAAAAATATTTATTAGTATTTACCAAACCCTTCAACTAAATTAACGATTTGGTACAACCTAGATGAATATTAGAAGCTTTAATATATTTAGTTATAATTACCAACCCATGGTAATAGTTCCCAATCCTTGGTCACAGTTCCCAAATATTGTCAAAATTCGGGAACTAAATATCTTTAGTTGTCGAAACTAATCCTTTTTCTCAGTGTGGTACCCATACCAGATGCAAAGCGAACTGCTCTCCCATCAAGTTGAGTGATTTGTGTCAGTTGGCAACTGTCACCGAATTGATAATGACAGAGTCAAGTGCCATAAAAGCCGCCTGACTGTCTGAGTACATACATATATATTTTAGTAGTGGCGATAACAGCTAGCTTTAGGCTGTCGACAGCTTCCTGTATGGCTGCTATGCGGCTTGAAAGACACTACAGTGGTCAGGTAGACGGAATGATCGTTGTATTCCCAATTGTTTCAAGTAGATACCTCCTCCTACCCTGTTTTCTAGTTTGCAGCCGTCCGTGTTGAATCTTATGGCATCTTTCCTTCGATCCATTATTCTCTGCTAGGTAAAGTTACGCTATAACCTTTAGTGAACGTGAGCATTGGTACACAGTAGTCCGTTGTGCTCGGTAGTAGCTGGTTGATGAGAATTGTAGTGTAACCACATCAAGCCGCTTTCCAGCTTCTGAGCTCCTGTAGTCTTAGGGCTGCATTCGCAGCGTATTGCCATCCCATAATATCTATGGGTATGATGTTTAGAATCGCATAGCACTGGCCACCATACCACTATCCCGTAGAGAAGTATGGGCCTCACCACGACGGTGTATATCCAGTGCACTATACTCGGGGTTAGACCCCATTTTTGGCCAATTGCTCTCCTACAGCTATATTTATAGGGCAACGGTGGCCTTCCGCACCCGCTCCTCGGTGTTTTGAATCCAGTTTGATTTTCTATCTAGGACAATATGTCAAATACATCAGATTTAAATTTTTTCAAGCTTTGTTAGCAACCTCTAAAAATTTTTTTAAAGCATTGAAAATTATCAACAAGTCCATATTTCGTATATGGGTGCGCCATACAAAATCCCCCCTAATAGGTATAGTTGTGCATACATATAGGTATATACATACATACGCATACTTACATACATACAAACATATATGCATCGACATGTTGGCACTACATATTTCTGTATGAAGTTGACATGTCTGAAATTAAAGAGAGCGTGACGTTTTATGACGCTACCGTTCGACTGGGGTGGCAACGCTGACGTTGATGCATTCGCAGTTGTCATTATTCTTATGCTCAAATGGATGTCTATATGTATACATATACATATGTTTGTATGAATTGCTGTGCACCTACATATGTACATATCTGGGCATGCCAATTGCGTATGCTGCCGAATACTAAAGCCTGCATGTGTATACGTATGTACATTAGGGTGGTAAAAAAAAAAAGAGTAAAGTCAAATTTTTAATGCTCTCTCTCCCCTAGGATTGTTCTGCATCGAAAAAATATATTTTTTTGTATGTCTGTATTTGTATTTTTTATGGAAAAAATAACTTTTCGTAGAAATGGAGTAGAATACTTGAAAATCTATATTTTCGATCACAAAACTCTGGAAGAGAAAGACGACTTCCAATAATAATACCCAATTGTTTATTTAACCATATTTTAATACTAAGGATTTTTTATTGGCATTATTTGGGGTTTTTGGCGGACCTATAAAGTATAGTGACTACGAAAAAACGGTTGAGTAAACAATTGGATATTATTATTGGGAATCTTCTGCAGAGAAACAGAGTTTTCGAGTCGAAAATATTGAGTTTCCAGAAAATTCTATACTACTTATACGATTTTCTTTTTTTTCATATAAAATGCAAGGAAAATTTATGAGAATTTTGATAAAAGTTCCGACTTTACTGCTCACATGCATTTTTAGACCACCCTTATGTAGGTACATACACTAGTGGCAGAAATAATAGAAACACCTCATTTTTACAAACTTTTGTTTATTTAGTTCTTAGTATTTTTTATATAGGTTTAGTTCACTATATAGTAAATGACATATAAATCAACATTTCAAACTTTGGACAAACTTAGAAAACTTTAAAAAATGTTCACTAAAATTTCAATAAATTTTCACACAAATTTCAAACTTTTTATTAAGAATTGTTAAGAAAAAATTTTAGGTGGAGTACCATTTTTTATCGCACATCAAAGTTTAGTATAACAAAGTGCAAAATTCAATTCAATAATTTTTTTTTCCTCCGGAACTTTTCGGTTTTTTTTTACATAACGGCACTGATTTTTTTACTATATTTTGCGAACAGTCTTGCGCATTTTATTCCAGAGAAATTCATAGCTTAAGCATATGTATGTATTTATGTGGAAGACATTTTTCTAAAAATTTTTTTTTTAATCTTTCAAATTTTTGTACAAAAGTTTTAAATGATGATCTATAAGCAGTTTATAACATAACGCGCCACACTTTTACAAAAAAAAATTTTATTATTAAAGAAACAAAAATATTAAAAATTCTATTATTTCTGCCAGCACTGTATGTTTGTAAAATATGTCCATATGCATGAATGTAGATATGAAAAGTCCAAAGTAGGCAGCGATGTGTGGGCGATGGCAGACAATGACAGCAGCTGTCAGCAATTTGTTGCTGCGCAAATGTAAAATTTGAAAAAAAAAACTCAATGGCCTCCTGGAGAATATGCGCGCATTCCTGCGGTTAGTCGTATGCAAATTTAATACAGTCATTATTTGAAGAAAAGGCAGCTATTAAGTGAAACTTATGGAAACTAAGCAATGAAGTCGCATTTTAATTTTCTAATTCAATTAGGAGTTAAGTGTATTCTGTACATGTAGCAAATTTATTTAGAAACCTTATTATTTCGATCAATGAGTGCATTAAGCGCTGTCATCAAGCTTAGTTTATGGTGTGCACAGGAGTTAGTTAGGCAGTTTCGATGTGGTCTCAAACAGGTTACAAGATTGGTAGCTGAATATTAAACATATGTTGAGGGCTGGATATGTTCGGTTTGATTCCGGATAGGTAGATGTTTAAATTGCTACTATGTCAAACAGGGAATCGACCTAGAGTGATGAGGGTATCGTGGGATAATTCGCGCATTTTTGCAAACAACTGTGGTGGGTAGAAGGTACCTCGGATTCAAGCAGGAGTGTACTGGGAGGGATCGAAGAAATACATATACTGGTACCATCAGAAGTCTACCCGCGGCAGTACTAAACGCGGAACTTTGAAAGGTCTGCGGCTACGTCAGTTGCACCTTATTAGTCTCCGTCCGGCCTAAAAACCTAGAAGAATTAAACAAGCGGTTCCACAGGGTAGTGTCCTCTCCCCGCTACTGTTTAAGCTTTACATTTCGAAGCTCACTCAACCACCGGAGGTAATTTCCCTGATCTGATACGCTGACGACTGTTCGATGTTGGCGTCTGTGAATGGAATTGCTGACCTCTGCTCTAAAGTAAACGGCTATCTCTACGATCTTTCTCGCTTCTTCACTGCAAGGAGCATAACACTCTCCCTAACGAAATCAACGCCGACCCTCTTCACCAGCTGGACGAAGGAGGTCAGGCTTCAACTAGGCATTAACGTCAGTGGCATACCAATTACGACGGTGAAGAGACCGACCGAAAATTTTAGGGGTTACCTTTGATAGCTTGCTCTCCTTCTCCGTGCAACAAAGTGCAGAGCCGGTCCTCAAGTCGCTCGCCGGTAGCACCTGGGGCTAAAACAAAGAAACATTGCTGGCAACATACAAGGCAATTAGCCGGCCGGTTCTGAACTATATAGCGCCTGTATGGTCGCCGGGGACTAGTAGGACGCATTGGACGAAGCTACATACTTGTCAGATCGCCGCACTCCGGACAGCGACATGGTGCATTCTGATGTCGCCTGAGCACCAGCTCCACAGCTAGGTCAAAAAGCATTCCGTAAGAGCATTAAAAACTGCTCAGCAAGCTCAGTTTCTGGTGCGATGTCATTGACTTCAGCACCCCAATATGCCCTGGCTCGTGGAGTAGCCTCCGCCCAGGTACGTTAGAGGGAAGCTTTTCATATACATGGACTCGGTCCCGACCAACCACTAGACGAGTGTACGACGATGTACCGACGAGTGATCAACGGCATTCATATGGAGTCAGTCATCACGTACCACAACTCCCGGCGTATGAATGCCGTGATCGGAGCCCAGTCACCAACTGTAGCGGGCAGGGAGCTTCAACTGCCAAGAGATGCCAGCGTTACTTGCTCTCAACAACCACTTGCCCAGATTCGACCCCAATACCCCCAATGAGTGTCCGGCATGTGGACACTGCCCTCTTGACACCAACCACCTCTTCCCATGCCAACTCAGCCCCAGTGAACTAGCACACCTCTCCCTTTGTCCCGACTGCGTCGAAACTGCTCGTTTCTTAGGCCTACCGTTAGTTGTGCTTGCCGACAACGATTGATGGTCAAATCGAAAAAGACGCAGTTTAGTAGTGTCGCTACAACAACAACAGTCCTCCGTCCGGCCAATAAATTGACTTGTATGGAAGTAGCCAACAAACTTACGCCATTGTCCGAAGCAAAAATCGAGCAGCCGCGGGGTCTGGGACCAAGGAAACGTTCTTTAGTTGATCTACTGTTAAAACTTTCCCAGTTATAGGGTTTGAACTATGAAATGCCATAGATGAGTTCCAATCGCTCAGATAGTTCGTGGAACACCAGGTGGAAGAGACCACTAAGACACTGGGAAAAGCGAAATGTCGGTTGGGATGATTCTCCTAGGTTGGTCGCGTTCCCTGGTTTACGTAGTGGTATTTTCCACATCTCAGGCATTACTAGGATGATAACTGAAAATATTATGACTGCATTGAGTTAGTTTACTCTCTTTCGAGACTTTTAAATTTCATCTGGCTGATGCTTTTAGAGCCTTCAGCGACGAAGTTAAAAAGGTCTATGTACTTATCCCATTTCGTCCTATATTTTCTATAATAAACTGCCGAATTCGCAAGTTGAGATTTCCATTAACTGTTGCAGCGATTGGTTTTTACGATAAACTCAAGCGATCATGCCACATATCACAAAACTCATTCCCACACCTTTCAACGCGCCACAAAACAGCTTAATCACTTCATTTTCCACCTGGGAGCCCAAATAGACTTAATTTGTAAATTTTTGCAACCAAAGAAAGAAAAATAAAACCAAAATTGTCATCAAGTTGCGTACTATCGCTCAGCCGTCAATGACTGATCGCCGCTGACTTGTGTGCGTATTGTTCGCAAGCAAACCAAATTTGTAAAGCAACACACTGGGTGCCAATTAAGATTCCATTTTAGTGAAACATTTATACAATTTTGTCACCATGTCGGCGCGCATTTGCTTTGCATCAACTCAAAAAACTCGCGACTCCAATTCCAATCGGAATTGCAATTCTTGTACCAACACCAAATCGAAAAGCAAAATCAACACTAAATTTAAATTTAAAATCTAACTTCAATTTCAATTTGAATGCAGCAACACCGAAACCGAATCTAATCCAAAACGAATTAACATGAAAATGAAATTGTAACCGTGGCAGGTACAATCGAAATATGCGCAAATACATACACACACACATCCACAGGAGACACACAAGCGGCGTGCAAAATCGCGCCAACGCTATGCCACTGATCAGCGGCAGGTTACCGATGGATGTTGGCGCGCATACTCCTCGTCTGAAGCCGAAACTAAAGTGACGCTGGTGGCTGTGGTGGCAATTGTGGAGCAACAGTATTGCTGTTGGCGCTTTGACTTCTTTTGGCGAAATGTAGTTGTCAAGCTGTTTTGGCTTGCCATTTTGACATTTTTGTATAAACATGAGGATTTTGTATTCGCAAACAAGTTGACAATTTGTTGAAATACGATTTGTGATCGTACGAGCTGATATAGCGGGTGAGATGTTTTTATTTTTTTTTGGCGATTATGGAAATGTGTAAAATTGGAGTATGCAAATTAACTTCGCGTAATTTGAGGGCATGGATATGTAAACGAATCGTAGCGTTAATCAGGTCGCTGGTGCCGGACTGTTATGAGTACCCTATTGGATGTTTCAGGGCTAATAGACCAGCACGGAAAACATGCGTGTGTGCCCTTTATTGCATTCTTAGCTGAGCTCTAGGCTAGCTTAGCTAGTACTGTGCACATTGTGATGTGTTTTACATGGATCCCTGCCGACGATGGCCCAAACCCAATATACTCACAAATACAACGAATCAATTGAAGCACCCTGAAATGCAAGCATTATCGGCACCAATCAGCGGTACGGAATGGGAGCACAATTTACCTTGGAAAAGTTCGATGCCCATCTGCAACCTCTGCCGTACTTTGTGTCCGCCACCCGGTTGCGTTAAAACTCCACCACATCGAGCTGACACAAGCCAAAAGATAGGACAAAAAGATCGGAGCACGCGTCAAGCGCGCCGTGATATTCCCCGTAGACTTTCAAGCATCCGACCCGTGGAGAGAGCCTGGTGAATTTGTTCTGTCCGTCTGCTTATCTAATCGACAGCCTTCTGCTTCCCAGTGAGCGTGTAATGAGCTGCGACCAAGAGAAAAAACTCTCGTTTTCACCAACATGTGAGAAGGTAATTATAAGTCACTACAAGTCCGCACTTAAATGCAAGGATAACTCCCTCGAAGAGGGAAACTCTGGTTCACGCTACCGGGTGCAACTCGTCTGAGCTCATTTCAGTGAGGTTCGCGTGTTTCCTTTGGCTCGACAGTAGTCTTTTCCGAAGGAAGCCCCCCAAATACGAGATGTTACCGCAGTATTCGGACAAGGTCAAGAAATATAAGCTGCAATGACGGAAACTAAAGCGGAAACGGATCGGTCAAGAGCAACGTCAAACCCTTTAAGACCATATAACTAGCGGATGTTGATTTTTTATTTTTTTGAAAGGGAGGGAAGACACAATTGGGCAGAAAGTTATGGCGTTTTCTTTTCTACCGAAAAATGTTGCCATCTCATTGCCCTCTACGCACAAATACTAAGGAGAGGGCAATGAAAAGGCAACTTCTGTTGTAGAAAAGAAAGCGCCATTAGTTTCAAAAAGGTCTCATGGACCATAACGGAATCAATTGGATCTGTTCAGAGATCAAATGGTTCACAAAGGCGACAATATATTCCACGTGGTATTTGAATATCCTGCATCTGTGCCTTGGGATAGAAAGAACTCGAAGAGAAAAAAATAGAAGAAAAACTTGAAACTCAAAAATATTTTACATACAAATTTTGAAAGCTTTCGTAGGCCAGTTGGAAATTAATTTACATTTTTATTCGAATCATGCCGAGCTATCACTCGCCATCAAACGACAAAACCTTTGGTAATAAAGTGGGCCAATTAAAAAATCCCCTGGTGGTTAAGTTCATTTACCCATGTACTTTTCTCAAGTAGTCCATATTTTTGGTAATTTCAATGCATTTTCAGAATTTCAGCATCATTCATAAATCTGAAGCAGGATGTCTTAAGTACAAAAATTAAAATTTTATGACCGCCTGGCGAGATTTTTATTAAGAAATGTATGATGCTGAAAGGAAGGCATTTTTCAAAATAAAAATCTGATCTCTCGTCGCATTACTTCGCCTGCCTGAAGACATGAACTCGCTTGTCAATTGGTATTAATTAAATCTTCAAGAACGAAGTACAACGCCATATACGAGCGCAAAAGTATTGTCTCGACATAATTAATATATGACAGTCATAAATCGTCCGCGCCGCTTTGTAGGAGGGAAATGATTTCTTTGTTCAGAGTAGCGCGTAATATTTACTGCATTTCGTGAAAAGAAAAAAAATTGACTCTCATGAGTCCTTGAGTGCTTAAGTTGATTAGTGTATTTATAACAGTTGATCACAGTGGTTTGCTATCAGCACAACAATTACATACATTCCTGAACGCCAATACGTTGTCTGTGCCTAGCTTCGCAATCCATTTAAGCAAGTTGGAGCTCTACAACATTCTCAACAACTTATTTTGCAGTCATTTCGCGCTTTTTAATCAGCACTTTCTTATACCCACCCCACCCCACCCCATAAGCTTCAAATGCTCCTTTGTAGCCATTAACTATTGGTGTGATGTACTGTAACTCGCTTCCGTCATTTTTGACGGCTTTATCTGCGCGCCACTAACGCTTACTAATCGAATTAAGTAAACGCCTGTTAAAGAGCGACAAGATCAATGTTAGTACAAAAACATTGTATGTACGCACATTTATACTATTTATCGCCGTATATCTTCACTCGTGCGGTGTGCATTCCTGCATGTTGCTGTCGTACACGCTTAATTGACATCATCAATCAACTGGCTAGCAGCGTGAAAGTCGCTAGGGGGATAGAAAATTCAAAAAAAAAAAGGAGAGCGCGCGCGCATTGATCGAAACAGGATCTTCAGCGCGCAACAAAACGCTATCTCAACTCACTGCATCATCACAGCGATCTTAAGTGATCAAAAGTGATCGCGAACGATCGTCAACGATCTCACCAAACAACAACCCACACAAACTCTGCAGGAGCGCTAATCGATCACCTCCAGCTGGCCAAACATTGATTTAAATGTCCAAATATTATGGCAGTATTATGTTATTGTTGCAAAATCCCACTTTGAAAATTATGAAGCCACCCATGGCATTTCAATTTGAATAAAATTATCATTTACTAACTACGCCTTATTCGACTATTTCGTGCCGCTACGTCTTACCTGCTGCAAATCCAATGTTATGGTGACATATTCATAGTGTCTGCCGTATTGCAGCGTCGGCGATTGCCACCAACGTTCGTCGAAATTCGAATTGGAGATGACAGCCTCAATGGGTCGCTGTTTGGCTGCATCGGATGATTGCCCATTGCAAATGCCGCACTGTGTGGCCCATTTTTTGTGCGGATATGCATCGACTAATTTGCAATATTCTTCACGCCCACTCTGACCACAGGTGGCATTGACGGTGATGCGTGCGCGTGGTGCTACATTGAAGAGTGGCGGGAAAAGGCCGCCGCCGGTCATGGACTCCGATTGACTGTTGAGCATGCGCAGAACTGGAAAAGATATAGCATAGAAAGAGGAGATAATGTGAGATAAATATGCATATTAATTGATTATGAAATTAAAATTTATTACGAAGTTATGTATATTAATTACATACATAGGTAGACCACTGTGGCTGAGTGGTTAGAGGTGCATAGGACCTGGGTTCGATACCTGGTGCGAGCATTAAAAAAAATTCTTCTCCAACAGCAATCGCCGCTCGGCAGGCAATCGAAAACCTGCGAGTGTATAGCATATCTGCTATGAAAAAGCTTCTCATAAAATCCATTTGCAGTTCGGAGTCCGCGTAAAATTTTAGATCTCTCCATTTGGGTTATAACATCAAGCCGCACACCACACAGTAGAGAAGAAACTCGGAAAAACAAAAAAGTGTATTTGCTAGAGAAGGATGGACGTCGAATGTTAGAGTGTTCAACTATAGATTCGTCGTTAGGGGCTCATATGTAAACCTTAAAGCGGCTGTTTTCTTGATTTCATCGTTCGAGGAGGCGGAAATAACTTCCAAACCAGCTATAAATATCTGCCAAAATGGGTAACCTTTCGTTGAAGTACCTAGAGTAATGTCTTATTATGTTATTATGCCGAAGATTAAAGTACGGAATTTAAATTGGTACGACGGCAGATATAGGGGTGTGAAAGCTGAGAAGTGATTGTTTTCTAAATGAAGGGGTGGCTCGTCTGCGTTAGCCCCATATTCGAAGGGAATCTATTCCTCTTTTCACGAAGTGAAGATGTACCCTCACTTTCGCTTTAAATATTCGGAAAACGGGTTACACAGAGACCTTCTGCTGAAGTAAAGTGAAGTCGCGGATAGCTCGCGAGCTCCTGTGCCGACGAATATTTCATGGAATTTCAAGGAAATGAAAACCCAAGATGTGATGTATTTGTTTCAACCAGTTAAGAGTCTACTTCAAGTCTGTTAAGCCAGACATATTGAGATTCAATTTGTAAGCGAAGAGTCGAATAAGTGATTGAATTTAGGTTATTTCCATCCCGATGCGTCAATTGAATCTTAAATCAAATGATACTGGAGTCTTACTTCGTTTAAAAGAGCATGGAAAGCAAGACATTTTCAAAACATATTCAGCTACATAACTGAGAAGGACTACATAGTCAAACTTTTACTACTTTGTTTAAATTACTGATGAACACGATCAGTTTCTTTTACATCAAAAGACAAAATCCATACGAAAAATGATCAGTTATATATGTTACCGGCAAAACCTGATATCAGGACCAACTAGTTTTGCCTAGGCTAAACTAGATCAGGCGCCACAGTATTTTTGAGCAGAACTCCTTTGCGCGTAAGCGGCCTTCGGCGTGCTGCAATAAAATAACCCGCATCAGTCCAACTCCAGCTACGAAGTCTACAATATTGTTGCATCCAACTTGATTCCGCGTTGGATGGATATATCGAATCTAGTTCAAACTAGTTTAGCCTAGGAAAACCTAGTTTGTCCTAAGGTCGGGTTTGGCCGGTAACATATAGATATGTTCGAGTGCAGCGACTCCGAAATCAGGAAATACCAAAGACGAATGACTTGAGTGTGGTTAATGCTGCAAAAGATTTGAGAAATAAGCAGCAAAGGTAAGATTTTCTCCGGTACCAATTGAGTAAAGGTTAGGTTAAGCAGCCACGGACGAATGACCCATTATTTTCAATGTCGCTTGGCTGTTCGCGAATATAGTGACATTCCCTGGTAGAGATCTCCTATCCCGTATCAGACAAGCCTTCTTCTATATGGCAAAAAACTGCACTCGGTATCTAAGTCGGCCTTGAGACAATATCTCTGCGTGCCTGTAATTGGCCTGCTTCCACAATCTTTTGCGCCCGCGTCTGTTACGAATACATGTGGTAGCTTCATGTCTGATATGCTGAATATTGCAAGTCTCAGCATGCTTAATTTTTTTTTCTGATAGTTGCTTTTATTCAGTGCTTTCCACAAGGCCAGCGGTCCATAGGTTAGAATGAGTCGGATAACTGTGGTGTAAATGTCGTGAATGACATCGGGAAATAAGCTGACTTATGGTGTTAAAGGGACAGTGAAACAAAGGCTATTCCAAGCTAGAAAGATACCCGCGAAAATGCCAAGGCAGTCGATATCACCTTTGTAGAGACGAGGAAAGGTTTTTACATTTGCCATCCGGGACGTGTGTGATTTGCTAAGAAACTTAAGGTAGGTGGGGACACAGTGCGATAGTAAAAATTGTTCCAAGCTGGTCCAGTAGCTAGTTTCATATTTCATGGGTCTTGCCAGAGGTTATTTTGTAGTTATTTACAATCAAAAAAAGTTTGTCTACATTGATTTCTGAAAGTATGGTTGTTTCTAGAAATTATGGTTGTCAGCATATTCAAACTTGCTCAGAGGCAATAAATAATGGGACATTTTTTTATTACCGATAGCCGTGAAAACTTGCTTCCGATATACCCTCCTACCTACATATATTTATCGTAAATTGAAAATCAACTAATGAATCACTTTTAGCTAAAATTTTAATGAATTCCACGCCAGCCAGCGCCGAAAACAAATCCTTAAATTTGTACAATCTCTCCATTATACTCGATATGCAATTCAATAAGTCTATGTACGTAACGACGCATATCGTCGACAGCTGTTGATAAGCCGATGAAATACGCCCTCACACACACACACACACACACACACTCCCTCTCATACACACACACATGTATATATGTAAGCTTGGTGCCTTGCGCTCAAATGTGACAGCAAAGGCATTTCATGAATTTTTAATGCATTTTAAATGGCTTACATTGCATTTTAAATTCAATATACTTAAGCGATTTTGACAATTTGGCGATAAACTGGCGCCCAAAACCGGCAATATTACACACGCGCACGCAGTAGGCCGTCGGCGCGGGGGTGAAGGCAATGTAGGAGATTGCAATTAGCTGCGCTTTTAATTTGAAATAAATGCTTTGCTTGCAAATTTTCTTAATGTTCGATTTGGAAACGAATTGCTTTTGATGGAAACAAGAAAAAATAACGCATATAAATTTGACAAGTATTTGGAAAAAGATTTCTTGTGGCTAACACGCGAGGGAGCAAGTTGCTTGAGGGGCCTGCGTGTGAGACCAGTGCAAGCGGGGTGGCTGCAGGCGAAAAAAAAAAGAAAAAAAAGCCCAAAGCGTCTGCACGCATGCGCATTTTGACGATCAAAAGGAATTTGTAAATGCCTAATTATTCTGCGCATGCCTCAATTCACTCGCAGGTAATATTTTATATATTTTTTATTTGATAAATACTCGTTTCAATTCTAATACTTTGTTTGTGTGCAAGTTAAAGCATGGCAAGGCCTTTCGAAGCCATTTATCATAATACTTGTAATTTTTGCAATTTTTACTATTCATTATTTTTTGCATTTTATTAGTGTGGTTGCTGATTTATTGCCAAAAGCGGGAGTTCAATTGAAAAACAAATGTACGCCAACAACTGGTGAAGTAAAATTCATCAGAATTATGTGGGTGGTAACTCTGCTCAAAATATTTTTTTTTTTTTGTTATAGAATCAATATGTTCATAACAACCTCGCTTATAGGGTTTGTTGGATAGGATGCTCTGCTTATAATTTCATATTCAAAATGAACTGCATAAGAGGCAACCCTATTCGTCTTGAAAGTTAATAATAATAATAGATCGGCGTTTACACAATATGTTAGAGCTTAGCCTAATTTCTCCTCCGGTGGCGTAAGCTCTCGTGTTGTCACACAAGGGGCCTGAACCTACAGTTTTAGGCCGACTCCGAAACGGGAATGTTTCAAGTCAGAATACACTCGGAGGTTCGCCATTGTCTGCCGACAGACGACCGCTATTAGATATTTTTCTTTTTTATCTTTTTGATGTGGTCGGAAACTGGGCTCGAACCCAGGGCCTACGGAATGGTAGTGCTAACCACTATATCATAGCGCCTTAGCTCTTCCTAAAAATAAAAAAATAAAAAATAAATAAATGTTAAGTATTTCATGCAATTCGTTTTAAATTAGGTGGTAACCCTTCTTAGGCAGGGAAGAGCTTTTTTTAAAGTTTTCTAGAGGAGCGGCGCTTTTAAAATGGAATATTAATTTTTAAAGACGCGCCCATAGTAAAAGGGTCAGAAACGGCCAAAAAATTTCTCACTTATAAATTTTTTCATGGAAAAGCTCTCGCCGGTTGTCGCTGGTATAGCACTGAACTAAACGGCGCATGGATTGCATGGTAAAAACCGAGCAAGGGCTTTGCAAGACTTCCAGAACACCCCTAATAAATAATTTGAAATTTTTGGCAAGCTTTCCCAATGCGGGAAGAGCTAAGTTTTCTAGAGAGCTTTTAAAACTTCATAATAATTTTGCGCCACAGTTGGCCACTTAATAGGCCCGCGTGCCAAAACTTTCAAAAGTTCTGTGTACAATTTGTATAGGGAAGGCACAAAATGAAAGCTTTCGCTGACCAACTCTGTTTTACGCAGACGCACACAGAGTAAGAGCTCCTTGTGGTCGCCACTATTTTGTACAGATCAACAAAGGGCGAAAGCTATCGCTGGCTATCATTGAAATATAGTATAAGTATGTCGCCAAGTAACGACCAAACCATATATCGCGAGTAAAGCTTTTAAAGATTTGGTATAGACCAGCCGAGGGCAGAGAGAACCTTTACTCTGAACGCGCCTATACCACATATAAAAAAAGCTTTAAAGAGCTTTGCCCGCGGGCAAGGCAGTGCCCATCGCCGGTACAGACTTTTAATTTCTAAGCTATAGCACTAAAAACAAAGCAATCAAAGCATTAAAATACATCAGGTATTTTAGGCGTTTACCCTGAATCAAGAACTTGTTTCTTCAACTTTTTTTAATGCCATAGGTAATATAGTCTATTTATCTATCAAAGTGTGTACAATAAACATTTGCTGCATATTGATCACTCACAAAACAAACAGCTGGATTCGGAATTCCTGCTACCAGGCTGGTAAACCACCTGCCACCGAAAAAAAAAAAACACCAAAACAACAAACCAACGGTCTGCATTCTTTTGATGTTTACTTATTTTTAAACCATTTGCGGCGACATTGTTTTTCTTTCCTATTTTCCATCCACATATCCAACAGATTTTTTGAAATTTTTTGCAAATTTTACGAAAATCGACTACAAGTTCTATTTCCACATAATTAGAAATATTACCGTGCGAGAGGTTGTCTGGTGAGACATAGCATGGAATTGGTCACACTTGAAGCTAGCCACCAGCGACACTTGCCACCGGCAAGCAGGCGCGATCACCAGCCGTGGATACAGCAACAGCAAACAGGCATTCGCTATCAGCCAGCCGGCAGCAGCCAGTCAGTCAGCCAACTACTTCACCAGCGCCGCCACCACTTTTTATCTACTAACTAATCCGCTTAGTCTCCATTAAAAAAAATGTATGAGAAATTAAGTTGTATTTAGAATCAAGCAGCAAGTTGCATATAAACTTATACTTCGAATTGCATGCGGTGGTACTCGTATCTCAGCTGGCGAGTGTGCGTCGCACTTGCAAGTTGCAAGTGACCACCATAAATGTGGATATTATTAATTGCTTTCTTGCTTTGCATTCATCTGACAGGATTTATTCGTTCGCTGTGATAGTTCAAGTTCTAAGCCTTTCTTGATTTAAAGCGTTAAATTTGTTAATACATAAATTCGGGGTCGAATTAGTTGCGATATTTATTGCATACCAGTTATAAAAATTATGTATTTATTTGATTTTCCTTTTCATTCTTTTCATATTTTTGGGTGGGCATAAAAAATTGCAAATTGTAGCGATTTAATGGCCAAAAGACAAACCTGGCAACAAAATGTGTACACGCTGTCAAAATGAGCCGCATTCCATTTGCAAGTGTAAGAACTTATATTTTGTTTTTTGTTATTTATATTTGATTGAGCGGACACCTTGTAATAATGAATTGGATTAATTTTGGTTTTCAGTTGTACAGCAAAATACTTTGATTCAAATTAGGCTTAAGAGTAACATTTTTCCATTAATTAACTAGTATATATAGCAAGATTAAGCAAGATAAAGTTTCAATACAAAAATGATCGTTTTTGCCTATTTATTTGAATGGTAAGGTACAATATTGCTTACCCAAAAATCTCCTGCTTTAGAACTAAAACGTGACTATAATTTTTTATATCTTTGAAGGTCCTGGATGACTTCGGCAGGCCTTGGAATTGACCCGATGCACTCCGGTTTGCCGATAAATTTCGATAAGTTGATACATATCGATGACTCAAAGAATTTAAAAAACACTAACATCCGGTAACTCAACAAAATTCGATAAGTCGAATAATTTCGCTAATGTTCGATCAAGTTCGATCACTTTGCATTTCAAGAGCTCCATAAATTTCGATAACTCAAAAAGTATATATCGATATAAATCAACAAATCGATAAACTTCAGACACCTCTATAAATTTCGATAGCTCGGTTAATTTTGATAGCTCCATATCTCTCGAAAGCTATCGATTAAATTAATTTCGGCAACTCGTTTCACTCTGGTAAAACGATAAAATTCGATCAGCAGTGATAACTCGATAAACTTATATAAGCTTGAAATTTCGATAACTCGATATATTTTGAAAATTCTAAAAACCTCAATGGTGATAAATCTATAAATTTTAGTAAATCAATAAATATCGATAACTCGATAAGTTTAATGAACTCGATGCATTAAGAAAACTCGATAAATTTCATAAACTCTATAAATAACGATAATTCAATAAATATCGATCAGTTGTTAAATTTCACTAGCTTGACAAATTTCGGTAATCCCACAAATTTTTATAGCTCGTATCTATCCATAAATTACGACTAATTTTCTGTGTCTATCAATTTCACAACTCAATAAACATTGATCAATTTGAATAATTCGATACATTGCTATAACTCAATAAACTTGAATAACTCGATAAATTTCGATAACCATAAACTCCAATGATTCGATAAATTTCGGGAACTTGATAACTTTCGATAACAAAATTTTTTATGACTGTATTTATTTCGATTCTTATAGAAAAAGTTAAACAGACTTTGTTATCCTTTCAGCTACCCTAATTCTTATGCATTCCACGTTTTAATTTTCGTAGTTATCTTCAATTTCGCCTTCAACGTTCACATTGAACAGGCTGTAACAGCAGCTATACACAAATACGAACATTTTTAAACGACGATTATGGCCGTAATTTTCAACCAATTTTGAAACCATAAAAACTCTCATCTACAGAAAATTACCTTTCCAATGGTGTTCTTGGTTTTCAAATCGGTGCGGTACAATCGCCAAACGTAGGCGGATAAAATTTATGTTAACTTATTAATATATACATTTTTTATTTATTTTAATTTAATTCACTTTGATTCCCATTTTTATGTCTTTAAGTTTTATTTCACTTTCAATTGGTTTCTGGTCACATTTTTGAGGTCGATATTCGAAATATCAATTCCATATTTCACATTTCGTGTCATTTCACTTCAATTGCTCTATTTTATTTGATTTCATATTCCTTCAATGCCAATAAATGTCAAATTATCCTTCACCGCTGTTAGGAAAAAGTAATTTAACAATGGAAACTCAACTCGATGAATCATATATTTCAATCCCGGTGTTTGGGCATCTGAAAAGGTGGCTATCCTATCTGAGGTGTTGCCTCATTAATGGGATCAGCATCCCGGCTCGGTGATAACCTGTCTGGGATGACGAAGCCATTAGGTATTATTATTGGAAGTGTCCTGAAGAGCTGAAGCTCTTTGAGCGACTTCTTAATATTTTTTAATTTTAAAATAAAAAAAAAACAGGGGTATATTTTTTCGGTATAGAACAATCCTACGGGTGGAGGGCATTAAAATTACGACTTAAATTTTTTTTGGACCACCCTAATGTGCATACATACTCGTACATAAGCAGGCCCTTTAAAGATTCAAACTTAAGATCCAAATCATCCATTTCACACGCTTTACCAGAAACATTTTTCAGATGGTTTTTTAGGTTTTTTCTTTTTTTCAATTAGTAATTCAGCTTATTGCCCATTGTACACATATCTACCAAAGTAAATAAATAAATGATTTACATACTTATGAATAACAAATAACAAGAAACTGTCAGTTAAATATTTTTGCAATATCAGCGCAACCGAAATATTTGATATGAGACACCAACAAAATTCATATGAATATTGCAAAAAAGACAAAGAAAGTACTTAAATATGCACAAGGTCCACTTTAAAAGTTTAATAACCTACTGAAACACATATTCGTGGTAACTTAATTTACTTTTTTTTTCATTCAGCAATTTTATTGAGCTTACTGGCGCACCTAATGAAAAATGTTTGTGGAAAACAACAACAAATTACAAATGGTAGAACTTAAAGCTGCTCACCATATCGTCTTACTCGACTTCTTGATCGTGCTCACGTAACTCTGGCGCAGAAAGTCATAAGTCGGCCGACTGCCAAAAATGTATAACAAACCAATAGTTGTGACTCCTTTAAGAAATTAATGCAGATTCAATTCTATTTCATTTTTGTAGTCAAGAATTTATTGCAAATATGAATGAATGCCGGAATAATCGAAAACCTTCTTTCATTCTAGCTTATCATAATTCACTTAAATATATTTCTAAGCACATTCATAGATAATTATGTATAGTGTATGTATGTATACTAGGGTGCTCCTTAAATGTAGGACGCAAATTTTTACATCAGATTTCCTATGCCTCAACCCCTACGTCGATGCTACTATAGTCGAAGTCGAAGATATCACACATAAATTTTGGCCCTGTTTGGAGTCGGTTAAGGCGTGTCGCACAGGGGTCAAAGTTGAGATTACCCTACGAAGACGTCTTAACCGACTGCAATTGGGACCAAAATTTGTCTGTGATATCCTCGACTTTAGTAGTGTCGATTTTGGGTATTAAATGAACAAATTTTATTTTTTTTTTTTGTGGGTCCATAGAGGCATCTGACCGTTGACCCTTTTGCGACACACCTTAACTGTCTCCAATCGGAACTAAAATTTATATGTGATATATGTGTTCGTGGTATTACCGATTGAGGGGGTGAGACTGAAAAAAATCGTTCATTTGATTTTTTAAGGACCACCCTAATGTGTACATATGAATGAATAAATATAGAAATATGCTCTAGTATATTTGCATATGACTTTTTAGTTTCGCAAATGCCGGCTTTGTTTACACTTACCACCATTTGGCTGCATCGTACACCAGGGGGAGAGCGCGGCGCACTGTGTGACTGACATGTTTATGATTTTTAATGAATAAACTATCTTCTGTAGTAAAAACATGTCACTCAGCAATTGCGGCTTGGCATGAAATGATGCTGATGTTTTGGCTGATTTTTTGCGAAATATACATACAAATGTGCATACATATGTAAGCATGTATTTTATTGCACTTTTATTTGCATTTGTCGGTTTTGCCGACAGCTGAGATTGCATAAAATTATTCATAAACATTTTTTAAGTAGCACATAATGTACATATGTATGTATGTATATATGCACATTGGGCCGTAAGCAATTGCTTACTTTTTATTCATAGGACCTTTATTCATAGGACATTTGTGTATACAAATATATTCCAGCAAGCAATTTCACTTTAAAGTCACTTAAATGCGGACATTTCTTTGGCACAACCTTTAAACTATAAGTACCAGGTTGACCGAGCTTTGCCCGGAGTGTATAAATTTTTTACAGTTTTTAAGATTTGGATAGCTTTAAAAAATGTTTTGGAATTGGAAATTAAAAAAATAAAATTGGATTTCGATATATATTAAGTAAATTTCTTACTCCAAAATTTCGGCGGCAACCCTATTCTGAAATAAGCTGGAATGAATGGTATATATCTTGAGCGTATATGTACTGTGTATACATAAAAAAATGCAGATTGAAATTAACAAAATATATTTTTTTTTTTTACATAGAAGCGTGGCAATCCTGATGGAAAATCTTTTTTGATCAAATTTCTCAACAATATCTTTCATTTGATATCCATATTGCGATGTTTTAAATAAATTGTATAGAATTGAAAATTGAAATTGAAGAGTGGCAACCTTACACTATTATCTTAAGGGATAACATTTTGTATATATGGGGAAAGTATTCTTTGAGAACCTTTCCTTGGGTACCCATGAATAGTAATATTTTACCTTTCTTTCTAAACAAAAAATTTAATAGATATGCGAATCAAAATAGGTGGCAACCCTATTCAAAATATTTTTGAATTAGGGTTCTTTAAAATACCTTTCAATTCACACCCATATTATGCTATTTTAATTAATTTGTAACTAATTTTGAATAGGTGGCAACCATATGCGAGTCTTTCTCGGAGATAGTGCCTACTCAGATAACCTTAAAATCCAAAATATTATCTGTGTACAAAATTTCATCAGCATCGTTAGAGCCATTTCCGAGAATCCTATGGATATATATATATATATATATACAAGAATTGCTCGTTTAATGTAATAAGATACAGGTTTTAATAGGTAAATATTCTGCTAAGCGTCACTCTTTCATTCCACTTTTCACTTTTGAAAAGCAGCAAATAGATTACGAGATACACGCATTTCAAAGTGGAACATAAATCAAGCTACACATTTTTCGTTTACAGAATATTTCGAAACTATCCGTTTGAGGGTTACCAAATCAATTTATCGAAAAACAGAGTATGCAGTTTTTTACTCTGAAGTATTCACTGTAAGATAAGACAAAAAAAAAATTAATTTCAAGCAAGTCAAGAAATTGACTTTTGACCACAAAATAGGCTCAAATTTCCCATAGTGCAGTATCATGAAGCTGAAAAATCAGATAGAAAATTCAAAATCAAAAACTGATTTTCTTTCAGCTCCACAAGGCTTCTGAAAAAAGCTAGCTGTATGAACACTTTCATATAGTAAAAGCGATTCGAAAGCTCCTGCGTGTGCGTACCTATAGACGAGCTTCAAGAAATCGGATATTTAATTATGGAAGAGTATTTAGCCTGATGCGACTTAACCTAAGCTGAAACATAGGCCGCCAATAAAGCTTTTCAAAGCTCTAATTGGTGCAGTTAGTGTTAGTAAAAGTTGTAATTTCAGCCAAACTATTTAACTTACTAGGTGGCCTAGGGGGTCGCTCAAACAGAGCGCTTATAAGTTTATCTCTCAGCTCAGCCACAAAAGCCCTAAGTGCGTGTCCACATTGAGCTGATAGTTGCTGCTTGACTGAAAATCATGATCGATCCTATATCTGTGAATCGGCTGCTGAAAAAATTATTATACCAAAGCAGCTAGTAAACTAATGAGGATCACGATGAGAACATTGACTTAGATACCTGTGATATCTACATATTTCTATGCAATTTATTAAAAATTTCAGTTCATTCAGAGACCAAAAATTGTCTTCATGCGACAACGGTGCCAGTCTAAGTCTCGCGCTTTGATCTAAGTAATTATTTAACATAAAAAAGACTGAAATAATTGCTAATGTTTAGATTCTGATCAGACAATTTAATGCATGCATTCATTCGTACCAAAGGCACCAAAGTGAGCATGCATTATTATTGGTACGCGACTTAAAAGGTGCTCAGACTAAATTACTTTAAACCTCTTCCACACTTTGCACCATTCAAGGCATTTGAACTTGCCTTCAATTACGCTTTGCTTGTCTGCATGATTTTTTTTGTTTTTGAGTTCCTTGTCAGCGCCTTTTGGGTTGTGCATATTTAATTAACACGACAACAACAAGAACAACAGCAGCAGCAAATGCGCTTTTATGCAGTAGCTGAAACATTGGGGATTAAGCATGAAATGTCGCGGTCTTACAATGCATAAACACGCCATAGCACTTAAGCACCAGCCCTTACGCTCCAACGCCCTCTTTAGAGATGGTGGTACGTGTGTGTATACAGTTATGTGCAAAAAATTCATACATAAAAACTTACATGCGTCCGCAACGAAATTGGCTTTTTATTTTATTATTTTCACTTTTTGTCTGTTGGCTGACAGAAATTTTTTTATGATTTTCAACACAGCCGACATTTTTTTGCGGGGGAGCACGACATTTGCGATACACGCGTCGTTGGCGATGGCGGCCGACTGGCCAAATATTTGTCTGTCCGCTTAAATTGCGCAAAATAGATACATACATATTCACATGCAACATTGCAGCGATGGAGCGATGGAGCGATGAAGCGGTGAAGCGGTGGAGCGGTGGAGCAAACAAACAAACAGACGTGGTGGCTGAGTCAAAAATAGCCGCGTTAATAATATGTATGTATGTATGTATGTAGTGGGTATTTGTTGTGCGCGAGTGTGTATTTGTTGCCGATTTGTGGTGGCTCGCATGTTGCACACGTGAGTCATGTTGACATTTATAATGGCAACCATACGCATGGCTTTTTGTTTCCAATTTTGCCTTCGCCGCAAAATTTTGTGTTTTGATGTACATTTGACAACTGACAAACTGACAGATTATGACAAATTAATGCTGCATATGGAAATTACTTATATCTGTATATGTAAATGTGCATATATGATTGTGTGAGTTTGCACGCACGTTACTTGCATTGGTACATCTAAAAATTATTGAATTATTTTGCTTTGTGAGGCCAATCGATTGAAATTTTTGTGCATTTTTCTCTAAATGCCATTGAAAATGTACTTTTCCTTGAACGAAATTCTCAATCTGTACCTGAGTTCCGTTACAATTCTAAATTTAGAAGAAATCAGCCTTACACAATCTTCGGTAAATGCTGCGACTCGAGTAAACTTTACCTTTGTAGTCAGTTTTGGGCTCTCGCACTTACATACACGTGAATGCACATACATACATATTGTCGCTTGGGTAAAAGATTGTAGCAAGCGCAATTTTGACGATTTTGGGTTCTAGATGCAGTTACATATTTTGAAATAGGGTTTTTCGATTGGTGTTATCAGTTTTTAGATATCGCCTTTAGTTTGCGAGATATTAACTAACATGTTTTTGGTAATTTAGTAAAAATTTAGTTAGTGGTGCAGTCATATTAAACTAATCAACATCTTAAAAATGGCATTCTCCATTTTTGGATATCTCCTTTAGTTTCCGAGATATTGAGTAAAAAGTGTCGTTAATTTGGTGGAAATTTACTAAAGGAAATCATTCATAAACTCAAAACTAATGAACAATAAACATTAAAAATTAAATAATTTAATAGTTTTGCGCGGTTTTTTCGAATTTTTAGCAATTTCTATTTGAAATAAGTTGCAAATTTAATTGGCAAAGTTGTAGAGGACAAAATTTCCAATAAACGCATTATTTATATGTTCGGGTACGACGTGTAGATCTCGACCAACAACGCGCTCATTGCAGCGGCAAGGGAGTAGCTACTCACAACTTTTTTCACAGTATCTCGGAGGTCGTGTTTTTTGGCGCGTATTTTCAACTGTGGGTTCACCAATAGGCCAAGCCCATGAATAAATATTTTCAGTCAGTTGAAACTGTATTTAGCAAATAGTTTTTGTCCCTTTATCAATACGACTTTTCTCTGATTCTAAAGAGAGTTTTATTGTGGCGAAAATAACTATGTGTGGATTAGGACTAGGGATAAATCGATACCATCAAGGTATTACCCAAATCAGTACTTGTACTTGTATCAAACAAGGTATCGATACCTACTCGGTATCGGTAAGGTATCGAGTACTTGTACATAAACTACGATTTTGCATATTTTTCAAAGTAATTGTATTGTTTTTTCCACAAAAAATATGCATTTTTACAAGATTATCTATCTTTTAATCACTTTTCAGACAAAAATTTAAGACAAAAAATTATTTTTCTATAGTAGTTGATTTCAAAAAACAATAGAATACATTTTTTACAAGATTAAAAGATAAAGTTGTTTTCATATAAAATTAACTTAACAAAATAACCACTTTTTTGTTATATTTCCCAAAAACTTGAACTTTTCCAAGTATTTTCCCGAAAGGCGGTCTCGAGATTTTAATATAGTTGTCTCTGTTTTTGTGAAAAGCCTCTCGAAAGGAACAGATGACCCAACAACCGTTATGTATAGACGCAGCGTTGCCGTTGAGAATTTTCAGAAAGTCGAAAAAAGGGTCACCATATTATTTTTGCTTTTCTTTACTAGTAAACGAATAAATTTGTTGAATTTAAAAAGAAAATAGTGGGACAAGCTTTTCACAAAACAAGGTTGCAAACATAATACACATAAATCGAAAAGACTTACATTTCCCTAAAAAGTTTTAAGTGTTGCATTTTTTCATACTTACAGGAGTAAATATTTTTTGATAGCATGGTTCTGTTAACAATGTTAACATTAAAAAAAAGTCTCTGAAATGGCAAAGGTCGCACATAATTTTGGAAAAGAGTAAAAAAATCAAAGTTTTCAAAACGTCGGGTCAAAGGGTATTTTCGCTCAAAAAGGATCAAATTGCCCCTTTAATCGTACAACGGGAACACTGTATAGACGGGCTTGATTATATAGCTGCGGAAATGTATTGCGCCTATCTTCCAGTTCCTCTAATGGGTTGCTTTTCAAAGAACATGCTGAAGCACAATAAGTTTTGCGCTTCCGATACAAGTACTTTTTTTCGATACCTACTTGGATCGCAGTAAAAAGTATCGAGTACAAAAATACTTGGTAAATTGAGAAAAGTATCGAGTATGTACTTGGATTTACTTGTATCGATTTATCCCTAATTAGGACTACTGGTGAAATCACATAAAAATAAAACGCCCCAATAACTTTACCTCTGAGGTGGTGTGGAAAAAAGTTTTTAGTAGCTTCTTCTTCCTTTCCGTTGCATTGGCAGATTGTAAAAGGCATATGTACATAAAATATACTTAACCCTGGAAGGTCATCGTTATTTTTATAACGTCGATTCGACGACGGCATTTCTAAAAGGCGTTATTAAATTAACCTGTGTATCAAAATGCACAAAACTTATCTTGCACAGGATGATTTGTTAAGCGTCGCTTAGATGGGGGACAAATTGCGCAATTCTTTTGTTTCTTCGTCGGTATAACTTTTGGTTGCAATCATCGTGTATTATAACTGCACAAGTAAAATATATAAAAAAATAAAAATAAAAAAAACTTAAGAAAATTACTTTGAAAACATGAACGTAACACATACATAAAGTTCATCCTTCGTCGTTTTGACTACGCACATTTAAGAAATAAGTACAATACAAAACAAAGGAAAACAGCGATAACGGTAAAATAAAAACTCGCATCGTCGAAACGACGAACCATGACCTTCCAGGGTTAAATGAATATCATTAGAGTACCGAAGTTTATTTCTAAAAAACAAATTAAAGAGCCACTTAGAAAATATTAGAGTGTATACGGAGGATTTGCGTTCATTATTTAAACAGCCGAAACAGCTAGCTTAGCGTAGCAAGGTTCAGCAGGAGCAGACTACAAAGTGTTGCAAAAAAGACTTCAATTTCTAACTCAATCTACCCATTGACCACTCGCTGACCAAGTGATGCAACAGCTCTCCTACAATGTGTTAAATAAATATTTGTCATTTGTCATTTGATGTTAGTAAAAAATGTGTGAGCTTGTATTTCAAACAGAGCCTTTGTAGTTTCATATGGCCATTGAAAATTCGACTTGCTCCTGCTGAGATCGTGGTGCTGCTAAAACTCGATCACTGCCTCGGCCACTACAATGGTCATTCTTGCGTAACTCAAACAAGAGCAACGAGAAACCTGCTGATAAATAAATAAATAGCAACATTAATTAAAACAATAAACATAGAGCACACACGGGACCAGGTAGCCAGCCAGCCAGCCAGCCAACCAGCCAACCAGCTAGCCCTTTCTACAATTTCCACAAGACATTTATGCATTTTCAAGCGCTTTTGGTCAGTGCAATCAATGCTCAATAGCTTTAAAAGTTCATGCCTTTTTATGTACACAATGTATGTTTGGATGCAAGTTTGTATGTTTCACACATTGTAGACCAGACGTAAGGGAACATTAATTTTTCAAGTGCCAAAGTGTGCATTTGTTTATTTGTTTGTGTCACGCTGCTGAAGCAGAGGCAGCAGAAGTAGCAAGCCAGCCATGGCAGCCTCTCTGTTCGTAGCCCCGTGGTCATTGGCCTCCACCTGCTACAAAATGCAGGCGGTGCAAGCAGAAGACTGGCAACAACAATGCTGTTGCTTATTGTAAACAATGTGCTGAAGTAAATTTTTCATTATTTCTGAAATTATTTATTTTTGTAGGTAGTCAGTTGGCATGGATGCACTTTAAAGTGCGCCACAGCGTCTCCAATTTGGTCGAAAGGAATGTTCCTTTTACGATTCCCTGTGTTCGAATTTGTATTCGCTTTAAAAATTTTTCTCAGAATTTACAGGCCAAGCGATTCGTGAAACCATCTTGGTGACTAAAATCGCCGACTACGGTTTGTGATTGAAATAATTCTGGTGCTTTTCAGTCAACCGCCTGTCGAAGTGATGATTCTTGAACGGGTTTTCCTGGGTTCAGATCCTCGCTTAAAGCTTACAAGTTTTGTTGATATCAAAAGGTTTCGCCCAATCTATCCTGATCAGGAACTTCTGGCTATATGCGTGGCCAACCAAATCAATGCTGATGCCAGAATTTGTGGCGACCTTAAGGGTTAACACATTAGGGATGGTAGGCACGGTAAAACCGGTTTTCCCATGGTAACGCTTTAGAATCTGTGCAACGTGCAAGTGCTTTGCAAGACTTCGAGAATCCCCCTATTTTTTTTATATTGTTTTCTCTACAAAAGTCTGTTTGAACTGCCGGCTCCCACTTACCAGCATATCGTATGCTAGTTTGACAGCATTTATTGCGTCTATTCATAAATTTTTAGCCGCATAACATTTACGAATATTTACTCATTTTATTGAGTCTCAAATGTACATACATGGGTGCATATCTATGTGCTCGTAAGTGCAATATGCCTTAAAGCGTTTTCTAAATTTTAATGGCAAACAAATATTTGGTCAGCTTCTTGAGCAGCCAATATTGAAATCATAAAAAATAAAAACCCAAAATGCAAAAAAAGATTTAAGTTATTCACAAATATGCATTTAGGAAAATATTTGTTAAACACAAAGGTGTTTTTTTATGCTGCGCTCACTTGCATCTCTAATGTGTGGTATGCCACATTAACGCTTACGCATAATTTGAAGTAATAGGCAAATATTTGGGAAAAATTGGAAAAATATTTTCACTAAAATTTGCTTCGGTTTTCGGCTGACACAATTACTTAAATATTTGGAAGAGGCGCTTGTTAGGGCAGTTCACTAAAGCAAATACATTGGGGGGAAATTCTGAGTTACACCAGTTATAGTAAGACCTGTTGACCCATTGAATTCTCATCATTTCCACTATAGCCAATTTTACATTAGTAGATCGACCCGTAGAAACCTTCTCGCGGTCAGTTAACTCAGCACAACGTACATACGTCTACTACAACAACAAAAACAACCGCACTGTTTAAAGTTAAATGCGGTGCTGGAATCTTCCTGCACTGCACGTGAAACCAATATATGTTGAAAACTCTGGATAACAGTTAAAAGTCATACCTCCATATTGAAGAAAACATCTACATACAGAACAATAACATCATAGAGATTACTTCTTCTATGGAAAAACTTTCTCCGAAGTGGGATTAGAAAAGTTCATGCCATTTTCCTTCAGCTACCTGCAAAGAAAACTAAAAAAATTCCGGACCACAGATCTGTCTCTTTTCCTTTTAAAATTCGCCAGATTATGGTCTACAGGAAGACAGCGACTGAACAGAAATCTTTCGACGACAAGTGTGTGCGAGGAGAGACGCCTCGATAATCCATCACGAAAAAGTTCCTTTTATTTCGATAATTCCGGGTTTTCTATAATGAAAAGCTGAAAAAATGTCTATCATGGCTACCAACAGTACATGGAATATATATTCTGAGAATCCGGTAATCCTTGGGTTCACATCTCCGACAATTTACAATAATCTGGACGAAGTTGCGTTCAACGGTCATATCCTTACCTAATAAATAATCATTCGAAGGACGATGCACCTATATATCAGAGGGTCTCAAAGCCATGTTCCCTCGGACGCAACGAATGTGCTGCGTTATTATGAGACAGAATAGTATAGTACAGCGTAAGTTAGCTCTTTGGAGCAATTCAGCAATGAACCAAGGACGTTCCAAGGACCAGATACTCTATTCGGCTTTAGGAAGATAAATACAAATTGGCAAGCATGATCCATGATCCATGAAACCAGGGCTCCAGAAGTTTTTGTCTCTGCTAGACCATTGCAGACGCTTAATTTGAAGCAGTAGGTACTTTAGCTAAGGGATTTTGTACGAGACTTTCAGCTAAGATTAAAAGCTAACCATTCTGTACCAAGAACCGTAATTTGCCGTTTTGGAAGAGATTGGGCAAGTTGTTTGCCATCTGACAGCTCAATATTTACATTTATAGTATATAGATAAGGTTAAGCTCATTGTGACACCACTGAGGGAGCAATTTGTTTATTTTCCTCCTTTAATAGTTGAGCTACCGACTGAGAATCTTCGCCGAGTTCAGACAGTTTAAACAATCTAAAAAGTACTTGTTGAAGAAGCCGTTGCGCGTTTTGGTTAGTGCGGCAGTGGCAAACCACCTCTTCCTGGTCTCTGCAGATGTAGCAAAAATCGTTGGTTGGTAGCCCAACCATGATATGTGATAGCCAGGGAACGCTGTAAATAAATTTTTGCCCGAATATGTCTGGTAGTATGGCTAGTGGTTGGCACAGTTCACCTGGTATTTAACTTCTTGATGTGTTCAGCATTTTATCTGTGTTTGCAGGAGGCTAGAGGTATGCTCGAATCTAGAACAGAATGGACTTCGGATGCTGCCGTCTCTCTCCTTGCCAGCTCGTTGGCTGCGCAGTTGCTCCCATGTATCTGTGCCTGGGGACACAGGAGTATTTTGATGCCAGCAGGTTTAAAATGCTTCCGCATTCTTTGGCTACTTTGGACGCTGGTCTGTTCGTCCGTTCGATTTTAGATACTTAATAGCCACCTGGCTGCCAGAAATAATAGCCACCGTACGGTGACCCGGTAGAAGAGGATGGGTCTTACGACCGCTGTGTACATCCAGTGTGGTTTTATTCTCCTTTATTCCTATAGCCGTTTTACAGGCAAACAAGGCCATATAGGCTTTCCTGAATCGGTCTTCGATATTTCGCTTCCAGTCAAGTTTGTTTTCTAGAATAATTCCAAGGTATTTGACCTCGGTTGAGAGTAAGTTCTACCCCGTTTAAGGAAGGAGTTTCGAATAGAGGAAAATTGTACATATGTATATATGAGAGATATTTTCTCAAAAGACGGCACAACAACAAAAAACTAATACTTATATTTAACTGGAAAGGAGCGTACAAGATAAGGGGGGGGGGGGGCGATCGGAGATAATTATTCTTATGGATATACTAGCACTTTTCGGAGTCCGCAGACTGCTTTGGTATGCCAGAATGACTTCTGCATGAGCTGCTAATCGAAAAAAAATTATGCAAAAAATCATTCACTAAGGTTCATAGCCTTTTTTCGCGACCTGAGCAGTGCAAGGAAGATAAAAATACGGCAGTTTTTTTAGCTCGACGAAATACTTGAAATTGGAGAAGGAACAGGGATCCGTCAGCTATAACAAATATTCCAGCCGTGCTGGTAAATTGGCTACCGCTTAAGCTTAAGGGAATTAGAGACTAAATAGAGTATCTTATGTATCGAGGGGATTTATAAACAACTAGATAATATAAGAAGCTGGGAATATCTCGTGGACATCGTAATGACACTAGCTATGGTTAAATTAATTTGATAATTGCTACAGTGACAAAGCTTTTTAGAAAGATAAATATAATTCCATTTTGCGTTGGTGTTGGTGTTTTCGAACAAATTCAGGGACTTTTTTCAACATTTAAGAATAATAACCGTAGGACAATGAAATTGTCACTTAATGCATATTGAATGAAATTTTGATTTTCAGTTGGTGCGCTGTAGAAAAGAAACAATATTTAAAAATTTGTTTTTTGTGAGCCTTCTCTTCTTTGCAGTGTATTGCTGCAATTCCTAAGTAAATATACAATTTGCTGCACTTTCTAAAGCAAATTAGGTAGTTTGTTTTACTTTCAAACATAAAAAATTGCCACATACTTTTATGGCTAAATTTGCAAAATGTCTATAATAATTTTTTTTATCGTTATTGTTGTTAGCTAGTCGCAGAGTTCGGTAGCGGTGAAATTTTGTTGTAGAGAAATCATGAAAATTTCATTATGAAATCTAACAAAGTTTGTTTTGCACCGCTTAATATTTTAATTTTCATATTTACTAAATTAAGTAGATAATAACTTTGTTTTATAGTCTGTTGACAGATTCATGGCAATAAGTACTGAAACAAGTGCGTATGAAAGCAACACCGTTTCTAAAAATAATACTTGTCCACTAATAGTATTTATTCCTCCGCACCTTCTATTCAAAATTAGTCGCTAGCATTTGACTTTTTAAATTTTGCAAGCAAAATATCGAATTCCTTCAATACTTATTAACAAATATTTTTTTATATTTAATGAGCTGCTATTATTTCAAAATTCCTTGCTGTCTCTATTTATATTTACTTATATTTATTTTATTTTTTCGATTGCCAATAAAATGTCCATTAAAGGTTCAACCCGCTTCAACTATACACTTTGCTCTTGCTGGCCACTTGTAGCCACTTGCAATGTTTGCCAGAGTCGTGATCGTGAACATTCACTCACATACGATCAACCAGCGAAACAAGCAACCATGCAACTAACCATTTTAGCTGACACTTATGACACTCTCATTAAAAATTACTAAACGTTGGTAACTAACTTAATGTGATATCAATTACGAGTAGATAGCTCGCCAAGCGCAGCACATTCACATTCAAGTTGGCCAACAGGCGAAAATTGATCGCTTATTATTGTTAGCGTGACAGTGAGGTTGCTTGCATGGGAGCTGTGTCGCCGCTGCCGATCTTTGATGGCAGTTCAAGGAAAATGATTTCTGCACACAGATAAGGTGAATTTAATGCAGATCACTTCTGAGAAAATTTTATTTTGTTTATATTATTTTTTGCACACTTCGCTGTGAAACGCTCCAATTAACTTATCATAAGCGGTGGGAGATGAAAGACTGGATATGTATGCATGTACATATGTATTCACACACACGTACTCGTATGATAAAAAATGATGAATGTCACATTAATGATCGAAAATTCCACGAAGCGAACAGGAAGCTGGCTGAGAGGAAATATTCTGAAGGTATAAATTAGACTCGGCAGGCACTGTGCGAAAGTATCGTTAAAAGATCGATGTAGAAAACCAAACTTATTGAAATGTATATCTTCTGAGCAAGAATGATAGAATATACAAGATTGCGCCAATCGAGCTGAGCGCCACCGAATATAACGTCATATTAGTGAATTAGTGAGAGAATGAGAGAGTAAAGAATAATTTTGAAGTAGAAGAGAAATAGTGATGTAAAACTAGGTACTCTTAAATTTGAACGTATTTTCGGTACAAGCGCATTATGTTAGGTACGTTAGCGAAAGGGTGGATGCTGTCAAATCTACAAAGAGCGGATTAGCGGTCCGCGGAATGCACCACCTTGGTTTCGCTGCATCGTGTCTTCAGAGTGGTTTGAAAAAAAACACGATCTAGGCGAGGTGAGAAATATATATGAAAAATAAAAAAAAAACATCAGGCGAACCCTTAAATTCGAGAAAGAAAAACTCGAAACTGGCAAACATTGTTTATAGAAAGATTGTCAGTTCAGCTAAAGTTTTGATATTTTCGAGGTTTTTGAGATTTTTCCGTTTAAGTATGTGGCCTCTTTGTTTTGTTGAAAGGTAGCCAGGTAGCACTCTGCAAAAATAGGAGTCGTGCTACTCACCAGAAGTAAGAACACTAATGAATAGGATCTTGGCGTGAGAACCCCCTTACTACTCAGCCGTCGATTTTAACAGCTACCACCACGGTTACGTTCCCATTCTATAGAGTAAAAGTTGGAAGTGAGGTAGTGCCATTTTAGGCATTGAAGAACCATTTGAAAAAACTTCACATAATGCCCCTGAAAAGGTATGTAGTAGAGATGGGCACGGGGCTATATATTTAATCCCGATCCCGCCCATCCCGAAATTAGATTTTTAAGTCCCGAACCCACCCATCCCGACGTTTTTCAGAATTGTACCGCGGGTCCCTTGGGTCCCGATATCTATCTCTAAAGCAGGCTACAAACGGACAACAAATTGGAACGATCGGTTAAGATTTCAAAGTGCGTGGCGTTGTTTGCAAACCGATCGAAGGTTGACAAAAATGTTCATGTCTTTAAAATTAATTTTAAATAATGAAAATAATAATGAACAAGTAAGAGCAGCGCTGTCTTCGGCTATGCCGAAGGCTTCGTACCTTTCATGAACATCTGCAAATTTTACTTTGACAGATTACTGCTTTTGAATACATCTGCATGGACAATGAAAGCATCCGATGAGGCGGCTCTTGGAGTTTTCGAGAGCAAGATTCTGCGAAAGATTTACGGACCTTTACGCGTTGGTGATGGCGAATATCGCAGACGATTTAACGATGAGCTGTATGAGCTTTACAACGATATAGACATAGTGCAGCGAATTAAAATTCAGCGGCTCCGCTGGCTTGGCCATGTCGTTCGGATGGACAGAAACGCTCCTGCTATGAAAATATTCAACGCGGGCCGCGATGCTGGTAACAGAGGAAGAGGAAGGCCTCCTTTGCGTTGGAAAGACCAGGTGGAGAAGGACTTGGCTTCACTTGACATTTTCAATTGGCGTCAGTTAGCACAGAAGAGAAATGACTGGCGTGCTGTTTTGGACTCGGCCAAAATCGCTTAGGCGGTTGCCAATTAAGAAGAGAAGAAGAATACATCTGCATACATCGATAGAGGAGTTACAGACTTATATAAAAAATCGCATCTAAACAATCAGAGGTATGGAAGATATACTTTATATGGCACCAATCTAAGTGATTTTCACTGCTATGTGATCGGTATGTAAACCGGTAACATAATTTATTGGGTTTAGTTTCCTACATAAAGGAGATATATGACAAAAATTGGTATCTGAACAATCAGTGCTATAGGAGATAAAGCTTATACAGCATAGATTTTGATGATTTTCTCAGTAGACTTTGTATTATTATTTATAAAATATCTTACGAAATTTATCGGTTTTAGCTGTTCAAATAAAGGAGTTTTACCGTAAAATCCCATATCTGAACAATCAGATGTATGGAAGATATATGTTGTAGTCATCCGATCCTTGTTATATTCACTGTAAGTATTCTGTAAATAATGAGTGAAAGTGGTGCGAAATTTCATGTTCCTAGCTGCATAAATGGAGGAGTTATGATAAAAGACCTCATATCTGAACAATCAGTTGTATGGGGTCTGCAGGTTATAGTGACCCGATCTTTGTTATTTTCACTGTAAGTCTTCTGTTGATAATGAGTGAAAACAGCGCGAAATTTCATGGTCCTAGCTACATAAATGGATGAATTATAACGAAAAATCTCATATCTGAACAATCAGTTGTATGGGAGCTATAGGTTATAGTTACCCGATCTTTTTAATTTTCACTGTAAGTTTTCTGTTGATAATTATTGAAAACAGTGCGGAATTTCATGTTCCTAGCGATATAAATGAAGGAGTTATAACGAAAAATTTTATATCTGAACAATCAGTTGTATGGGGGCCATAGGTTATAGTCACCCGATCTTTGTAATTTTCACTGTAAGTATTCTGTTGATAATGGGTGCAAGTACTGCAAAATTTCATGTTCGTAGCTGCATAAATGGAGAAGTTATAACGAAAAATCTCATATCTGAACAATCAGTTGTATGGGAGCTATATGTTATAGTGGTCCGATTCTTCCGGTTCCGACAAATGATTAATACATTATAAAAATACACCCACATACCAAATTTGATACGGATATCTCGAAAACTGAGAGACTAGATTGCATACAAACAGACGGACAGACGGACAGACGGGCAGACGGACATGGTTAAATCAACTCAGCTCGACGTTCTGATCATATAAGTATACATTTTAATGGGTCTATCTCTTTTTGTTCTGGTACTTACAAACATCGGACCAAAGTTATAATACCATTTCATGCTCATGAAAGGTATAAATATCAGGCATCATCCGATTATTTAGTTTTGCTTTGCTGTTCGTTTTCGTCTCAATGAAACATTAAAAGTGCATATTTCAAACATCCGTTTTAAGGAAGATTTTGTGCGGTTTTATCGGGAGTGTCGGGAAAGGATTTCGGTCCCGCCCCACCCTCCATATTTTTACAGATCGTCCCGATACCGCCCATCCCGGCCAATTTTAAATCAGTACCGTGGGTCCCGCGGGTTCCGCGAGTCCCGCTATCCCGCGCCCATCTCTAGTATGTAGCTGCTCCAGTCCTCAGACATGAGAAGAAATTCTGCGAGCCAGGTTGAAAAAAATGGCATCTGGAACTAATTTGATCGAGCTAAAGACCAGAAGGAGTTGAAATGTCCCCCATCTTAGCTTTTTAACAAATAAAGTAGGAGGTGCGAGGAACGAAGCTAGGTGCAACTTCCAAAATTATTTCAAAACCTATGGAATGGAAGATTGAATATAACTTATCCTCGCTTAGGCGGCCATTTTTCCTTTTACCAGTATGAAAAATTTCCCAGATATTCGACCTGTGTGTGTGCTCCAGAATGGAGGAAGCTTATAGAGTACGATGTCACAAAAGCCACATTAGCTTTAATGGTATGGAAACAGCTGGACGACTAGTCATGAGGATGCAATTTTTTTTATCCTGCGGTGGATATAAAGAATTTTAATCAGGCCAATGCTAAAATATGGTGCAGTTGTATGGCCCAAAAGGACCACCTTCAATAAAGATATGCCCTACCGGCTGCAGTACTCCTGCCTATCGAAGGTATGCGCACTTGTCCTACTGCCCACCATGGAGATCCTCATCCTCAACTTACATAGTCTTAGACACACAGACAAAGGCAGAGTGATCTCAGGAAGATTGGGTTCCAAAGAAATGAAATGACCAGCAAAACAAGTTTCGAGATCGAACTAGAAAGCAGGGAAGCTTAGAAGCAGAAATTTACAGAAATCACATTTCGATCTTCCCACGTGCTACGGCATGCTAAGAAAATAACGAAGCTAATAACTCCCCCAAAGAAAAACTTGAAAGTATTGACATATAGGGGATTCACAAGATTTGTTAACCATCGTAAAATCTTAAGCTTAAGGTTTTTTTTATGTAAAATAACGGTTAAAATGGATTTAGAGGATGTCTTACTAGACCGAAATGTTTTTAATCTGATAAAAAAATATAATGTGGAGATGAGAGGATCCTAAATTTAAATGAACGTCACTCAAAGCTCTCTCATCCTTCGAGGTCAAATCTGCCGCTATCAGCTACTGTGATGGGTACCATGAGCAAGCGGATAAGTTAGTCAGATGGGCTGCTACCTCGACCCCGTTAGGGGCTAAGGTTCCTTTCAGTATGTTCCAGCACTATAAAGGATGCGCTCAGTAAGGAAAATACCAAACTAAGGGAACAGCACTGGCACAACATCACGGTTCTTTGTCAATCTAAAAGCTTACCAGGAGAGTGAGGCCATTTTGCATAGAAAGGAGAGGAACGTGCGGCATATATGGCCCAGCTATGCGCACATAAACTCCTTACTCCCGGGATCTTTTCTGAAACTTGTGGAATCTCTAAGGCTAGCTGAGGTGTTATGATGAGCTAAGACCACAATAGACCTACTGACCCCATTATTTTATCTATCAGTCTAACCCGGAATCTATTTGGTTTCATGAGGGGTACACAAGGTTCTGCGTTTGAGGGCACAATAGGCCTAAGGTCGCAGTGAACAACCTTGTTTCTCTATGATTAACTCAGTGAGAGGTGATCATCAGGACGAATTTATTTACACAATACTCATTCAATCAAAAAATGTTTGGGTACACACTGTGACTATTGGTAACCATCAGTTACCACCTTTCCATGGTTGTAAGTGGCTTTGCCAATTAGAAAACCCCACACTCACACAAATGGTTTCACAAAAAACGGCCAACAGAAGAAACTTATTAATCATGTTTAAAACAAATTCAATTAAGACAATTAATACATTAATAGCTGCATAATGCAAATCCATTTAGAATTAGTAATGTACACTCATACACTCGTTTGAACATATGTATGTATGTACGTCTACGTGCTTCCTTAATGAATAGCTATTCATCATTGTTCACCATTTACGAGTAGACTTCGCATTGATTTGTTGCATTTGCATGTCAACTGTCAATTTGGCTTTGAGGCATGTCAAACAAGCTGCTTGCATACAAAAAAAAATTACAACACAACATACACACATGCATATGTATATAATACACATGTGTGTATGTATGTATGTATGTATGTATATACATATTTGCATATGTAGGACGCTTTAATCATACACTTAACAATCGTTGATTGGTGAATGAACCAAAGTCAAAGTGGCTGGTGTAGACTTCCGTCCGTTCGTCGGGTTTACTAGAAAAAATTGCATAAGCATTGGCAAGGAGGAGGAGACGCTTGGAGGTGAATTTTTCATACTACACATGTATGTATGTACTATATTCTACTGCAGTGCTTGTAAACATTTTTTTATCATTTCTTTTTTCTCCTATCCCACACCACGCCACCTGCACTTTCCCCCAAAACTTCGCGTGTGGTGTGTCTATTTGTCGCACAATGGTAATTTCTTATTTATTGCATTACTGCTGCTGCCGCTTCTGCTGCTGTTGAGGCAATGCCGCTGTATCTGCATAACTGTCAATGTCAAACGAGCTGTCATTGCAAGCACACAACAGCTGAGTGCGTGCAAGCGATCATGCGTGCATGCGTAAATGCGCTGAGTGCGTACCCCGCAGAGATGCAACGTCAGCGTCAGCAAAGTGCAGCAAGCATTAGTTAGTGTACGTATGTATGTGAGTGCAACTGTATTTATGAACCAGACGAATTCTGACGTCAGCAGCGCCTTCTTAGCTAAATTTCTCTATGAACTTTAGTAGATTTTGTAAGAGGAACTTTGTAAAGAACTTTAAAAAATTACATAAAAATTCAATGGCTAATCTCAGCTCTCATGCAACTCCATCTGCTAACATTTTGACGCACATATGTATGTATGTACATACTATATATATTTATGTTCGATATGTAAGTTTATACACTTCACACCTGCCATCCACTTTTGGGATAAACTCCGCCAATTAGGAAAAAGTCACGTTCAAAGCAAATGTGGCGCGAAAATAAACTACTATTTTGAAAATACTTACTAAGAATCACTTAATAGCTTTTTCGAATTTCTGATGCTATTTTATTTGAAAATTTTTACAGCATGTGCGGTTATCCAAAAGGCAGCATGATAACAGCCATCGGGAGTTAAGAAAATGTACTTCACGTAGAGTATAAAGTGGCGATGCTTAAGGTGAGTCATGAAAGACTTTTTTCAATTAAATGAAATCGAATTAATCATATGTAGACTTCAAAAGATTGTAAATAAAACAACTCTGTTTAAGTATAAGGCAAAGAGATTTAACAATCGACCTCTTTGTATTTATTTAACAAGCAATTAAATATAGGAAATATATCCGGTAGCTTATGACTTTCGTGGTTGAAGGTGTTGAATATGGTTTTTCAGGAATTTTGAAAATAATCATGAAAGAAACTCATCAAATAAAACTACTGATCAAAGATCAAAGGAAAAATATCGCTAGCTGACGTCCATGTTGTGATACATATTCCAATTATCAAATTCCTTTAATTCAAGAAGAATTTGATTTTCCAAACAGGTGGCAACCCTCCTACATGTAGTTGAGAACTAAGACCCTTATCAAAAACCTTCCGATTTATACCCATATTGTAGTAATTCATTTAAATTAAATTAATTTAATTTTTAAACGGGGGGCAACATTTGTAAAACAACTTAATAATATTTTAAATGTTCAGTCTGAAGGTTTGTTAGCAATCTTTCATTTGATACACATATATTCATTTCTCAGTTAGCTTGCGAATAATTAATTTAAATTTGGCTTTTCGAACAGGTGGTAACCCTTTCCAAAATACTTTCCAACTACAAATTTTTTTAAGCCTCTTGCCATCCATTCTTTAATATAATTTTCAAATAAATAATTCTCTTAATTCAAGTCGAATTTGATTTTTTAAACAGGTGGCAGCCCTCCTCCATGAATATGGAATTGATTTTATATACATATGTACATATTCATATGTATCTATACCAAGCTCGGTATGCGGTATGAAAATTCCATTTTATGGGAGGTGCCTTTCATATATTATAAACGGGAAGCTATGAAGCAAGAACTTACCGCATTATTGGAAACGAAGTATTTGTTATTTCCCTTGCTTCCTATATCAAAATATGATTTTTCACTACAAGCTAGCGATATATGTACATATTTATGTATGTTGTATTATTATTTTTTTATATATCTAACTCATGTAAGATCGCATCCATTTATTTAGTTTCTACCTGCTTTGACCTTAGGCAGCATACACAAAAAGTTTTTACATCATTTGAATGGAGTTAAAACAGAAACGACACGGAATGTGTTTGTACTAGAAAATTATAATTTAAAAAGTGAAAGTACTTAATCAAACCCATGTTTACTTTATTAAAAACGTGTCTTTTAGAGAATTTCTTTGTATACTTAAGTTCAAGTTGTAAATTTGATTTGTTATTCAATTTAAATTTCAACATACATTTTCAATAATTTGGATTTTTACTGTCCATTAGCATACACATTTTTCGAGCTTTCAAGTATTATCTACCACACCTCAAGAGATACTCTTGATTTAACTTTTGTTATGGTAAATACTTATAACTTAGCGGCTTTTAAGTGTTAAAAATAAACTAAATCAAATTATATACGTTTATATGTACGATAATAGGAAAAAATAAAAATGGCAAACACTGAAAAAAGGGCTTATGGGAATTTGAAGTTAAAAGTATCGTCATTCGACTCTTGTTTTCTATTTTATCGTTAGCGTCAAAAGGCAAATTTTACAGGAAAGACGTCCGTCACGCTAGCTGATCCACTTTTACAAACTTTAATTTAGGGGCTCACTTGATTTCCGAGAAAATCGCAAAAATGTGTGGTTCAGCCAGCGTGACGTCACACTAACTACCCATCCACTAAAATTTCTTGGAATACTGGTAAATATTCTTCAGGAATTAGGTGCTATTTAAGTGCTTTTTAGGACCACCAAAACCACCAGCGTGACAACACCCCAGCTGACCCAAAACACATTTGCGCGAATTTTTCGGAAATCGAGTGAGTACCTAAATTCATTTCGGTACCCATAGAAAGCACCTAATTCCTCAATAATATGTATTTATCAGTAAATTTGTCATGGAATACCCCAGGCCTCTTTTAATGGTTTATACGTTAATCTATATAGGAGTGCATAAGTAAATCACTGCTAACTATAACCATCTTATAAAGGAGTTTATTTTCCTCACATTTTCATTTGAAACTAAATTTTCCCAGAATTTCTCTAAGTGCTGTCGATGCGCACTTCCTTCAGAATTGAAGAAATCATTGATCAAGTTTCCACAATCTTTTGTTTGTGCTATAAGACAAAGTGCATTATTGATAACAAACGAAGAGGAATAAACAATTTCATTTATTTATGAGAAGATGTGATTTTTTTGTGTGCTTTTTTTTGCCTATAACTTCTTCCCACTAATTTATTGCCACATAAACAGCAAGTAAAAGAGCTGCAGCAGCAGCAGCTGTAAAAGACGCAGGAAAACAAAACTTCAAAGCGACAACAACAGGTAAATTCTCAAGCGATCTGGCGCATCGTTGCAGCGCTTTGCTGTGCGTTTTCTCCTCTTATTTTGTGGTGTGGCAGGTTTTGGCAGCAGCGTATGATTATTAAAGTCAACGTACTATGTACATACATGTGTAGGTACAAGGTTCATATCTTAATTGTCTCGGTTGGCCAGTTAAAATAGCAATTAACAATAAATTTATTCACAAATTTTTATCTAAACTGGCCGCTTGATATGCATCATCATCTCAGCGTCATAATACGCACAAACTCACAAGAACAATAACATAAGTGAGCTCATGCAAATGCTTATGCCTTTGAAAGCGCTGAGCCATGCATTCACCGTTGCAGTACGAGTTGAGTGAATAGTGGAGTTTTGGTTGTGCTTTCGTGTTTGTGTTGCCAGAGGCGCAAAAGTGGCAGACGTCGTCACTACATCATCACTCAAACGCTTCACGGCAGCGCCCCTCTTTGGCTACTAGGCGGTCTTTTTCTTTTTTTTGCTGCTGCTGCTATTGCATTCACCTTAAAAGAGGGCTTGTGCACTTGTAGCGCACCAAAATGTACAGTAGTGAGCTAAACTAAAGTTTGCGGCGCGGGATATTAAGACAAATGATGATGGAGGTCCGGAAATTTTCCCCTTTGAAGGAGTAAAGGAAATTAAAGGATACTAATACTTTGCCACGATTGCCTTGGGTATCTACATTCATTTATTGCTGGCTACTTTTAAGTTAGTTTTAGTTAGTTTATATTCACAAAATGGGTAATACCCCGTACGAGTTCCTACGATGATTTTCTACCAAACTTCTTTTTGCGATATGAAATAAAAGATTTCGACTTCGGTTACAGCCCTGAACATCGACACGGGATAATAGTATAGGGACATATGACTTTTGCAGAAGATCCCTAAAATACCAATACCGCATTAAGAATCTTACCGATGATTCTTTTTAGCCTACGGGAATGTACTAGTCTTCCTTATGGTTAATCTTGACTTTAAAGCTCTCGCATTTACCGGCCACCGATATTCGAGAATTTGTCTTTAGGCCAATATCCTTTTAATACTCTATTGGATGCCAGCGATTTATGACATTTCTTTACATTTCATTGGTGATTTACATCTGCATAGACCTCAGTTTCGAAGACATGCTGACGTGTGGTAAAGGATTTGACTGCCTGATCCACATGCCAATCGAAACATGTCAAAACCTAGTTCTTCTCTCATTATTTGAAATATCGCTTGACGGGTGATATATCTGACTACTCCGCGGGTTGATGGGACCTGCCTTTCACTCTGCTGTTCACTTGTACACCGCATCGCGCGTATGCCTCGGAACTTATAAAATATATAAAAAGTTTTGCTCATCACTGTGAATATGATTCTTGCGCTAAAAATATTTGTTTCTTTGTTGAAGTTTTGTTGCCATATTTATTTATTTATTTATTTTTTTTTTTTTTTTTATCTCCATAGGTTATTTTATTTACATACCAACACACATACCCCGTTTTGTACTTGTAACATTTCAGCCTTTTCGTCCGCATTTGTGTACATCTGAATATTTGTGTGTGTATGCAATCATAGAAGACACTGTGGAATCTGCATAAGAATGCAGTCGTCCGCAGTTGGGCAGCCATTGATGACATTCGAGATTCGAAAAGTTGGAAAGAATCGCCTCATTCCCGTCTCATACCTTGCTGAAGTGGCTTTGTTTGATTGCTTATCGATCGTTGCACGTTGTCGTCGATGGCGCTGAGGTATGAGTATGTTTACAAGTCTACATACATATATGCATGAGTAGAAAGATGTTCCATCCATCCCATTGTTTAATTACAAATGTTGCTGTATTATTTTTTTCTTTCATTTCACTTCAAGATATTTATTGCTGCGGCAAATGTTTACACGAAACATTTGAATTTTTGTTAGCCAATGTGCATTGAATGAAGTGACCATTATGATGTTGAGCTTAAATAAAATTTTCAACTTTCCACATTACAAACATATATTGTCAGCTAGTTGCATGTTATTATAGTCATTTACATACACTTCAAAATGCTTCCAAAAACATTTCACTTAATTACTGGCTTACAACGATGACGAAGGTAGATGATCTTCTTGACACATATGTATGTATATACATACATACAAATTGAGCCCTAACCGCCAAAAAAAAAAAAACGGCAGCGACATATTTTTTAAAATTACTAGATGAATTTCTGCATCAAAAATAAAATTTTGAAAAAATGTCTTTTACGTATTTTTGGCAGTTAGGGCTCGATAATGTATGTAAATATGTATACTCTATGAATATGGGCGAACTGTGATAAAATGTTTATTTCTGTTAAAAGGTTATTTGTTGAGGCTTAAGACTTATTCACTTTTAGTTTCTTTAAATTTGTGGATCCATGCTCGTGCAGTGCTGCATGGATCCTAACTAATGTGACCAACCGTACTTCTTGCGGAAGTACAGTACTTCTTTTTGAGCCGTTGCACTTCATACTTCCCAGTGTACTTTTTTGCAATTTTTTGTAAATGATTTACTCTTAAATATATGTATGTGTAAACATGCAACCCCATAAACTTTAGGTTTCCCCTTTTCAAAAATGCATAAAAAAGAAACTTTAATGGAGATTTAGGTAAACGTCATAAAATTTTTATATGTATTTCACAGAGAAGTTTGACCTGTAATTTACAAAAAAAAAAAAACGAAGAAAGAAAGCAAGAAGAAAACAAATACTTATTTCCCGAATAATTAATTTTTACGACTTGTGAACTATTTATTAAAAGAAAATAATAACAAATATTTGAATTAAAAACTTAGCAAATTTTATTGAAGCTTTAGTCGTTAAACTACACTAAAAGAAATTTTATACAGATTATAAAAATTGTATATCAACCCTTCTGCTGACTAGGTAAAAGAAAAAGCATGAACTTGGTTTTAAAATCATTCCTGTTAATGCTAATAAGAAGGGATGTCGGAGTCCGGCAACTCTGGCAACAGTCTTTCAACTCACTACATAGCGTTTTTGTGCCTGTCTTTTAACAATATTTTTTCTAAAAATTAAATTAAATAAAAAAAAACTTTATTTTTAAAGCAAAAAAATCTTAAAATTAAAAGAAAATTAAATTAACAACGAAAAAAGAAGTCCATGAAAATTAGAAGAAAAGTAAATAAAATAAAATCAAATTAAAAAAAAAGAGTAAATATAACAAGTTCCTAAAAATTGAAATAAATTAAAAATAAAATATTTTTCTTTTTAAAATATAATTTAAAAATTAAAAGAAAATTAAATTAAAAAAAGGAGAAAAAAATGTTTCTAAATTTTAAATTAAATTAAAAAGACTTTTTTATTTTTAAAGCAAAATCTAAAAATTATTGGAATTTTATAAAAAAAAAGATTTCACCAAAATAAAAATTTTTTTTTTAGCTTTTGGAAAAATTTTGGATTGTGGTGCAATAAAGTGCCAGTTGCAAGTGGCTAAGAGTTTTTGTTGATTTTTAATAATTTTTTTCGCTAACATTTCGAGCACATCTGCATGCTAAATGGGAAATAAAAGCGATCTCTTTGTTTCGGGTAGTTTAGTCAACACTTTACTAAAATGCATAATGGCCTGAGCTTATGTGACGATTTCTTTCCCTATTGTCGGTTCATTGATAGTACAGTTCCTGGTCATTAGGCCTTTCAAAACGTGTACTTTTTCATATCAACTGGGATACGTTCTCTCTTCAGTAGTTTTGATGAAACATGAGCCGAGGTGCTTAAACATTAGCTGAGGAAAAAATGCTGAGATAATTTCATTCCGTGACCCTGCAAACAGTTACCTCAATAAGGGCCATGCCCAGGACCGAGGGTTGGCGCTTAGCCAACTTAGCAGGATCCTTCAACAGCCTACAGTCCGTCCGCTAGCGGTAAGTAGGATCTTGCTATTTTTTCCCTGGGCAAGAGAGAATAAAGTGGTTTTTTAAACAATTTTCTGGAGCTTAATGACTGTTTTTGTTGTTGTAAATTGTGTTTTACCTAGTCTTCTGCGTACTCAAAGTTGAACATTTACTTATACACAAAGTGTGTTCGACCACTTTATTACTTTTAACGTTGGAGCTTTAGTACGAGCGGTAATTTTTTTATTTTTTTTTTAACACTTAATAACAGTTAAGTCACAAGTAGCTGCATTAAAATTCGGCAGCTGCTTGAAAAAGTTCAGTATTAACTTCTTTTGTTTGCGCAAATAATTCATAGCCGAGTGAGAATTTCCCATTGAATATTAAAATCTCACACTCTTACCATTGCTGGCAATAAAGCCAATTTCATTTCCTTTTCCGCTGCTGCTTGTTTAACTGTGTATTTTGTGTGAAGCAACGAAAAGTTAATAACCCAAAAAGGTAATGCATCTAAATGCGGTCTAATAAGTACTGTAGCTGTTAGTTAACGCATTGACTGCCAGCTCAGCCGGTTATTGATTGCTTCTATTTCGACTTGGGGGAGCTACCAGCTCAGTGCATAGAATATTTTGTGCATTCTCAAACACCTTAGTTGGTTTTCGATTTTTTCTTTTTTTTCTTTCCTTGAACTTACAAATATTTACACACAATTTTTAAGTGTTTCGTTGATTTTTCACTGCACAAAGGTATTTTCAGTTAGTTTTTACTATTTTTGTTTTTGGTTTTTTGTTTTTATTTGTATTTGTTTGTTTACACAGAGTTCAAGCGCGATTATTGAAGTAAATATTTCTGCGTGTAGTTCAAACAAAACAGTCAATAAGGTATGAGCGGCGTGTGAAGAGGGGCCGCTCTATGGCCATTGCACTGCTTTCGAGTGGTTAAATAATAATTTGAGCGGAGCAATTTCCTAGAAACTTCACATACTGTTGGCGCTGGCTTGGATAAAATTTTTGTTAACAATAGCCAGCAGTGGAATGCAGGTGAATCTATCATTTGGCGTTTGTTAATATTTGAAGGCCGGTGACTTAGTTAGTCAAAGTGTTAGACGGTTAGTTGGATAATGTGTCAGGCTTTTGAACTCACCTCTTCATTGTGTAAAGGGGGCGCCTTGTAATTTGAGGCTCGTTGTTTGGAGTTACTTAAACGTTTACATTGCGTTCAATTCGTTATCAGTCAAATTCTTAATTGATTTTTCCTTGTATTTTCGCTGAAGTTCATTGACAGTTTTTATGAAGAAATGATATTGTTTGTTAAGATAAGATAAGTTACTAAAAATAGTGTTTGAACAAAAAAAAATGTAAAATAAATTCTTGGTACGTACAAATTTTGCTCGGTCAGTAGCCGAGCTTCCTGTTCACTTTGCGATGTGTATCTTAAACTTGCCGCATAAAACGAGAGATCTAACGCCACCTGCGAACGACCGATGGTTTGCTTAAGAAGCTTTTTCATGGCCAAAATTCACTTTGAGCTTCGCTTTTGCTTGCTGAGAGCAATCGCTCTTTGAAATAAAACACTTTGGATGTTGCTTCGAGCCTCGATGCTGCCGGAAGGTAGTGGACACCTCTTAATACTAGGTTAACCCAGCCGTTGAATAAACAAAATGAATAAAACATATTTTTTTCTATTGATTTCGATCCCTCGAGCCAAAGATTATTGACCAGCTCATCAAAAAAAAATTATGGTTAAGGGTAGGCACGGAGGAGCCCTTCGGAATTCAAAATGTAGCCTAATGAGCTTCACAATAATTTAGTTTTGGCTAAAGCCAGTCTCAAATATCAACTGGAGCCTCACACTGGTGTAGGCTCGGCAGATGGGAACAATATTATAGGGTTTTTTCACTTAATTATTCTATAAACAGCACAACAGAGAAGATCAGAAGAGATTCTAAACCTAACACCGAAGTAGGAAGTCTAAACTTATCTAACCAATTTTGAGAACATCTTCAGAGAGCGCAAGGCCTTGATTTTCGCTTGGCACTATTTGAAGAAGACAGCTGCCTCAACTTAAGCTGAGCTTGAGTGTTTAGGTTAGTTTAAATTTTTTTTTCACGATCCAGCCTAATGCACATATTGTATCATAAAATCCAGCCGTTTAATAAATATTTGAAGTTTAAAAAAAAAAAATCAAGAAATTTCTTAATTAAAAATTACCCAATAATTGAGCATCCATTTAAAAAAAAAAAAAGTCGGGGCCATGTATTATTCAAATTGTATCGATTGAAATCCGATAAGGATTTTTACGATGTCGATACAGAAGAAGAAAGTTACGAGATACTTGTAGATATAAAAAAAAAATAAAAATAAAATACCGGTAAAATAAATTTAATAGTGATTAGCCACAACAATTTTTGTGCTGTAAACTTTCATTGAAGAGTTATTAAAAAAAGCTTAAAATATCTAAGAAATATTCTCTCACTTCCACCAACAAAGCACACCTTTTGTATGCAACAATAACAATAAAAATCAGTTCCTAAGAGTATTAACACACATATATTAACACATTTCTCAACTGCCTCATCGTAAACCGCAAATTAGTTTTGATGCTTTTGTTATAACTCAAGCAATTAACTAATCTCTGAAAAGCATGAAAACTCAAGTCACAAACAAAAACAAAACAACGAAAGAAAGGGTCTATGGAAAGCGTTTTATGATTACGCATTAAAATTTTATTGGAATTTAATGCAAATGCTATAAAATGCATTCTAAATAATATGAAAACAAGCTCGAGCTTGCAAAGAGCAAACGAAGACGTTGGCGAAGCTTCAGCAGAAGCAGGAAAGGCGGCTGAGTTTAAAAGAAAAAATATTCTAAAGACAAAATTTATGTGTATGTACCTAAGTAAGTGTCTGCTGAAGATGAAAAGTTACTTTCCCACAAATCTATAATTCCGTAACGAATTGCTTCACCGAATGCCAACAACCATAGCTGCTATTACAACAACACAGAAATGAGCAACACACAATTGCAGTGGACATTAGGGCGGGTCGAACAACAAAAAATTTGTGATACAAAAATTGTAAAGATCTGAAAAGGTGATATTTTAATGTAAAAATAAAATAAATTGGGCAAATTAAAAGTAAGTAACAACAATATTTTAATCAATCAATAAATTAAGTAGGAAATAAAGATTAATTGATTAAAATATTGATGTTACTTATTTTTGATTTGTCCAATTTATTTTTTTATGATTTTATGAGGGGAAATAAGTTTCGGCTTTGATCTACACAAGTCGATGTAAAAATTCGAAAATTGGTATTCCCACTCTTATTTTCAATTTTTCAAGCTCATACCGCAGACTGAAGATATTGTCGTAGAGAAAGAGGATTTATTTTCTAGAACAAGGGATTAAAATTGCACCTTTTAAGACCTACATACATAACTTTCGTTACAAACATTTTGTGTTTTTCGACCCGCCCTACTGAACATACACAAGTGCATGCGACTGTAGACTGCTTGTTGTTGTAGTTGTTTTCTGGTGTTAACAGTCGGAATCGTTGACGCATGCAAAAGGAAAAGTAAATAGGTGTGTATGTAAACTTGAAAATGTGCAAGCGGTAAAAAGTGTCGGCATCGAGCTAAGTACATATGTGTTGCATGTAGGGTTGCCAGATTTTTTATGCGCGAAATCAGTACATTCGACTTTTTCATTCTAAAAAAAATCAGTACTTTTTAGTACATTTTTATTCAAAGAAAAATTATGATTGTACGTAACAGAAAATAATTTAAAACGCCTGAGTTCTTGTTTTTAGCAATATTTTGGTATATAAATAAAAAATATGTAGTTCATAAAAAAAAGTGTTGTTCATTTTAACATGAGTGTACACATCATTATGCACAGGAGCCAATAAATTATGTTATATTTGGGTCATTCCATTGAAAAGAGGAAAACGAAATAAATTTTACAAAATCAGTAAATTGAGAAAAAGGAGTTGTAAGTTATAGGCAAAAGCCATTCGAATATTCAAATTTGTTGTTATTAAACTGAAAGTCAATTTCGAGATAATTAAAAACACTCGAGAAAAATGTAAGCCTACTTTTTAAATAATTTAAGCTCCATCATATTATCGCAACTGGTACGTAACGACCCGGCGATGTGCCCATAAAACGATTGATCTTTTTGTTGTATTAATTTCTTGGGCATATCAAACATTATCTAAAACATGTCAACTATAATTCAATTTTATTCTTCTTATTTTTTACAGTACAGTTTAAGGAAGTTCCAACGTTATGTAAAAACCTTTAGAAAATACTAAAGTATTTTGTTTGAATAGAAAATTCAGTACAAATCAGTACAAATTTTGAAAAAATCAGGACATTAGCGTACTGATTGAAGAAATGAATAAAATCAGTACAAGAGTTGAAAAATCAGTACTGTACTGATAAAATCAGTACGTCTGGCAACCGTAGTTGCATGCAGTGTCTTGGAATGTAGGAAAAACGTCTGCCGATACTGAAAGATATAGTTTGCAAGCGAAAAAGATTATTTCAGGGAAAGCGAAAAATATTGCAATAACGAACACCTAAGTTGTATGGCAGCTATATATGAAACTTTTTCTTGATAGAGACTAATTAAAACCTGTAATCTTAGAAGGAATTTGTTGTATCTATTTTCAGGGCACTGTGTCCAAAAGATCTTTGCTGAGTGTATGAGGGCCATCAGACCATTATTCCTATCGTCAACTAACACATTATTAT
>NW_023458557.1:95798264-95821605 GCF_013731165.1 Rhagoletis pomonella | reverse complement strand
CATACATATGCCTACAGTGAGTTTGAAATTAAGCGCAACAATTTTGCTCAAGTCATTTGTCAGACAACATTAGATAGATACTAGTAGTTGACGAGCAACAGCGCATGCGCACAGCGAGGTGCGAGAGTAATTGAACAACCAAGTGTGAAATGAAATGAAAAAAAAAATAAAAATAAAAATCAGCCTTTTGGTATTTCCATTATAGAGAGCATACTACAGGCTTCCAGGAGGCCTACTAGGTCTGCCTAAGGTGGTCAAGGATCCTAAGAGCACACGAAACCGTATAGCGGAATAGTTGCTTTCAGTAACCTCCATGTCCTGTTTGGAACCGGGTTAGGTTCAGTTCAACAATCAGTCCTTTTGATGCATTCTCATAGTGATCATGTTTTTTTTTTGGAGAAGCAGCCTTTTCATGGTTTTCGCATTACCTTCAAACTCTAATCTTCGTTGCTCAACGTCGAATATAGATGTTACTACCCCTGCCTTCTACTACATACATACGTGATTCGCCAAGAGTGCATGCTCTATGCTTTTTCTGTTGCGTATTAAGCATGCGGATCGAAGCTTCATTTGTCGTCTGTTTTTACGCCCGGGAAATTTGGGTTCCACGTGAAAGTGAATTAGTTTGATTGCTGCTGCTGTTGGCGACTTTCCTAGTTTATTTGACCAAAGCTTCTGCTCTAATTTCCATCGAGAAATAACTCAATAATAGTTAGCATTTCAGATCATTTCAATAAACCTCAGGATATTCGCCTTCATTCATCTAAATGAGGCGCCTACTTACTTAACCGATTTCTTCGGAATTTTGTCGGGATGCGGAAGCAGGAAGTGCCACATAGACGCAGGATATAGGAATTTTACTATCCCATGTTTGGGAAGAAAAATGCGGTCGAGACTAATGAGATTGCGGCGTTCGGGTAGTTTGCGGAGTTTTTCTAAGTTTGAAGTAGTGAAGGAACCAGTATAAACACTACCAACAACGTCAGCCTGGAGATCAAGCGAAGAACAACTTTAGCCAACAGGTGCTACTTTAGCTTTTAGCTTTAAGGACATGGGCATAGAGAGGATGCTCCGGTGAAAAGATCCTTCGACTCCGAACGACAACGAAAGAAAAGGGCACGGACCAACAAAATGGAATGACCAAGTGCAGAAGGACCTGTTTGCACTCGGAATGAGTAACTGCCGCATATTCGCATTGGAAATAGGCAATTGGAGAAGCATTTCGCTCTCGGCCCAAACCGACAAACGGTTGTCGTGCCAAATAAGAAGAGAAGAAGAAGAAGTAGCTGATAGTATGCCCGACACTATTTCAGATATAAAAATTTGTGTGCATTAGCCAAACCGCCAAAAGCACATATACTTACACACATAAATTATTCAATCAATTTACTGACAGCCTAAAATTGGCAATAGCATTTAACTGCCTGCAGCTGATAGATAAATTAAAGAGCTGACAAAGCGATACTCGCTACCGATTGCCAATTCGAGAAGATCAGCCTCTAGCATCCTCCACCGCCAGCAGCTAATCTCAATTGTTTGATTTAAGTGGAATTGGTGATAACTGAAATTCATTGCTCTTTAAACTTTATTGACGAAAAGCAAGAATAAAAAAAACGGACAGTAATAGCTTTTTTTTTTTGATTAACACATAAATTAATTAATTTATCGATGATGCGCCGTAAAGCAATAACGAATAATTTCTTCTATAATGAAGTTAGGCTATGCTGTAGAAGTGGCTGGCGGAGGTAAGTATGCTTGAGCGTGGCGCAATGGCTATTGGGACGGGGCTTATGGGCTGAAAGCCAATATTTAAGGAGTGACAAATACTTTTTTTTTTGTTTGGGAGAACGATTTACCTTGGATAGTCAGTGGAAATCTGTCGACCAAAGAAAATATAGTAATAAAAAATCCGGCCGTTTTCCATAACTAGGGGAAAAAAGTCCGGCCTAAAACTGACATGTATGTATGTTACAAGTAAGCATTTATTATATCGCTAAGTGTGATCACTAAAACTGTTGTTAATGGCTAACAATCAGCATGAGTAGACAACGGACAGCAAGCAGCGACGATAAGCAACAGTCAACAGTTGGTGAAAAGTCAATTGAATATCGATTTTTTATGATGCAGTATGCAGTTGTGCATACATATGTACATACATATGTACGCGTATACATAGATAGTTTTATTTGAGGTATTTATGTTTGTATGTACTTCGAGGGGAGACAGGCAAAAACGCCGATAGTTTGGCGGCAAATAAAGTTGTTTACAACGTAGATTTATGAAGCTGTTTGCCAGGCCTACCAAGCTTCCAAGTATCTCAAATAGGCAGCACACAAAGTAACGGGTGATTTTTTAAGAGCTTGATAACTTTTTTTTTAAAAAAAACGCATAAAATTTGCAAAATCTCATCGGCTCTTTATTTGAAACGTTAGATTGGTCCATGACATTTACTTTTTGAAGATAATTTCATTTAAATGTTGACCGCGGCTGCGTCTTAGGTGGTCCATTCGGAAAGTCCAATTTTGGGCAACTTTTTCGAGCATTTCGGCCGGAATAGCCCGAATTTCTTCGGAAATGTTGTCTTCCAAAGCTGGAATAGTTGCTGGCTTATTTCTGTAGACTTTAGACTTGACGTAGCCCCACAAAAAAATAGTCTAAAGGCGTCAAATCGCATGATCTTGGTGGCCAACTTACCGGTCCATTTCTTGAGATGAATTGTTCTCCGAAGTTTTCCCTCAAAATGGCCATAGAATCGCGAGCTGTGTGGCATGTAGCGCCATCTTGTTGAAACCACATGTCAACCAAGTTCAGTTCTTCCATTTTTGGCAACAAAAAGTTTGTTAGCATCGAACGATAGCGATCGCCATTCACCGTAACGTTGCGTCCAACAGCATCTTTGAAAAAATACGGTCCAATGATTCCACCAGCGTACAAACCACACCAAACAGTGCATTTTTTGGGATGCATGGGCAGTTCTTGAACGGCTTCTGGTTGCTCTTCACTCCAAATGCGGCAATTTTGCTTATTTACGAAGCCATTCAACCAGAAATGAGCCTCATCGCTGAACAAAATTTGTCGATAAAAAAGCGGATTTTCTGCCAACTTTTCTAGGGCCCATTCACTGAAAATTCGACGTTGTGGCAGATCGTTCGGCTTCAGTTCTTGCACGAGCTGTATTTTATACGGTTTTACACCAAGATCTTTGCGTAAAATCTTCCATGTGGTCGAATAACACAAACCCAATTGCTGCGAACGGCGACGAATCGACATTTCACGGTCTTCAGCAACACTCTCAGAAACAGACGCAATATTCTCTTCTGTACGCACTGTACGCATTCGTGTGGTTGGTTGAATGTCCAATAAAGTAAACTGAGTGCGAAACTTGGTCACAATCGCATTAATTGTTTGCTCACTTGGTCGATTATGTAGACCATAAATCGGACGTAAAGCGCGAAACACATTTCGAACCGAACACTGATTTTGGTAATAAAATTCAATGATTTGCAAGCGTTGCTCGTTAGTAAGTCTATTCATGATGAAATTTCAAAGCATACTGAGCATCTTTCTCTTTGACACCATGTCTGAAATCCCACGTGATCTGTCAAATACTAATGCATGAAAATCCTAACCTCAAAAAAATCACCCGTTACAACAAAAAATTGACCAGCTGAGCGCTTTTTTCGGACACTAACCAATCATGATGAAACTGCATGTCAGGGGTTAGGTAGAGGGCGCTGAAGAAAGTTTTGTTCCAAATTGGGTTACAGCATTGCAGTACATTTACGTTCATAGGTGAACATATATGTGCATATGTACATTAGGGTGCATCACTCTCCATACAAAAAAAAAAAAAAAATCGGTACTTTTTATTATATTTTAAAACTTCCGCAAAAATATTACGCACTTCGGTAAAATATTAAGTATTACGTGAGCTAAACTTAATTAAAAATACGTCCTAAAATCGCTATAAAATTAATAAAAACTAGTCTTTAATAAAATTAGTTTTTAAAAATATTGCTTTTTTTTAATCACCCGCAGATAGAAGATGCCTAAAAGGTCTGCATACAAATGTTTAAATATTTTATCAATGGAATCAAAATAATTCGATTTTTGGAGGTATTTTCAAATTGGTCTGACTTCCGTAGATTTTAGTATTTTTTTGAAATATTTTGGCGTAGGTCTTAAAATGTGACAAATTTTATATTTTTTTTTTGTGATGTATCCTAATGTGCATACATAAGCACATGCAAGCTTATGCATATGCAGCGAACTCTTAAAACTCGTTAATAGATAAATCCATTGCACGTTTGACCCATTAAACTGGTCAATATTCGTTTCGCTCTGTCACAATAAAAGCAAAGAAAAAAAAAATTGGGCACATATGTATGCGCCAAAAGAAAAACTTTGAATTGGGATGAGAAGCACAGCTGGAGCGCATTTTATTTGATATTTTTTGGTTAATTAACAACATATCGGCGATGGTGTAAGGAAGCATTGCTGTAGATTCGGATGCTAGATATTTTTACTCTGTTATCTATCATCTAGGTATGAGTATCTTATTACAAATTAAAAATGAATTTGTTTTCTTAATTTTGTTGGATAATAAATTAATGTCTGCATCTAAAGCAGTATTTTTTTTTATTTTCAGTGTTGACTAAAATTCTCGCCCAGCTTATGAATACTATAAAGAAACAAACCGCCATGCAAGCAAATACCTATGACCACCAAAGACTTGAGCGCGAGTTCTATAGGTCCGTGTGGTATCTTATTGATCGTTGGCCTTAAAGCCAGTAGCGTTATGCGACTAAATTTTGCTCTTTTTGAGAGTCGAAGTTGGACTTGGTATCAATGCAGAAAAGACAGATCCGGTACTCTTCCCAGCAAATACAAGATTCCGAACTGGTTCAAGCCTAAGCTGGATGGGATGACCCCTCAGATGAAGCGAAGTACCAAGTATCTATAGTAAGGCCCACACGGCCTTACGGCCGGTGTGGTATTGGTTTGGTGGAGAGTATTGGAGAATACAACATTTCTTAACAGTATAGGACTACAACAAAGGCAGGCAGTGCTCTACACCTTTGGTGCATCTATTGCCGGCGGACCTATCGGCCAAGAATATAGCGTACAAAACTGCTACCAGACTTACAGCTACGGGGCAGTTTGTGTGCAGGCCTTACGTCCAAAGTAATATAGGGCCAACTTTAAATGGCCCGATTGACTATGTGACCCCGGATCTGCACTTTGTAACGAACTTCGAAGACGAAGGTCGAAGGCTGGCGTAAAAGCATGAGGAGTGTTGGGTCAGTGAATGTGTATACAGACGGATCGAAGAGATAAAGAAGGGCGTCGGGGCAGCGGTCGCCTGAACAAATCTCATAAATTGCCAAACTACCGCAGAATTTTCCAGCCGGAGGTGTTGGCAATAAGAAGGGCGGCAGAGCTACTGAATAGCACCCCAGCAAATAAGCAGTGACGTACATCTTTACGAGGTTCCCGGGCGCTCCAGCGTCGCGGGCAACGAGGCTTGCCAAAGGGGGTGCTTTGTCGGAAATCATGCTGACTGAGGAGGTGCCGGATTCAGTCCACGCGTTTAAACGGGAACTTTACCTGTCCATGAGCCGAAAGGCGCAGCAGTCGTGGAACAAAACGCAAGGTGTCCAGGGTTATGTGCAGAACGTATGACATGAAGCTGACGAAGTGCCTCGTTTCCCTCAAGAGAGTGGACGTCACTGGTGGATGTCCTAACTGGTGCCTGCTGGCATCGCACGCCTTTAAGCAGGCTCTGACTAACGATAAGATATGTAGAAGATTGCGAACGAGGGAAGAGGCAGTGGAGAATATACTCTGCAAGTGTCCTGTCCTTATCAGACTGCATACTGCAGACTGTCCTTATCAGACTGGAGCAGGTTTTCTACCTAATCTGGAAACCGCCGCCATGGTAGGGTATAACAAGGTGTTCCAGTTTGCCAAGGCGACTGCGATATTCTTCAACAGTGCTCCTGGTAAGCAGTGATTAGCAGCATGTTCCACTCTCAAATATTTATTTGATTATTTTAAAGGCGGAGGAAGAGAACATACTATTAAAGAGATACATAGCATTTTCAATGTATCAGATCATAAATTATTGCCACTTTGTGACACGATATGGAAGTGGAAATATCATCTTTTGAATTAGACATTTCTCATTCAGTATGGTAGGCATTTTGAGATTAGAATCAAAAAATTAACCAAACTTTGAACGCGGACTTCAGATTGTGGTTGGGTGACCCGAAACAAGTTTAATAGTTTCATGTGGCAGAGAGAGAAAAAATTTGTTGTAGGAATGGTTTACTGTTGCACTCCTAAAAGATCTTCTATAAATATTCAGCCATTGAAGATCGTAAATGAATGCTATTTAAAGCATATCTGTAAACATTTTTCAGAACAAACATATAAAACGATATAACAGATTGCCATTTTGCATGTCTAGAAACTACATATGTATGACCCACTCTCCCCTCACAAAACACACCTCTGCAGCTACGTAGGCCACAAAGGCACCGATCGTATGTTCGAAAGTGCAAAAGTCGTTGTAATCGTTCGGACATTGGACGACACAATGGACAATTGTGTTAAAGTACTAAACAGCAAAAAGAAGGGAAACAAACAAGCAGAAGACAAAAAAAAATAAAAAAAACTAAACCAAATGTTTTTTTAAAACAAAAAAAAGAAAAAAAAAAAAAAAAACAAAACAAAGAACGAAGCATACTTGTGTAACGTTCTCGCCTCGAGAAGTGAGGGGCGGTGTTTTTTTTTCACTTAATGGCAACAAATGGCGGCAACACTTGAAGTGTTCAACTGTTTCGCCCGTTCCCGCGCAGCCTATGGGGAAGTGGGCAGATTTTTGTAGTGATCGTTTATTATGCGAGTAGTAATAGTAGTAGGTACCTAGTTGTTCTTATTATTTTTGTTATTGTCGGATTTTATGGTAATGCTCGTAAATATGGGCACGCGCGCTAATAAGGACTTGTACACAAGCGTTCAACATGCATGCTGGGGTTGTGTTTCCTCCTCATCGACGATGCTTTTGTTTTAATGGAAAAGGCATGGGAAGCCAGCCAGCGTTGCACGATGGATTGCGAGTGGTTAAATATTGCAAGTGTAACGCTAACTAGAGGTATGTATTCTTAAATACGAGTATAATAAAGATATGCGTTATATTTTGAGTGCAATTTAACTTTTGCATATTTATCGAAACAATAGAATCGAGTGATCTCATGAAACTAGCTCTATAGTTTTTTCAGATTTTTTTTAGTCTGTTGAATCTTTGAAAAGCCCACCGTTCGGCGCTTGATCGGCATAGTATATTTATTGCAAAAAAAAAAAAAAAACAAAATTGATTTTACAAAGGAGTTATAAAGTATATTTACATATACGTAAGTGTTTCAGAAGAGCTTATTGGCAATTGACTTCCCCGCTATTTATGATCGTTAAAGGTAAGCATGTGTAGTGAGTGTTTATAAGCGAACGCCGATGGTGCTGTAGATTAGCATTTGCATACATATTTATGTATGTATAGATGTACATAGTATTTACATATGTATTTTCTACTGGCTGTACAAACATGCGGACCTTTTAATGGATTAGGAGTCCTCTCAATTGCAAACTCGGGGGGAAATAAGTTTATTTCCTTATGAATTATAACCAATTCACAAAGGCAACTTAAGTGAAAAATAACTTTTACTTTTTTTTTAATTTAATATGAAAATTCTCAGAAAGGAAAAACCATTTTTCATCTAAGGCGCTCGTAAACGATGAGAGTAAATCCCTTGAGAATAGGAATTCACTCTCATTTACTTGAAATCCCTTGAGAATAGAAATTTATGCTCACCGTCTATTTTATTCTCAGCTATACACATTTTGAGATGCCTAATAACGCAAGGACAGGGTTGTGTGATTTTGAATTAGTCAAATCACAAATCCATAAATCAAATTTATTTCTGAATTGGAAGTTGCAGCAAAGCCTAAATAAATTTTATTTGTGACTTCATTCGTCAACTAAATAAAGAAAAAAAATTTATTTCGGGATTTTCGAGACTTCGGATTTTCAGGATTTTCTAAACTAATTCGGGATTTTTGGGACTATTACGGGGTTTTCAAGATTTTATGGATTTATGAAACTACCTCGAGATTTCGGGGGATTCTCGGCACTGTATCGAGATTGTCGTGAATTTTTTTAACTATTTCGGGATATTTCGGGATACCTCGGACTATTTTGAGATTTTTGGGGCTAATTCGGAAATATTGGGACTTTTGAGAGTACTTCGACATTTTATGATTCTGGTGCCTGAATAACCAACATTTCGAGGTAGTTTCGAGAATCCCGAAATATACCCGAAATTCTCGAAGTAGTCTCAAAGATCCCGATATTGTCTCCAGAACCCTTCCAATTTTGAAGTGACTCGAAAACCCCGAAATAGTCCCTAAAACTCTTAAAATTTCAAAGTATTGAAAATCCCAAAGAAGTCTCAGAAATCCACAAGTGCTCTTGTAAATTCCGAAATATTCACGAGAATCCCAAAAATCTTGAAGTCGTCTAGCAAAAGCCGAAATATAAACATGGCACAGCGCTGAAACCGGCGCGTCTCTAAAGCAAACTTAACAAGGAACGATGGCAATTCATTCCAAAATAAACCATCTTAGAAGAAGTATTTGACAAAATTTTCCGAGCCCGATAAGGTTAGCAAAAGTAATTAAGCAGCCGACAAAAATTAAACGCTACTACCAACGTTTCCTTGCACCTGGAATCGTTTTTTCGTTTGTGTAGAAGGACCTCTTTTTCCTCATCACGTCTGATATCCACTTATCCCTATCTGGCCGACCGGTCGTGGATTTGTTGTTAGAAGGCGAGATAGGAGCATAATAATCAGCTTCGATGGGAAAGGCGGCTATGGTATCGCTGTGACCGTTAAACATTACAGTAGTCGCTGATCACAGTTAATTTGTTTCAATTGATTGGTACTACAGGCTTTGGCAAACTTCGTCAATTGAACAAAGCGCAAAAGCGGTCCCAACTTTTTATGAAAATGATAGTTCTACAAGATGTGCATTTAGCGTATTACGTATTTTTTTTCCCAGTCAACATAACCGGTCATTTGAGTCAACAATCAGCCCTTTGATGCGAAAATTCGAAGAAACTGGGTGTAACGGTGTATAGCGCGACGAGTGAACCAGGTCGCGTCAACCTAACAACAAAAGACCTACATATGTATGTTTATACGCCTAAAAATTGAATTGACACAGAACTGAATCCTAGAGACCGTTTTTAGCACCGAATAAGTGCCAATTGGCCGCTTGAACAACGAGCAGTTGATGTCTAAACGGATATGTTAACAAGCAAAACTTCCGCATTTGGGATACCGAAAATCCAGGGGTCATTCGAGAAGAAACTATGTACCCAAAACGAATCAGTGTTTGGTGTAGTTTTTTGGGCTGGCGGAGTCATCGGGCTGTACTTATTTGAAAATGATTTATGACTTGAATTAGATGACGGTGCCACTTGCCACATAGCGCATAAAACAATGGTTTCAGGATGTATTATCTCACGAAACAACGAGTTCAAATGTCCGCCGAGATCTTGTGATTTGACATCGTTGAACTTCTTTCTCTAGGGTGGTTTCTCATTCATTTTAACCTTAGCCACTTTGCCTGCTTACTTTCCACTAAAGGGACGGCGGTTTAGGTGATATGTATTTGTTGCTTCTAAAGAAAAACAATAAGCCAATTTAATACTGCGAAATTGATTTGTTTCACTTCAGAAGCTCAACCGTCCACACTTCCGTAAATTATGCATTCTAATGAAATGCAGCCAATTTCTATGTGCTCTTCACATGCTATGTCCGCCAGGCCGCCATGCTACACCGCAAGCACGTTGGACACGTTTAGCAATTTTAAAAATTTCTTCCTGCCCTGGCAAAAGAAGAAGCTGTATGTAAGTAACTATTTATTCGTAACTAGCCGACTTGACTGCCGGAATTTATGTATATACGAGTAGTTGCACCAGAAGCTGCAAAGACTTTCACATGGAAAGTTCTTTCAACTTCAACCAGCTAACTAGCGAAGTGGAAATCGATCCATATTTGGTGCTGGTCAACGATCTGACTGAACTGTTAGTTGGTGAGGCGTGCACATCAGTTCAGTGCCGCGGATCACTGACAGATCGATCGCACATTTGACGCGCTCACACGTCACTGAGCATATGTTGTACTTTGGAATGGTGATGGGAACGGGAATGGGAATGAGAGAGTGTGTGTGATTGCGTGTGTGACGTACGTATGTATGTACGTAGTTTACGAGTATGCACTTCTCACTGCGATCGATCATTTTGTTGGTTACCGCGAAGTTGTTGGCTGGCAGGCAGGCAGGCACCATATTTAGCAGCAACGTTGCCAACAACTGTATACTTACTTCCACCGACACCACCCCAATCAACGGTATAAACAATATCATCTTTGGCGTGCACGACTGGTAAGAATTGCATTGCCATAAAACACCGACAACAACAAAAGTGGGAATAAGTAAAAATGAAATAAAAAACCAACGAGTAATAAACAAGGAATTGTAACAGTTGCGGAAGACGTATGCAATTTTATAAAAAGTAAAAGAATAAATTGAAGAATGTGTTTGGAAAAATGCACTTTGGTTGGAGATAAAAAGCGGATGAACTCTGCACAGTAGAGCGTTATATGAAATTAGTAAATCAAAAGAAGAGTTTAGCTTTAATTTAAAAATGCATAGAGTGAAGTGGTCTATGAACTGGGTTGTAAGTTCTCTTCCTACCTTAAGAGCAGATGGATGTTACCCTGAACTGGAATGCCTATTAAAACATATAGCGGCTTTAGAACCCTGGTAGGCCGATATAAAAATTAGAAATTTATTAAGATACGCTTTTTGCATGTCGCTTACGCCGTTCCGGCTACGAAACGCTACCAATGAAGGAAGCATTTTTTTTTGTGTAGGCAGGAGTCCGAAATGACATTTAATCTTACGATGTAGGTTCTTACCGCGCAATGCGCATGCAAGCTTCCTTTCGAAGTCGACGGTCTCCGCATTGCTAGGATGTGAAGCTTTTTAGAACACCCACGTTGCAAGAACTCATCAGGGTACTTCTTCCTGGAACCGTGAACGATCCCAAAAACGATGTGGAGTTTTACTTATCCTTTCTAACGCAAAGTGGATAGGTGCAGGAAGTGTCGTGAGCGGAAGATCAGGGAAACTTTACAGCATATTCTATGCCGATGTCCCGCAATATCAAAAACACGACTAAAATGTTTAGCAGCCCACAAATTTGAGAAGTTAGCAGACATCTCAAAAGTAGAGCTGAAATTACTACTGAAATTCGCGAAAATTGTTGATGTCTACTTTAACGTCTAAAATCGAAATCCAATTAACAACGCTAAGGGCCTAACGGCCTGTGTGTGGCTAAGCGCGGTCCAGATAAACCTAACCAGCATTAACACCGATAATTCTTGCCAACAAGTGCTACTTTGGCCTGAGTAGGCAATTAAGGAGTAAAATCGTATTTCGACGTACGAAAACCACACTCTATATATCACTCATCATGCCCATGTTCGTATATGGCGCCGAAGTATGGGTAATAACAACATCCGATTAGGCGGATCTTGGAGTATTCGATAGAAATATTTTGGAAAAGATTTACGGGCCCTTACACGCTGGCGACGACGAGTATCGCAGATGATGGAACGATGAGCTTTAATTTAATTAATTTAATGATGAACTTTACAACGATATATAAATAGTGCAGCGAAGTAAAATAAAGCGGCTACGCTTGATTGGCCATGTCTCCGATGCTTCACCTCTGAAGGTATTCAACTCGGAACCCGCTGATGGTAGCAAAGGAAAAGGGTGGCCCTACTGCGATGGAAAGACCAAGTGGAGAAGGACTTGGTTTCACTTGGCATTTATAATTGGCGTTAGTTGGCATAGAAGAGAAATGACTGGCGTGCTTTGTTGAACTCGGCCAAAATCGCTTAGGCGGTTACAGCGCCAAATAACAAGAAGAAGCACCTAGAGCAAGCCTCAGTTTGTCGAAAAAAAATCTGCACTTTTCTTTCACCCTACACCTTCCTTGTCAGTTTATCAGTCGTGCGGTTCTCTCAAATTTTTCAATGTACCCAGATAAAAAAAACTGTCAACCAAAGTTTAAAGCAGCTAAATAATAAAATCCGTTATCCATCATCTGCTTGTAAACTGGACAATAGCCTGCCAACCTAACTTTGTGGTTTACGATAATTTCCTAAGGTATGCGCTCAAAAATATAGCAACCATCACCACTCCTGTACCAGTCCTTAACCCATTCTCTGAAGCCTGTCATGGAGTAAACGAGTGTCGCAGTAGCAGCCTAATCTAGTTAATATACTCAGATTGCAGAATGCCGTACCCACGACCTTAAGTTAAAAAGGAGAACGTCTAACATGCCTTCTTCAGTGGATAATAACGATAGTAGAACCTCGAAACATAGGAGTTGCCTGTAAAAGCTTTCAAAATATTGGCCTCACTCATTTCATCATTCCTTTCCCACTGTTCTGCCAAACTGACCAATTGTTGTCTTTCCCATTGTTTGCTATGGGAAAACTTGTGCGGCTAACTTGTTGTCGGCACAAATTGGCAGCAACCATAACAGACCATAAACATATGTATATACCAGGTATTTATGTGAGTATTCACGATTAGTTAAAAATATTTATAAACCTTTAGAAATGTTCACTTTGTTAGGTACTGACATAGAGGCACGCCGCAAAGGGTAACTTACCGTTTCTGTGCAATTTCTGGCGTTGACCGCCGCCGACACCTCCAACATCTCTGATGCCATGTCCATTATGACTACCGCCATTGTAGTTGCCACCGCCACCACCACCACCACCAACACCGTGCGCACCGTTGCCGTTGCCGTTGCCGTTACGGCCATTTTTCTTCTTCTGCTGTTGCGTCGACGTGCCACGTTTGTTTGTGTTGACAGCGAATGCCGATGTTGTTGCCTTGACTGCTGCAGCATTTGTGGCATCTGCCAGCGCAATATTGTCCGCAACAAATTCATTACTATTTATGTTGCTCTCGACGGCCAGACCACTTTTGGTTTTACGACGTGTGGCTTGATGATGTGTTTGTCTTTGTTGCTTTCGTTGTTGTTGTGTTTGGTGGTGTTCGCGTTGTTTACGCGATTTTTCATGCTTGTGTGATTTGTTTGGCTGCGAGTGCTGTTGCTGTTGCTGTTGCTGTTGCTGTTGCTGTTGCTGTTGCTGCTGCTGCTGCTCCTCCTGCTGCTTCTTGCGCTTTTGTGCGCGATGTTGCTGACGCAGTGCCTGTTGCTGCTGCTGCTGTTCGAGCCGCTGTAACTTTTTCGCCGCAACTAGAGTGCGCGCTGTCCAAGAGTCGATGCTGGACTCGATAAAATCGGCTCGACTTGTATTGGCCGGCATTAGGGTCTCGGAGTATTCTCTGAGCAGCTGCGCGGGGGATAGGCTGCGCAGCTGTTGGTGCATGAGTTGTGTACGTGCAGTTGTAGCTGCATGTGTGGGTGTGGCGGTGAGGAATATAAAGTTTATGCTCACGAGCTGCAGATAGCGCAGTAAAAGCGGCAACCGAAGTCTTTTAGTTTTTATTCTCTCGTTAGCGATTTGTTTTTTCACAGAACGCATAGTGGAGGGCTTTTCCTTAGAACGTCTAGAGCGCAACATTTTCGAAACTTTCGTTTCCTTCACTTTATTGGGAGTTGTGTTTCGCGTACTTAATTTTATTTGAACATGGTGATTTTCAAAATTCACTACTTCACACTTCACGATTTGTGTTATTGTGATTTCCTTTTTATTTTTATCTTACTTTTCTTAATTATTCACACCTGTAGTAGCATAAATATTTTCTTACACTTCACAAATTTATACTCTGTTGTAGTTTTCTTCACGATCATTTTTGTTTAGGCAACAACTAAATGGAAAAAAAACTCATATAATGAATGCTCACAACACATTTCCTAATCCATACAATTTTCTTAATAACTGTGGACTGTGAAATCTTAGCATTTCCTTTGATTATGAAATTTAAGCAAAAAATTAAATTTCACTTCAGCACGATAAAGAACTGTTAAATCGGTGACTAAATTTTTAGTGTTTATATTTCTGCTTTTTGATTTTCACAACAACTACTGCACGAAGTTTCAAATAGGGATTAGATGAGAAATATACTAATTTGAAAAGTATGTAGAATTGTTTCTTGAAATACATATATCATTTCGGTAAATATTCGAGAGATCGTTAGTAAGCCATTGAGCCAAAAAATTGACAAGAGATTTCGGAAATTCGTTCCAAAACACATCATACTCGTTCCCTGCAGGAAGCCTCAACAATCAAAGCGAAACCATAGATTATAAAGCTATTAAGCTCAGAGCTACGAAAAACTTTTTAACGAGAGGTGAAGATAGAGACTAAAAGTTTAAACAGATGGCAGCGTTGATCCGGACTAACTCGGATTTAATCCGGATCAACTGCAGTTAATTCCCGAGTTGATCCGGATCAACGCCGCCGTATGTTTCTGCTTTAAGATAAGATTCGCCATGCCCGATTCTGCCTACTGCATTGACGTCAATGCTGTGCCGAGAGATGTTATAGCTTACGTTGGTAAAGCAACAAAACTTCATTATTATCACAGTTCCAAGTCATTGTGAGATGAAATCACATCTATTTTTGATGGTTGGCTAGGCTAATCACTTCTAGAAAAACCTTTGGATAATGCGCGCTTAACATGCGGCCAGCTGCGGTTGACATCTCAGGTGGTTAATGTATATTTCAGAGAGTTCTTCTAGAGTCTTTAGAAAATGCGTGATAAGATGCTTAAAACTCAGCACCGCGAAGTCTGAACAGGTAATCATAAAGTGTGTAGTAGTAGTAGTAGATAATACTCCATACACAAAGTAGCAACAGTATTGACAAGGATCCCAAACTTAACTGGAACCCAAGCATTGAAGAGCGTACAAGGAAGGCCACGATGGCTCTATATGCAGCCAAGAGAATGTTAGGCAACAGATGGGGTTTGAAACCGAGGATTGTGTACTGAATACACTCTTATGGAGCGCTCGTCTGGTGGCTAGCCCTTACTAAGGATTACATAAATAAAAAGCTTAGCGGAATTCAAAGGTCAGCAGCCGCTGGCGTAACAGATGCAATGAGATCCTGTCCGAAGGATGTTTTGAACGTTCGTTTTGATTTATTACCGATAGATATCTTTATCGAAAACTCAGCTGCTAACAGCGCCATCAGACTGCGTACCATGGGTCTCTGGAAGCAAATACCGTTCCGGTACGGTTCTATCCCAGACGCATTACTGCCTGAAATTAAAGCGCTGCCCACTGAATATATCAGTAAGGTACATCAAAGAGAATATCCCGCAAGAACGCAGGTGAATATCTTCTCGTGTAGCCAAGCGGCTATTCAGGCACTCTCTTCTACTTCTGTTAGAACTCAACTAGGGGATGACTGTAGGAGAGAGCTGGTCTATATCTGGTCTGATCAATATGAAATTACCATTCGAACATTTCCTGTGCGAGTGTCCATCCCTCGCAAAGATATGACTAAGGACACTCGGCAAACCATACCGGCAAAATGTTTCAGAGTGCAGCTGCCTGTCTTTGTATGACGTACTGCCCAGCACAAAGATCGCTCAACTGGCACTTGGCCTATATCTATAGAAAGTCAAAGGTAAAGTAAAGAAGTTTTCTGCACTAGCACTATAGCCTGATATCTTTACCAATTGGGTCATAAAATATGCCGACGCGACCGAAAGGGAAGTCAGGTATGTCCCTGACCTATTTCGAGCATTCCGTGAGGATGAGGAAATGCTTTGTTCTAACAGAGTATATGCTATTCATAATAGAGGTCCGCAATTGAGCAGTGAATCTAGTCCACCTTTCCAATAGCTTACTCTGTCTAAGAGGTTAAAGAAGAGTGCTTATAGAAATTCTTATATCTCTCGATTTCTTAAAACACTATATTGCATTCCTAGTAACCGTACTTTTGACAAACTAATAAGAATATAGCAAAAATTATTGTCGGGGACACCGCCCTTAAGGTGACCGTCTTTCTTACTTTTCGATCTGCATTCCTACATATGTATGTAGATCAATTTTTACTGGGGAGGAGGATGATAGATTATGAAAACGGCTTAAGTCGTTAATGTACATCCTTTGAGGTGAGTTAGTAGGTAAAGTTATCCACGCGACGGTCCCGTCCTAGTCAAGGCCTTTCGTCGATCGTGCTCGGCGAATATGATTAGGAGGCTTCGCTTTATAGACCCCGCCCATGTGATTAAGTTTTAATGAAGCTTCAATGGTTTTACAATTAGCTAAATCGTCGTGAAACCGGTGTCAAGGTTATTTTTTCTCAGAAGGGCAGCCATTTTAAGTTCGCAACCAAACTTTGCCTCTACGTTGGTATCCATACGTGCGAACGGATTTTTCTCTAGCTCTCGTCACAATTATTTTTGCAGTAGCTCAAAATTTAAACTTTTTGATTAAAAATCAAATTTTAAAACATGCCATTTTATTTTCAAAGCGAGTTTTAATGTTTCAGATGTGCCTTAGTAGGCCTGTAGTAGAATTTGGGAACCCTTTTTTTGAGCATTTTAACTCATTAACTTCTAGTAGAACTGGTCTTTTTCTGACAATTTTGAAAAAATATGGCAGTTAGAGGGTTAAAATATTACACAAAAATTTAGCACATTTTACTAGGGATTACAGAAAACGAAAAGCGTGTATCAAGGGGGAAGAGTAAATATATAATCAGCCTTGTTTTTTAAACTTATAAGTCGTTCCCATAATTTAATAGGCGAAATGAAAATAGCTACATTAGGAAAAATTATTTTTGTTTTTTTTTATAATTTTTGGGAATAATTGTTAACATAGAATTCGCAATAAGGCCCAATTTTTCAAGAAAGATCAGAATTTTTCGCCAAAGCAAAATAACCTTTAATCTTCTCTAAATAACTGATTTGAATTTTTGGAAAATTTAGCCTTGTACCTATAAAAGATGGAATGCACCGTGATCCTATTGGGGTTCGGTTATAATTCAGTTCAGACCCTAAAATAATAGTTCCCCAGAGTAAGAACAAACGCTTAACAATCTCTTTTTAAAAAGGGCGTCGCTATCGTAAGCACTTTGAGTCCCGAAAATAAAATTTTACACTACCTGCGATTAGCCCTACAGTATTCCTAAAGAATTTGAATATGTAAAAATCGCAAGTTTAGAAATTTTCAAGCCAAATTTAACTGAACTTATAGGAAATTTAAAAATATTTCATCAAAAAAAATTTATTAATTTGATAGCACTTTCTTACACGTCAGGCGACACACTCGAGTTCAATTAATTTTTCTGTTGAATACAATTTTTAATGTTACAAAATGAGTTAAATTTTTTTTTGTAATTTGTAAACGTTTTTTCTTTTTGAATCACATGTGAGCAGGCACAATCAGTTTTTGTTCAATTTATAACTAACCAATATTTTTGTTTCATATTTCTCCGTTAAAAACTTTATACGCGCAATAAAAGATTTTAATTTTTTAAGTTACTAGCGGCTTTCTTACCACACGCAGAGACGCTTATTGAAATTAAAAATTTTTTAATGCATCTCATCACAAATTAGTATTCCCATCGCCAGCAATTTTATTTATAAGTTACCCAATTTCCGAGAATTACAAGCAATCTACTGACGCTTTACAATGCTATTGGCACTAGCACTATGAATTATTACCATTGAAATTTCAAATATTATTAACAGCAAAGTAAATTACTAACATGAACGGAACTGCTGTCATTCACTTTGCAATCAATACGCAACAACAATTCTTGCGGCGATACATGAATCGGAACTGCTTCGCGTAGCACAAACACGCTTACATACGCAAGTATGAACAACTTCCGGTTGAACGCGACGGCGTCGTTGTTGTTTTTGCTTACTTCTTTCGCGTGCCGCACTTATGGACATACTCGTACATGAACTTTGAAAAGGGCTAAAAAGTGTTGATTGTATTTGTGCTTGTGCTTGCAACTATTTTTACACCTTCTTATTGCACTTTGGTTTGCTGCACAGGCTGGCTATTGTTGTTGGAAGACGCTACTGCAGTGCTTTTATTACGTTTCTTGTTTAACTTTAATTGCACATGTAGAAATGTTTGCAACACACTGGAGCATTTTTTGCAACAAAAATGCATTTAGTTTTTACTTTTTCCCCGTACTCAGCTTTTGAAGGACTGCTCGCGGCAAAAGGGGTCGCGTGCGATTTGAAACGGGGCCGCACGTAGCATCGCGAAAATACTCGTATAGCATACATATGTATGTACATGTAAAGCAAGCATCAACGAGTACTACGACAGCGACAGCCAAAATTAAAACGAACAAGCAGACGATGCGAATTGCCGTGACGATGACTCTGACGATGCAGACGAAGTTGCGTACGGCGACAAAATTTCTATTTTCGTATATCCTCAGAAAAAGGGCCAAGAAAACACCGATCTCTTGGTAGCCTTCATTATTTGTGCGATTTATCGCTAACGGATGGCGGCGCTTTTGTAGCACCGAATGTTTTGATGCATTTAATTTCTTATTTTTTCATTTCAAGCTCCATATTTTCCGTTCTCAAGTGAATATCTATCTATTAAGGAAACCAATTAGGCATTTTAACACTCCTGGCACACTCACACTGTAAAATATTCACATCTCTTAATTGCTTTTACCACACGCCTCATTTTCTTTACGCCCGTTACTAAACCACCGTTATACATACATATGTACGCATTTTCATTTAACACCATAACCCCGTCGTAAACAAGCACTTATCACCATAACTTACATTGCGTAATTGCCTTACTTATTTTCATATTTTTTCTCACTATTTTTCAAAAACACAAAACAAAAAAATAATTGTAATTTAATGCGCGTTTACTCGCCCGCTTTCCGTTTTTATGTCCACTCACGTTGAGCCACCACGAAGAACTGAATCGATATTCACCAACCTTCGACGCCAGCGCCTTCGATTTCGTTTATTCCTTTGATGATCTTCGGCAAAGCGGCGCACTTTGCTTATCAATGCTAGGCAGTGCTGCACTTTGGTGAGTTTTCCCCATTGCATTGCGGGTGTTTGAATGCACCGCTCGCGCATGGGTTTGTATGTGTGTGTGTGCTTAGTGCATTGCGCTAAAACTTTACTAGCGGAAACTCACCACATTTAGTGCGATGCGACAACGAACATGTTCGTGGTTACTGTTTGGTGTTGGGTGCGGTGCTTTTTTATTTTGTTTAACCTTCACCGTGGTACTATTTACAAAAAGATTTTAATTTTGAAATGTTTTTTTTTTTTTTTACTTTTTCTCCCAATGCGGCACATTTACATACATACATATGTAAATATTACATTATTTTGGCGAAATATTTTACGTAGTTTATGTTTTTTTTACCTAAATAACATTTAAAACATCTAGTTTGCCAGCATGTATATTAGGGCGGGTCGAAAATTGAATTTTTCTCAAATCTCTTGGCAATAGTGAAAATGTGTTTTATCATGATCATTTATTTCAATTGTAAGAGCCCCGACCCCCAACGAAATATACTAACCTTTTTTCCATATCTATATATACATACCTTTATAATGCCAGCTGTTTAAAAATTTAAACTCAAATTATTTAATAAAGAATGCCACCAGATCCGCTCGTTCGTTCGATTTTCAAAAATGAGGTGTCAATTTAAAGATTTTATACTGTAAAAGTGCAAAAGAGTTGCCACCTTTAAAAAAACTTAATTCAAATTATTAAAAAAGTTAAACCCCTTATTAAAAATCCATAAAAATATTGCATCAATCGAAATGGGTTTGAAAAGCTTTCTTTATTAACTTAACTGTAGGAGGGTTGCCACCTGTTAAAAAATCAAATGCAATTTGAGTTAAGGGAATATGGTAATAGAAATATGTATCACCATATGAGCGCAGACGAAAAAAATTTGAGAAAGAAATAGTTCGTAAATATTTTGAATAGGGTTACCACCTGTTCGAAAGGTCGACTTCAGTTAATTTATACACAATGAAATATTAAAATATGTGAAACAAAAGAGTGTTAGGAAATCTTTAGTTTGGACATTAGTGTGTAAACCGTTAAAAAGTTAAATTCACATTATTTAAGAATTTTAATGAATTATTAAAATATTGGTATCAATCGAATTGGGTTTGACAAGGCTTTATTTCTGAAATATATTCGGAGGGTTGCCACACATTTGGAAAATAAAAGTCAGCTTATTTCATCAGTTAGGTAAAATATGTGTTGAAACCTCTTTTGAAGGGGGTTGCCACCTGTTTAAAAAGTCGAATTTAATTAACTTACACGGAAACTATTTGAAATATGAAGAAAACGGGTGTCAAGCTAAAGAATGTTGAAAAAAATTTTGTTTGAATTTTAGGAACGTTTGAAGAAGGTTGCCACATTTTTAAAAAGTGGCCATAAAATGATTTATTAAGTTTGAGGAATTACTAAAATGTGGGCATCAATGGAAATGAGTTTGAAAATCCTTATTTGTCAAATTTAGTTAGGAGAGTTGCCACCTGTTTAAAAAAATCCAACTCAACTTAAATTAACGCAATTAGGCAATTGAAATATGTATCACACGTTGGGTATACATAGACGAAAGAGATTTAAGAATAGTTTAGTTTGAAAATACTTTTGAAAAGGATTTTGAATAGTCGTAGTATTTACTTAACTTATACGCAAGTTTCATGAAATATTAAAATATCGGTGTCAAGGTCATTAGAGTTGCACCGTTCTTTCGAATTTAAATATGAGAGGTCGAAGTAAAGGTCTTGGACTGTAGATGTGCGCTTTTCTAGGTTTTTGAATAAAAATTTTGGGCGTTTTAACGCCATGAGGGTTCACTAGTTTCTATAGTTTGCAAATTTTTGCAAATTTGGGCACAATTTTGGGAGCTATAACATGGAAATATTTATTTTCCGTTACCGTGGAAAAATTTTTGTTTATACAATTGAGTATGGAAACACCGAACTAGCACAAATTGGAGAAACACGAGGGCAATTCATCTAAACGCGTAACCATGTAAACCTCGTAGACTTACCAATATTTTGCATGGAAAATCGGCTTATTTACGCGATTTACGCGGTTATCAGACATTTATGCCTTTAGATGAACTGCTGCTGGACGTTGGGAGGGTACTGGGAGTAGGGATCTTGCTGGAGTTGTTTGACGGTAGGTTAATGCCGGTTGTACAGATCTTGCTGGCTGTGAGCGGTGGTGTTGCGCTGGTTGTCGGCGCTATAAGGCAACCGGGGTTGTCGACGGATCCTAAATAATTTTTGTTTGTTGGTTTATATTTCTATAATCGAAAAATATACTTCAAACTTACGGTAGACCTTGGGCCACTATGTCTTCCAATACCTTTCGATATTTTTTTTCATGGAGGAACCCCTCCTTTCTTGCCAAGTAGCATTTCAGCCATTCCTGGGCTTCAACTGCCGTCCACACCTTGCGTTTTCCGCAAAAGACTTTTATTATTTTGTAGTAATAAATACTTATGTATATCAAAATACGCAATTTGTTACTTACGATTTGTCCTTCGTTGAGTCATAGAGCATGATGCTCGAGATGATTTGTTGTTATTAAGTCTCTTCTTCGATATCGTATCTTTTCATGAAACACTTTTGGCATTCCCGACTTTTGCAAGCTGGTATTTCGCGCATATCACACACGGCATGAAGAAGGATTCCATCTGTGATTGGGCTCATGGCTATTTTACTATGCCTGGGTACTTGTTTTAAGGCCAATGATGGTTCCTTGAGAAATATTTTTCGTTTTCATTGCTCATTTCATCTGTAAATTCAATAACGAGCGGATCTTCAATAGCTATGTTCCTGTTTGCCTCCTCAAGATTATAATCCTCAAGTGGTTTTTCTTCATTATCCACTGGAACTATCGATCTAGTCTCTCGAGTCTATAATCTTAAAAGTCATTATCTTTCCTCTTCCGCCAATCAATTCTTGACGGTGATTAGCTTAATATAAAAAATTGGGATTCATTCTCACTCCAACTAAATTTGCACAAAATAAAACGCGATAAATCTGATAAGTCAAAGCCCCTCAACAACTGATAAATATCGCGATTATTTCTATTCTATTATGTAGATACATATGTACATGAATTCATGCACAAATCGAGAAACAACAAAAGATAAGATGCCAGAGCACATAATAAAATCCCCTTATGCATATAGATACAAATTATATATGTGATAGAGATAAATAAGATACAACAAAAATAATTAATGAAAACTAGTCCATCATACAAAATGTGTGACAGAATTACACATATCGTCCTGTTTATTATCATTTTAATCAGCTGTTCAACATGCACTAACAATTATCTACATAATTATCTTTTAGCTTTTCTCACACAATTAAAATTGTGCAATACTCTCTACTATTGCTCTTAGAAGTGATAAGACGATAGCTGATAACATGCAACTAACTACGGGTACTACATATGTACAAAGCTTATAGCTAGACATCAAACTGTAAATTATCAGTCTTCACGCGTCGACCAACAAAACAAGTTGTTTAGAATTGCAAAGTGCCAAAGTGAATGTGTTTGTAATTGTAGTTGGACGAGATATATTTGCATACATTTTTAAAGATAGCTTGCTTTTATTAATTGATTAACATTCTGACAATGAATGTATCTGAATATGTGATTGGTGGTTTGGCTAATGTGGGTGCAACGCTTTTTACAAATCCCATTGATGTGAGTGGAGGAGCAAAAAATTAATTAGAGTTCTAATGCAGCAACTTTTTTCTCACAAAGGTCATCAAGACGCGCATACAACTGCAAGGCGAACTGGCGGCGCGTGGCACATACGTAGAGCCATATAAAGGCATCTTCCATGGACTTGTAACAATAGCGCGTAACGATGGTTTATTGGGCTTGCAGAAAGGTCTGGTGCCGACTATGTACTTTCAGTTTGTCGTAAATGCCTTTAGGTAGGTTCAAGAAGTTAGGAAATAATTTATTTACTATTGTTTTGATTTGTTACATCTGTATTTCCTACCAACCCCAATATTTATTTTTTGCTCAGACTGGGCATTTATAGCACCGCGAACAATATGCAATGGACACGCGATAAAAATGGTGATGAATCTTTCGGTTTGGGTCTCTTTTGGGGTGCTGGTGGCGGCGCTGTGGGCGCATACTTTTCCAGTCCGTTTTTTATGGTAAGTGTTAATGTACATGCATATGTGTATTAAGGTGTAT
>NW_023458557.1:95793967-95798254 GCF_013731165.1 Rhagoletis pomonella | reverse complement strand
TTTAGGAGTTTAAGAAAGTAGTTATTTAAATAAAATTATCTCAAAATTAACAGTGGTTAATAATTTTAATGAGCTGCCATCTTTTGACCAGCGAATAAAAGAGTATAAAACTTTGCGCTCTTGTAACAAAAAGCCGAATTAAATGAGTACGTTTCTACAAAAAAGTTTTAAGACAGAAGTTGCTGGGGCTTTACATCTTTAGTTGTGTTCATTTTTTTAAGTTATAGATAAAAAATAATGAATTCGACGTAGACGTAACAAATTAGATGATGACAAAACCAGCAGGATATTGGTGGTTTATGTATTGATTGGACGACATGAGATGACAGTCTTTAGTAGCACCTCTAGTTCCTGCCGTTATATTGGTGCTGTATAATTTACTATTGACCGACAGATTGCTAAATTTTTCACGCACTAAACAGCCGACGAAAACTTTAACTTAAGATTCGCTGATATGCAATTGAGATCGCTTTCTCGTGGAGTCCTTTAGGCAACTTGAAAGGACCAAATTAATGTTTTAATTTCTGACGTTGGATAACTAGTAGATGACACCAAATCGGAAGATCTGAAGAAGTCAGCACCCGGCGACGCCTCAGACTTTGGAACATGAGGCAAGGCATTTTCCAAATATTAATGCCTCCAAGCATGTAGATATCTGCGAAAAGAGGTTTAGAGCAGATCGACGCTTCAGAGAAGGTGACATAAACCTCGAACAGAACAAATTTAAATACTGAAAGGGCTACATATGCTATGAAAATTTTATCGTATATCGTCGGTGATACTGTAAAACGTTCTATGTCACTTACTACCTCTGGTGCTTAATTTATCTGTTATCTGTATCTGATCGCTTCTGGCAATCGTTTATCTTCATCAGCCAAAGGTAGACAGTTTTGGCATTCGTTTATTACGGTGTAAGGATTTGCATTCCGGTGCAAGTAAGATACCATCTAAGTATCAAGGGTACTAATAGACATATACCGTTTTGCAGTATCACCGACGATATATGCAAATGTAAGATCGAACATGTTTCAACTAACTTCGAACAAGCAACATGTTGCTGCTGAATCAAAAAAAAAAAATAGCTAGCCGGCATTTTAGAGAAAACATACCAACTGCTGAACTTGTTTTGTTTACATTTTAATAGACGCTGCTTTGTCAAATTTAGCGCACAAATACGACAAGCTGGTGTGGTGAGTTTCGTACCCATATTCATCTACACACGGCACATTCCGCACATACAAGTTTACCTGTTGCATGTAGAGCGGCGAATATGAACTGAGGAGGCATGACAGGTACCTACTCGGCGCCGTTGGACAATATTGATAAGTTGCATTTTCACGAGCTCTTGTTGAGCTCTGCAGCCTATGGATAACACCTACACACAGCCTTTCCTAGAGTTACACTGTACGCTGTGCCCGAGAATTCACGGTCAGTCAATTGGGATTTTCCCACATTTCAAGAAGCGGCACTGGCTTATATTTGTACACGTGTTGTGTACCACAACAACAACAACAAAAACAAAGTATGGAATGTCAACCAAACAAAGCAGGCTCTTTGTCGTCCTTTGTGCATTTCACGCTTATCACCCCCAATGCCTTTTTTCGTGTTTTGTCCTCAACGTTTTAGAAGGCACAGTAACTGCGTTAATTTCATTTTCGTTTTTGTTTTTTTTCAAATTTATTACCATTTAAAATCAGTTGTGCCCATTTTTTTTGTGTAGCATTTGGCGTGTGTTTGTTCTTTGTAATTTTTTATATTTTTTCTCTTTGGCATTTTTCGACCTAAACTATTTTTCGTTCGTTCGTATGTCTTTCCGATTATCCTTTTTCGCTGCGCTTAATCTTTTTTTGTTTTGTTTGGCATATGCCTGTGACGTTCCGAAGAGGAATCTACTTGAATTACTTGAAGGCTCATTGTTCAAATTCAATGCGCCTGTCATTTTTGGCTGGAAACAAAGTAAACCACACAAGTGCCCATTTGATCGTCCAACTTATGTACTTACATATCTACATACTATTCAATTTATGTCCATATGCATCTCAGCATGTGTGCTCATAAGTAGTATTGCGTGATGCTTTAGAGCAAATGACAAAAAGGCTGTTTTGTCTTGCGAATATCCTTTTAGCAGTTCGGCTTATTTTAAAAGGATTCCTAGTAATCGGTAAGTTGAAAGGGGTTTGAACAGTGATTCACACTTTGAGCAGAAGAGTGAGTAAGATATTTGTACTTGAGAGTCTGGGTTTGGGCGTACTTTCGCCTAACTTTATAAAACAATTATAGAATATTATATATTCGGAGAGCGAGAATCCATCGCCGGCATCTTCTTGGAGAGCCTGCAGATTAGTATTTTTGTCTGCCAAATGACTGCAGTGGCTTCCAAGCTGGCATGCATATATGCGATAGAGAAGCCATGTACTCTTATATGGTCACCTTTTTCATCACTCTGTCAAGGCTACAGAACGATTAGGAGAGTGGACTCACGCTCAATAGTACAACGAACAGCTAGTTTCCGGGTGAAAGCATGAATCGAATATTTTAGAGTTTAATTGGTTAGGATTAGTCAGATCAAAATAAGATAGAGGTATTGTTTAAGGGAAGATCTCCCTCAAGTGACGCCTTCCACACAATACTTCCTCTAAGCCTACATCCCTCACGTACAGCAGCAACGCCTTTGAGGGTAGGGAGTAAGTGCGCTCTAGCTGTGGTCATATCGAGCCTAGTCTTCTGTCACGTCATCTGCAGATGGCATCACACTCGGTAAGAATATGTAATGGTGTCTACCCTGTCGATTCGCAGAATCTAAATAGGTACTTGACTATATTCCTAGCCGATACAGATGCCTTCTTAGTCTGCAGGTCTGCAGTGTCGGGTAAGGAAACCTGTTAGTATTCTAAGCTTCTCCGTTGGAAGGTTAATCAGGTTTTGAAATATTTTATTGCTGTACCCTCCCAGTAGACCCTTTGCCTGCCACAGTCCTACTGAGCCACGCCAACTTAGGTACCTTAGTGCGTTCCTCTCCTTCCTAAGCTATTCCCTAAGATTATTAGGGCCTACCCCCAGGAACGGCTCGGGTCCAGCTGAAGTGATGGCGGCCACCTCTCTCGCGAGACAGTCCGCCGTCTGATTACCTTCTATTCCCTTATACTCGGCCATACTCATGCTAATTGAATATTGTTTTACCTGCCAAGGGAATTAACTTTCTCGACGCACTTAAGGACTAGTGACCTGATTTCATATGAAAATTGAGACTTGAGTACTGCCCAGCTGTCGCTTAAGAGCGTGATCTTCCCGTTCCGTATCCTCTCTGTATCATAAACTCCGGAGTCCCGAGTCTTCGACCCGGAGTCTTCGAGCCGGGCTGGGAATGAGTCACACAATGTCAGCCTGGAAAAGGGTCGAGGAGAAATTCTAGTCAGCTTCGAAAGTATGGACGAAATGTTATGCTTAGCTATACCAAATGGGCAGTTGCTTGTAAGTATACATAAATTGTTAATGGTTTGTAGGACTATAAAGCTGCCCTGACCATCCCGAAGAACCTGACCTCGTTTTCGTACCACCTTTAAAAGATCCAAGAGTAATTTGTGACTGTTTTTTCAAAGAAAGGGGGAAAATTACGTTTGGGAGAGTATATTTCGCCGAGATAAAGAATTAAGGATAGTATCTCCTGCAATCTAGACAGACGGGGTCGATTACGAATTAAAACAAAAATACCCAAAAGTACTGAAAATAAGTTGCTCAAAGTAAGTACCTGAGATTACAAGGAGTTAGTTCAGCATTTCGCATTACTCGCTTTGAGAAATATACCAAAATTTCCATTCTTCGCTATTCAAAAATGAAATCATCTCCATAATGTTACACAATACCACACGCTGTTCCTTCTGGTACATCCTCTATTTACATTGCACGTACCTGTGGCTCATTTCATTCAAAAGGAAAAAAAATAACATTTTCACATTCCATTTCCTTCCACTCATTCATTCATTATTTATTCACATGTAAGATTCTTTTTCATTTTTGGAAACGTACAATGCAAATGTGTAATCCTTTCATACAATTATCACACAGCCCTTTAAATAAGTTTTGTGCTGGAATGATGTTTTTATTATTTGTCTGTGAGCAGTATTTCCAGAAAATTTGAATGGCACGATCAGCAAAACACGATCAGTGGTTGCCAGACCGCTTTATTCCAGTGCGTCGCTAATGCCAGAGTGGAGTTAAGTATTTAATAGATGAACGTTCTTTTACATTGTAATTTGATAGGTTTTCACAAGCATATTTATGTACATA
>NW_023458557.1:95790752-95793957 GCF_013731165.1 Rhagoletis pomonella | reverse complement strand
TACTTAAAAGTATGTATAAATACTTAAGTAACACTTTGTGTTGCACAAATCCTTTTTACCTTGCCATCTCATTCAATTTGCTACATCAGCCAGCTGCCGTGCATTTGCATAATTTTGATTTGTATTCCATTGGCACCAGCACAAATTGCGCCACTGCATCCGAACCATTAATAATTGGACTGCCTTCACTGAGTTTCTCATTCTTCTATGATACATAGTTATCGAGTAGGTACGAGCATTTCATGTTGTATCGGGTTTTCTTTTACGCCTCATTTTTCTTAAGAATGCTTTGGCTGTGATTTGCAAATTGAAGCAAAGAGATGCTATCGGGAAATTGGCGATCAACAGCAGCGCTAGCCCGGTTATTAAAGCAAAAAGGAGGTGTGTCTTGAATAGCACATTCTAAATTATTGAAAGTAGCGCAGATGCAATTAAATGCGGTTCTCACCGATGCATTGGGTCTAACTTAATATATAGAGAAAAAAAAAATCAGAGAGTTGCCACCTGTTTGAAAATTACAGTTTAAGTAAATTGATAAGATAAAGTAAATATTGCAATATGCCTGCCAAAAGAAAGATGTGTAAGACGAAGAGATTATGCCGAAAATATTTTTTGTAGGTTGCCACCTGTTTGAAAATTTTAATTCAATTTAATTGATAAGATAAATTTAATATAGCAACATGGGTATCAAACTGAAGAAGTTTACAAAAGTTTAATGAGGAAAATATTTTTGAGGAGGGAAAGCTTTTCAAAAAGTAAAAGCTTTCTTTCGCAGTCTCTGCTTTATTGAAACAATGAGCCGCTCTGAAACCCCCGCGAACTACTGCTCCTGTACTCTACTTTTTGTTCTTTGTTTTGCCATACACAGAACAAAGCGAGCAGAAAACAGCACTCAGGCAACATGTCGCCCTTGTATTGCTTTCATATTCCTTTTAATCGGTTTTAAATATATTATAGATTTACGAAGCAAATTGTTGGGTGTCAAAGAGATTAGTTGTTCGTCTCTCACCACATCGCTGCCAAAAACCCCTACCCAATTCTTTCTAAGTGGGGGTAGATCCACAAAGTGTTCCGCCGTCTCATCCTCTTGAAGGCAGGAAGGGCAAGTGGGGTTGCCATCCATGCCGATCGCAGTCAGCTGTTTGTGCCACTTAAAGTGTCTAGTCAGCAGTCGCAGAAGTTGTCTGCAGTGCAGTCTGTTCAATGAAACGAAATACCTAGCACGACCCTCCCGAAACCTCTCAGTCATTTCTGAGTGAAATATATATATATATATGAAAGGACAATGACCTAATTGTCGAAGTGTGTCCCTTGTCTGGAGCAACCACTAGAACCTAACCTAACCTGGCACCCAGAGTATTCCAACATAAGTTTTAGTTGGGTTTTGCATTGCCGAACCAGTCTGGAAATAGTTTTAGGGCTTTCCAAAGCCTTGCGTGCAGTTTGGCTGTGACTGCGGACACGTAAACTCCTGCACCTACACCCATTTGCTTTGATAATTGCAAATACCTCGCCGTGGAGTACCGAGGCATGTTCCTCAAGAGAAAAGTGAAGCTAATCCCCATTTTCGTTGACTAAAACACCAAATCGTGACTCAGTGTCAGTTTTGTAACCATCAGTAAAGATTCGACAGTGAGTGAGCCCGGGATCAGTGTTGAAATTAAGGCAGCAGGGAACTCAGTGGAATCTCCTTAGCAAAGGCAGTGGTGGCACACTGAAAGGACGCTTGGGTTTAGATCTCTGCCGCCAGCAATCTTCGCCTCGTCCGACTCAGTATCTACTCCACACTACAAAGTTATTATTTTCCTTACATGATGATGGCGTATAAGTGTTGCAATCTCATGACTCAACGACCTCGACAAGAGGCCATTATCAAAATCGCCAAATTGAGCAACAACATGATCATTAAATATAGACTCTCTTACACTATATCACCTCGGGCGACATTTAACAAAAACAGCACTTAGTATAAACGAAAAGCGAAATCACTCAGAAGCGTTCAAATAACCAGAAAATTGTCAATTAGCGTGCAATTCTTACATAAATCCAACGCAGTGCAATTTTGGCGCAACTCCACTGGGAAATGTAATCATCTATGGCATTGAGAATTGTAAGAAACAAAAAAATTCGCTACCAACAGTAGTAGCAGACAACAGTGACCAGACCACTGGCGCTTACTGGTGCCAATCAAATAAATATTTTTACAAAAAAAAAAAAACGTGTTCAAACCCGTTTCGAGAGCTTGTCAACGCATGCGCTCGTAATCCGTCAAAATCATGTTTCAGGCGACAGTGAGTAGAGAAAAAAGGTGGATTGAAATAACAAAAAATGGATGAAGAAAAAAATCAAAAATAAGCCAAAGCAGGAGAAGGAAGCTTTGCGGGCGCGTTGGTGGCAACCAACAGCAGTGGCGGTACGAGTATTAGTAGCCATAAAAATCTAGCCGGCGGCGATCTAAATCAATTTACTTGGTGGGCAAGTCGATCTAACTAGCACTTTATTTATGTATATAAAAATATATTTTCGCTTACGCTTCGCATACATTCATATGAGGAGCTGTGTAAGTGTAGTAGTTTGCCAGTATGATGGTTCAGTTAGACGTTGCTGTTGTTGCTATTGTCGGCGTGCCGCAGTTGCAATATTCCTGTGCCCCTTAATTGGGCATAATTTAAATTCCGCTCGTGAGGCGGCGATTTCGTTGGTTTCTAACGCGTTTTTGTTTTGGCGGCGGCGGCACTGTTGTTGTTTTTTGTTGACGAACAGACGTTTTGATCGTGTTATTTTTTTGCTTGCTGTTCTTTGTATTTGGCTTTGCGGCATAAAGTCTTGATTTTATTTTACTTTTAAAACTTATTCGATTTTAGTTTTTATTCAATCTATTTTTGGTGGGCTGCAGTAGCGCCTGCCTTCCACATTTTTGGCAGTTTGGTAAGTTCGCAGCGCGATAGCCAAAATTGCGCGCCTACCAACGCCATCCACCGATCCGCTGGACCATCGTCGTGTAGCCACTTCCTTATTTGCAGACGAATGCTTCGACTGTATCGACTGCAACTTCGCTGGCACTTAGCATTAGCATTGCACTTTGGTATCGGTGTGGCCATTGGTATTCGTATTTGTATTGATAACGCTGCTGTTTGTCTATGCAGGGAGGTATTTTTGGTTTGTGCCTTTTAATTGCTAATTGGTATGCCAACTGATTTGCTAA
>NW_023458557.1:95658263-95790742 GCF_013731165.1 Rhagoletis pomonella | reverse complement strand
TCAGCCTTACTGCGTGAATACCAGTTCGACATTGTCCCGTTAAAAGCCCCACCAAGAGTGAAGGGCTGTGGCTTTGCAAATGGGGGGAGTGCCCTCGACTATCGCCTCTCTACTCTCGGCCAGAAGGTCCTTGCAAACGCGCATGTCCTGGCTTAAGCCCAGGGCTCGCCGATGCCCATCTATCCAAGAGTGGTCCACAAGTTATTAATGACACCCCAGCCTTTCTTTATTCGACGATAACGTTTCAAGAGTTCCTTTCCTAGCCAATTCGTCAGCCACACAGTTCTCCGAAATGTTGCTGTGACCCGTAACCCAAATGAGCCTAATACAGAAGTATTCCGACGCGACCGAGAGAGAGAGTAGACATTCCTTAACCAAGCTAGAGCGCACCTCCAATGCACTTAAGGCCCTAATAGCTGATTGGCTACCATAATAAAAGCTCACCTACCTGACTGGCATCGCACACGAGGCACTTACTCCACCGCCTCCTTGATAGCAGCCAATTCCCCCTGGAATATACTGCAGCGGTGCGTAAGCCTGAACGTAGACCCCACCACCCAGTTTCTATGTATCCGTGAAGAAGTTAACTGCTTCCCCTTTCTAGAAGGCCCCCTGCCTGAGGGAAAGTTGGCAGAGATGTAGCTACTAGCCATTTCGGTGGCGCAGTAATCTGTGCGATCAGGAATGAAATCGAAGCCCTCTAGAACTGATGATTTTCAAGTCTTTAAGTCGGTCAACCAATCTGTTTCCCTGAGTCTAAGTAATAGCTGTTCGCGCCACAGCAATTTTGTCTGCAATGTCGACTGGCACTTTGGGCGAAATACCCCATCTCTTTCCAATAACTCCCCAACAGCAGTATAAGGCCACTGGTGTCTTTCTTGCTCTTTCCTCGAGGTTTGGCCTCTACAATAACTTCCTGTCATGGATCAAGCCCATGTACTTGACCTTGTTAGATAGCTGTAAGCACTGACCTCCAACTGAGGAAAGAACAGCGTCGGGGATGTTATACTTTTTAGTAAATAAGCCCAGTTCTGTCTTACTGGGATTGACGGCGAGACCACTTTTGGCCGCCTAGTTCGTAACCATATTAAGATACCGTTGGGTCAGTTCATAAAGCGTGTCCAAGTATTTACCTTAAACCATAAGTGCAACATCTTCTGCATAGGCAATTACCCGATAGCTGTTTTTCTCCAGCTCCTCTAGTAGATCGTTCACCACTACGATCCAGCGTAAGGATGAGAGATTACCACCTTGCGGGGTGCGCCTATACTCCATGAAATGCAAGCAAGCACTGCCCCTTATGGCCCTGTTCTGTGACGCAGCTTGTTTTGGTTAAGCCGATTGAGACTGACATCAACGCCAGCCTCCGACAGAATATGACAAAAAAACCCACTCGTATCGAGTAAGGTTCCTACCGCAAACGATACGTGGGCAGAGGCCACCAGAAAGTGAAGAAGTCCGCATTTCATTTGCTTTACTTTAATCTCCCTTTTCAGTATTATGGAAAAATGTCGAAATTAAATTGCCTTTTTTGTAGATCAAGGGCTCAATATTTAATGGCGAGAAAAGGTTTTCCCTACAATTTCAAGAAACCCTGGCCGTGAGCCACAGAAAGCTTGAATGCTAGAAATCAAAAAACAGAACTGAACAAAACCTAAACGCGGAATTAGGACACTAAAGGCCTCTTGTACCCCAAACATCTGACTCCACCTTGAAACATATTTAGCAACTTTTAGTAATAGCCCACTCTAAACTTCAGCAACACCTCATCTTCCATTCACGACACACTGTGCCGACTCCTTCGCCTGATATGCATTCAGTCAAATTTGTAAAACGCCTTGTTAGCCACGCTAACCGAAAAGGCAGCAATGAGTCGCCCATAGAAATGAGAACAACACCAAACAGCAGCTGCTGCATTCGAAGCAACAGCAGCAACATCACATTGATTGCTAATCAAAACATTTAAAATAGCCCTAAGGGTCCGCAAATAAAGCGAGATAGCGCTGGTAACTGAGACCAAATTAAAAATAATCGAAAAACAACAACGGCGACAACAGCTTCTATGTGTGTACATATGTACATAGACTGCACGAATCCAGCACGCAAGGATACGACCGCGTTCGAGCTGCATGCGAAACGCTCATAAATTATCAAGCGACAGCGATCGGAGGCTGGCAATCGCGCAAGGCTGCTGCGGAACTAGCGGCTATGCAATGGCTCCTGCTCTTCTACTGTTCTGCGATAGGTAGGCAGGCAATGAAGGCGCTGTAAATTGATGTAAATGATGTGCGGTGGAAGATGCGCGCATGTGCAACTTGTAGCAGGCCGGTCGGGCTTATTACGCGCCCTGTCGTCGCATCTGCAGCGTTGTAGGCTGTCGCAAAGTTGCGCCAACATATTAATATGGACACTTAATCATTTTCGTTGGTTAGGTGGTAGGGGAGCAGCGCGTGCGCTAGTGGTGCTTGTTGTAATTGCGTGGCAAGGCATGACTGAGTTTGCCACTACTGCCACATAAATGCAATGCATTCAGTGAAACCTGTATCAATGCTATTTTATGTTTGTGCATATATCGCATATTCTGTTTACATTTTTTTTTCATTCGAGTTTTTTCTTCTTTTTATTTTTCTGGTAGCCAACAATAAAATTCGCGCTAATCCCATTTCGTATGCACTTGACTGTGATCGCTTATTTAGCTGCGCATTGTTGTTGTTTGCGATTGGTGTGATTACATGTTTTGACCTACTAAATGATTCCGCGGCTAAGCGGCTGCACAGTCAGTCACCTGCGTCCATAATATTCGTTGCCGTTGCTGCAGCCGCTGCATCATCATCCACAGTCACAATCGAAACCGTTGCAATGCTACCGCTGCACAAAATGCTGTCTGCCTGCCTTTGCGAGTTGTTTGCATTTTTTTGTACCATCTGTTTGTTGGCTGATCCGTATATTGGCATTTATTTGTTGGTTTGTTGTTTTTTCCGTCTGTGTTGTTTGCTGTGCGTTTAGCCGCCAAATTGGCACGCTATGCCACAATGCGCAAGCGTAGCGTGGTCGTAATACTCAAGCTCTGGCTCTGGCGGCTTCTTTGCTTATTTTCCGCTGCATGACTTCGTTTTCGGGTGTGGCTGGGGCGCAATTTTTGCCCATTTGTTTTGCTCTACATACTATATATGTATGTATGTATATATTTTTGTATTGACGGCTGTTACTTCTGATTGTTATAATATTGACAGGCTTATGTAACTGTGGTTGCGCACCAAGCTCTGCGTGAACAAGAGTTTTCCTCAAGCCCCCGGAAGAGACATGTTGCGACGGAGTTGAATCAAAGCAAGAGAGGTGTAAGACAAGTTCTTTCGCGTGGGCAGACGGTGGTGCTTGGTCTTGAGCTGGGCATTTCAAATGTTGGATATATCGGAGCTGATTCCGGATAAGTTTAGCCTTCTACAATAGCCAGAACGAGGGTCTGACGAGGCAATTAGGGCTCTTTGCCTGCGTTGTTTTTGGTCGATGATAAATAAGTGTCCCCCCAATAACCATTTTGATTACAGGTCTGGTAGACATCCAAAGCATATTCCATTTTCTAATGTTGATTTTCAAGTGTACCTCAATTGGAGAAGCCACCCATTGTCAAACGAAACGGCACATTTGTCGTAGCAAAATAATCTCAGTTCTCTACCTTAGAAAGCTTTCAAATCAATTTTAATCCAAACTTTATTAATATTTTCATCAAACCTTGAATGAAATATTGTACCTCCACTTGAGAAGACATATTTTGTCAAAAAAAAGTTTGCTGTGTGCATATAGGGTACGATAATTCCGTTAAGCAGTCGATCTTGTTCAGTAGCTGGTGTCCGATTGGCTGAATCTGAGGTGACTTCTGACGTGTCTGGGAGTCGACTTGCTAACCTTAGCTTCAAAAAACTGAGTCGATGCTGCCTCCTGGGATGTAGTGTATTAATGTATGTACAGCAAAAAGGCTCGAAGTGTATCGTCCGCTTATTACTAAATTTGAATCTTTGTTCTGCCATCAAGGGACACCAAAGTGGCTTGGTGATATTTCGATGCTACTACCTAATAATACTTAACTATACTAACTGCCAAGTGTCATGACACGGCGAAGTCTGTCAGTCTCCTTCTATATTTTCTTGAAATCTGATGCTTTGAACTGATGAACCAGGTATCAAAGTATGTGCTGCCTCGAGGGAGGCGCTTGCAAAACTGCTCTTTGTTCTGAGCATCCTTATCTTCCATCCGGGCGCATGTACCAATTAAACTGATGTTGTTGAAATGAGATTTGTTGCGGATTTTGGCCATTTCTTTCCTTGAGCGACGTGAGTCTAGATGCAGGTCTTAGTGTCGAAAGATTCCTCCCAACAGCAAATTCCGCGCCAAATTCATACGCCACCTTATGGCAGTAGTAGTAGACGTCGTACTTTTTATACTTCTTGCAGCCATGCCGCGTCCATCATATTTTCTGTACTGTGGTGGTATGATCTTGGTATTTCTCGAGGACATCCAGTTGTTCTGATCCCTGTAGAGGATCCAACCATTGTAGGTGCATATCGTTAGTTTAGTATGGAAAGGGCGTAACTCACATTGTCTTAGAAATGCAAAAAAGCCACAACTGACTACACTTTTTTATTGGATAAAACGATTGGGGAACTTATAATTAAATGAAATGCATCACAATCAATCCAAAGAGTGAATTTTGGTTTTTAAGTTAGTTACGGTTTTTTTTTTTTTATTTCAGCTACGATGTGACATACGTCCTTTTCATACTACACTAACGATATCCATAAATCGTAGTCCTTGTATCGTTTGGGAGATCTCATAGGCGATCTTTGCGCACTAGAAAACGTGTGTTAACTGTAGGTAGAAAAGCCTATAATTTTAGATCTACAGAATTTTGAGTAAAACAAACTCAAAACTGGGCTCTAGGTACTTACGCTACAAGACTAGGACTGGATGAGAACGCTTCCCGTTATAATGTTAAAGTAAAAGCAACCGAAGAAACTTTAGAGCATCTTTTGTTCAGCGTTCCAGCACTGGGTAGGACTAGAGTTAAGTTTACGGACAATCCTTACTATATCAACCAAATAACTAAACAACCAGCTAGCTACTAGGACCAATCATTTTTTGAATCTATTCCGATCCGATAAGGTTTAGTACTAAAAAAATGAAAAAAAAAAACCTTCGACATCTAATATATAACAGTCTTGTGTCACGGTGTTTGTGGCCACACTCCTTTTTGTGTATATTTGGTAGGTATGAGGTAGGTCGTAAGGTATATTTCATACCGCTAGGTGAAGGGGGCGGGACAACTGTTCATGGTAGAGTACTTCAACTTCGTATGGAGATATATGAAACTTTTACCTGAAACTATTACTTATTTTTGTATATAATCTCTGGCGCCACCTATCGGCAACATATTTTACGGAGTGGTTCCTTTTAATGCAGGTAATATATCGAGTGGAAGTTCGACCTATCCCGACAGCCAGTACGAAAACACCCTATCCCAGAAGACTCTTCAGAATTTGATTGAAGAACGCCCTATCTCAGCACATTTTCAATACATCTTCAGCTGAGTTAAGGCATTTTTGAACCAAATTCTGAAGTAGGGCGTTGTTGAAAAGTTTCTAAGATAGGGCGTTTTCGAACTGGCTGCCGAGATAGGCCGATCATCCACTCAGGTGTCGATATATTTCAAATACAAACAAAATCAGACAAGAGATGCATGGTTCCGAAATATTTCGACCACTGCACCACCTACTTGCAAAATTTTTTGCGGAGTTATTTCCCTTGAAGTAGGTGATATAGGTACCTACATTCCAAATATTACCCAAATCGGACTATAATCAAGTGTCTAGACTGCTGCGCCACCTAGCGCATATTTCATATTGCATTGTCAACGGGTTCGAAACTAACTTCGAAGTTCCAAGTCTCTAGCTCATCAGAAGTTGGTTAAATACATACATACATATGTAGCTAAATAAAGTATAGAAAAAAAGAGTATACAAATTTACTTAAACTTATCACAAAAATTGAAAGCTTTGCATAAAATTAATTAGAGAAGTATTTAGAAAATTCAGCCAACACATAACTTCATACATAGGCATGCACTTCTATGGTCATTGTGCACAATTTCAATTAAGCCTGCAGCACAAGCGTAGATATGTACATATGTATGTACATAAATACTGCAGATACAAATTCCAATACCAATACCAATTTCAATTTCAATTCCACTTCACTAATTAACGCATAATTAAGCAAATGTCAATAATTTATCAGTGGCCTTACAATTGGCAAACAATTTCATTTGCGCCACCATAATTGGCGGACGACGACGATCGGCAGCGACACCCAAGTAACCACGCAAACAACAACAAATGCAATAAGCGGAATATTAAATATAACAACAACAAGTAATACTCGGAGATGCATTAATAATACTAACTGAAAAATAAAAAAATAAAACTTCATTGCAAACCAAGAAATCGAACATTGCAATTGACATCTCGTGGCATAATTCGCATTTCACAAAATAAATAAATGAACGAGAACCGCACTGTTGCTGCAGTAGCTAAAATAGTGAAAACGTAGACGAGTATTTGGCGAGCAAAAACGTAAGCAAAAAAAAAAAAAACAAAAGCAAAAATAAAGAATTCATGCAAAGAAATGCAAAAGGAAAAAGGCAAAGAGTCAAAAGTTGTATAAGAGCTCCGCGGCAGCACGTGTTGTTGTTTTTTTTGTTGCTTTAGTTGCTCTTCCGCTTGTGGCATGCAGAATATGCAACATCCACCACAACTAACTGCAACTGCGTGCAACATCAACGCTAATTGGCACCAAATATGGGCAGCATGCAATCGCACAAGAGCAAAACAACTTTGTGGCCACTTGCAATTTGCAGCAGGGCAAGCGACCATCAATATCTACTTTAGGTAAACTGCAAAGCTGCAAATTGGTGTTATGCGCCTGCGTAAATACAGCAGAGGCAGAAGAAAAATTATAAAAACGATGCAACAGCATGCGGCAGGAGGCAAGTAATGCGGAGCGGGTGCCACGAGAAGTGTAAAAATGGGAACGACCGCAGCTGCCAACGCTTTTGATTCGCGTATGTCAAGCGCGCTTCGCTGATAAAAATGAAATTGAAAGAAATATGTCAATGTGTGACAAAATGCTAGCACAGAGCTTCGCCTTTTCTGTGGAAAGGTTGCTGGCATTCGCATTGTTATTGCCAGCTAGACTTGAAAGGCAATGCATTGTTCTGTGGCCTTGCTGCAAGTATTTTTCATTACTTTTGAACTTCCTTACGAAAATGGCTTGGACTAATTAAATTTTTGTATGCTGAATATTTGCTTTTGATTTGCTCTTAATTAAGGAAACTGTGAGTTACTAAAAATATTACTAAAAAAAAAAAATAATAATAATTTCCTTATGTAATAATTCACTTCAGAAGAAATTCGAACAAATACTTGTATCAATTCCTATTTCAACGAGCCATATGGACGGTCCATCTGTGCACAAAGTTTCCTTGGCTTGGCTATGGATTCCGTGATAGAGACTGTGTGAAAATATTGCGTTTGGATTATCTTGGAGCATATTATCCAGAGGAGAAGCTCGGCCAAACACTAACATATGTGTAAATCAAATACAATGTCACCAAAGAATCACGTTTTTATTATAAAATTGCCTTGAAAAGGGCACCAACGAACAAAACAAGCGCTAAACTAAACAATTTTCGCTTTTAATTCCCTAAACGCACTTAATTTCTTGCGAAAGGCACAAAGTTGGCAACAGTTATATGGTAGACAGACGGAGAAAATTAATTAGAATTAATAAGCATAAATGCAAAATAAAATTTTACCCTTACAGACGGCAGTAATGCGGATAAACCAGCCGCAAGGTCGTGGGTTCGAGTCCCAGGGCCAGTAGACTTTTTTTTATTTCCTTTTCATTCTTTTTTTTATAAGTTCTATATTTTTTTTACTTTGCTTTCAGTTAGGTTTTGTTGACTTTTTAATAAAATTCAACTCTAAAAATTAAAATTAACTTATAGTAAAATAATGAATGAAAACAAAATAAAGTAAAATTAAATATATAAATAAAATAAAATAAATAATAAAAATAAAAAAATTTTCGCAATTGCTCCAACCGAAGATCGAACCTGGCAGCTACAGGCTTGTAGTCCGCAACTCTCACCACTCGGCCACCACGTACGCGAAACCCGCCTGCTTCGTTTGCTTACTTGTACAAAAGACAAAAAACTGGCGGTTTTTACCAGTGTTGTCATCGAAAATTCTCCGGACCTGAGTTATAATAGATTGGCGCTTACACATATGTTAGTGTTTGGCCGAGCTTCTCCTCCGACTTGTGGCGTGCGCCTTGATGTTGTCACACAAAGCGGAGGAACCTACAGTTTTACGCCGACTCCGAACGGCGATTGTATTTTTATGAGAAGCTGTTTTTTCATGGCAGAAATACACTCGGAGGTTTGCCATTGCCTGCCGAGGGACGACCGCTGTTTAGAAAAAACCTTTTTCTATATTTTTTGGGATGTTGCTTTGACCAGGGCTTGAACCCAGGTGCGGACGTGTGATAGCGCGCACTGCTTACCACTACACCACAGCGGCCGACATGAGTTAATTCCCAAAAATTTCGTGCATTTTTTTCGGCTGCTTCCGCTCATTTTAAAGAGGAAAATGCATGAGTTAAAGCAAATAAAGGCTGGTTATGCAAATAATCGAGCCCGTTTGTCTACCGTTTTTTTTAACTCTGTATAAAGTTTTAAAATCGGATGTAATGAATATTAAATAAACAAAATTAAAAGTGTAAATACTAAAGATTAAAAATTTGAGCTATTCAAATGACGAGGAGTGTATGTGGCGTACGTTTAGGAGAGTGAGCCTTTTTACTCCAGAATGCGTGTGCAGTGGCTCTCATTGCTATACGTGTATTAGTAAGATTTGTTGCCCCCTTCCCGTTTGCCCATGATTTTCCCCTGATTTAGCCCGCGAAATGGGCCTAAGCGAGTTGGGCCAAGTCAAACAAAGCACGCCAATCGTTTCTCTTGTGTGCCAACTAACGCCAATTATAAATGCCAAGTGAATCCAGGTCCTTATTTACTTGCTCTCTTTGCGTCTGTGTCCTTTCGTACGAAGTGACCAAATCAGCCAATACATTTTAATTCGCCACAATATGTCCATGCCGTTGTAAAGCTCATACAGCTCATCGATCCATCGTCCGCGGTATTTGCCGTCGCCAATGTGTAAACGCCCGTAAATCTTCCGCAAAATATTTCCCCCGAATATTCCAAGCGTAGCTTTGTCACTGTCCATACCTCTCAACAGGGACGTTGGTGCCAAGACGCTAATGTCCTCGTTCACCTACAGACACACACGATTTGCTTCTCCGTATGCCGAAGTCGTCGACAAACGCCAGCAAATGTACGTTCTTGTAAAGTATTGTGCCCTAGTGGTTCAGTTCTGCGGCTTTATTATCTTCTCCACCTTGTGTGAAACCTCATTTGGTATCAAACGGCTCGTACGGTATACTTCAAACATCCCGGCATAAAGAGATAATGTGTATCAATTTATATCTCGCGAGTTTTTTACAAGATTTGGCATATTGTGAATACCTGATCTATGGTGGACTTACCAGGTCCAACGCCACACTGCTAAGGCTCAATAAGTTTGTTGACAGTGCGCTTCAGTCTTTCACACACTACACTCGATAAGACCTTGTAACCTATCCTTAGAAGGCTGATCCCGCGGTAGTTGGTGCGTATGGCGAAGTCGCCTAACTTGTATATTGGATAGGGCACAATAAATTCCAGCGATACATGCACCTTATCAACGTTTCGCTTTCCTCTTCAGTTTCCTATAACAGTCCCAAAAGGTTTGCGTTGCGTCCGATAGCAGTGTGGCCCTATAATCGGCATATTTTTTCTCTGTAGCTTTTGACACTCCTCATTCTAGCAATTGTTCTCTCGGGCTCACTGAAATGCGAATACTTTTTCAGCGGAGGTACCTCACTGAGAGCAGGTGTGAGAGTCGAGTGGTGACTGCACTGGACGTCTGTTGTAACAGCAGTTTTTCGACGTTGTGCTTTCCTTTAATTTTTGGGCCTACATTTTTCTGCTGTACAAACAGCTCGGAGTGGACGCACGTCTCAAAACACTGGAAGCGTGCTTTCCGTCTAGCACAGCATGATCGATATGGTTTCTCCTTTTTCTATCTTCTTCTTATTCTATTATGGAACTTTTTATGCAAGAACTTAAATCTGCATACAACCATGGCGAAGTCGATGAGCCTCAGTCGGGTTACGGACGTTTCGTCGTGCAAATGACCGAGATGCTGAAGTACCCGATTGTGGCTAGACGCTGGTCTGCCGGGCTCAACGACAGTACTCGGCGACGGAATCTTTCTACGACTACAAATCCACATAGCGGCTGTAGTGAACGTCGCAAGGCCCGAGGTATGTTTTGCCTTGTGCCATCCAACGCATTTCTTGGATAGCAGTGATGCTATTTGTCCTTACCAGGGCACCTTTCCCATTAACGGTCCGGTTATTCCAGATGCATGCCCTCAAATCATAGACCTTTAAACGTAAAAATTGCGCTTGGAGAACATGAGATGAAAACTTGTGGTCATACGGGGAAACTCATTCTGGCAAATCTGCGGTTTTGAAGTTTGGGTTCTTGGTACATATTACTATCACATGTGGTAAGATAGCATGAATGACTGAATGAGATTAGCTCAAAACGGCTCAGTTCCAAGAAAAGGCCTTTCTGGGTTAAGGTTCTAAGCAATTTGTTTTTATGTGGAAAAAAATGTCAAGTAAAATTATTCTTCGGTATCACATTGCTGAAAGAAAAACTATACTGAACTCCACGACAACTGTTACGCCTTACTTCTTAAAGCAAATGAATTCCGATGCAGTTAAAAATTCTACGCTTTCATACTAAAATCATAAAAGGCGCTCATTAGCCCAACTCAACATTCTACCAAGGCACCAAAGGGACCTACTGCTGCAAGTTCATTCCAAGCACCGTCGTGCGGATATGAATGCTACTGAAAGTCAGCGTCAAAGCAAGGCGCACGCGATAGGCTAGCAGTCGCCGAACGAGTAAAGCACAACATGTTTGCCATAGCCAAAAATGGACACAAAATCTCATCAACTTTACCATTTTTGTTATGATTTTCCGTTGAAAGTCAATGAAGTTACCCAAGAGTGAGTGCCGCTAGCAGCTATTCACTTTATCGAAGCCCCATTGCAAAGGAAATGCCAAAGTCCAGCGTGACGCTGTGAATCAGCGCATGCGCATGCGTCTGTGACTTGCGGCTTGTGGTTTGGCTGTTCCAAAATCTGTGGAATGGTTAGCATGCAACGGTATATACACAAATATAGTGCGACACGAAATTTGCGATAGTATATGCGCGCATGCGCAGTAAGTAGCATGAAACTGTCACATTAATTGCTTGTCGATAGTGCCGAGTTTGTGGCAGTTGGTTGGTTCGTTGGTTGCGTTTCGATTACAGCAATCAAGCTGCTGCTCAAAGAAGAAGCAACCGTGAAAGAAACACCTACAAAAATGCTTGCACGCATGCGCAGAAAGTAAACTGCTGATTGGTTGTATTTTTGGACAATTTTGAATATTGTTTACACAAATTATCGGCTTGCGAGTGCGTTTGAGTATTTCGAAATTGATTTTTTTACGTTTTATTCTGCTTTGCTGGCATTTCTCACTGATTGTGCGAATTAAATTTTTGGATTTATGGAACTCTTTGTTATTTATTGCGTTTTTTTTTTCAACAATTTGCCACATATTTTGCAGCTCGTTAAGACTTGAAATTTACATTTCTGCTGATTGGCAAGTTTTCATTGATTTCGTTTTGCTTTTATGCATTTTTGATTTTGCGAAATTTTTCCCTTTTTTGGTTGTGCTTGATTACCTTTGTAACACATTTCATTTGCGATTGAGCAGCCAATTTTAAAATGGAATATTTTGTATTGTTTTCGATACAATATAGGACACTTTCACTCACCTGATGGATAATGTGGTGATCGTAGACGGAACAGGAATCGAAAAGTAGAACATGAAAAGAAAAAATTACAATCAAAGTTAATAACAATGGTATTGAATTTAAAGAAATGCGAAAATGAATTAAAGATACTTTTATAATTTTTTTAAATGGTACTAAAATCGTTTGCCATATAAAAATGCCAGCTGAGGCATCACCAACAATTTCTTTTATATATAATATATGTATGTATGTATGTAACAAAGTAAGAGGCTTGGAAAAAGTGTGTCCAAGTGCTTTTTGAGGTTGGGACCCTGAGAATAGCAATGCATAATTACAAAATGGTTCAAATGACTAACATCTTCAAGGCTTTATCAAAGCTTGACGACAGAGTTGAAGGAGTTGTGGTCTGTCAGAAACGCTGCAGCATTTTTCAGGCGGAGGTGGCCGCTATAAAAGAAGGCTGAAGATTTGGATCTCTTGGCTGATTTATTTCGTTAGGCAGAGTATTTTCCTTTGAGGTCATCTCTCAGGACAGAAACGACATAGGAGTTCCTGTGTAAACCAGTTGAATACCCCTGGACAGATGGGTTTGTGTTTGTCTCAGAAAGCGCTGGATGAAATCCACTTGTAGTCGGTGGTCGACGCCGTTCGATCAAAGAAACTTCTGACTACCATGACTACCCATTAGGGACCCATTTGGTACGGCTTAGTGTCGTCCCGGACACCTATTGCGTTAGCTGTTTGGAGTATAACGGCGTGGAATGATCTCAGCTTTTTCAAACAATTTCATATGGATTACCTGCCGTTGACGTTCCAGAAAAAATCTATCAAGTGACGGCCTGTGGGGTATCATAAGGAGTATGAGCCCTCGCCACTTAACCCTTTCAGTACCATACGTTTATAACCAACCAGAAAAAAAACAATTTGAGCAAATTTTCATTCATCGAGAGCTAAGATTTTTTTCAAATTTTTCTTAAAGAAAACATTTTTTTGAGAAAAATAATTTTTTTTTTTAATAAATCATTTCTTTTATATAATTTTTTTCGTAAAAATCTTTGAAAATTATTTTTCCCTTAAAATTATTATTTTCTAAAAACTTTTTTCCACCTAAAATTTGTATTCTAAATACGAGCATTATTATTTTTTAATTTTTATTTAAAAAAAAGTTTTTTCCTGAATGAAATGATTTTAACAGAAAAATAGTTTTTCCTCCGAAAATCTTTGTTTCTAATATTTTTCATAATTTGGGTACACATATTTTTTTCCTAAAAACCAATTTTTTCTTAAATTAATTTATTTTCGTAAAAATTTTTTCTGAAAAGAAAATTTCTTTAAACCTAAACAATTATCTAACAGACATCAATTGTCAAAAAAAATATATATATATATATTTTCTTGATAAGTTGCCCTAATTTTGATAACTTTTTTTCTAAAATCGCAAGATTAAAGTAGCTAAATGAGTATGAGACACATACTAAAAGCAGAGAATAAATAAAACTACTAAAAACAAAAAAAAAACAAAAAATCGTTTTGAGTTGAGGTTCTGAAAGGGTTAACCTAACCTAACCTAAGTCGTGGCTTGAAGTAGTGAACTGGCGGAATTAAGGCAGTGAGGTGGCATTCAGACGATTACAATTTATAGATCTCTAATGCTCCTTTTTTCAGCATAAGCCTCTACAAAGAATTTCAACCTTTTTCGCTTTAGGGTATTGCTTTTAGAGCACTTCCAGGAAGTGTTGGGGGGTTGAAAGCACGTGAGGAATCTACGTCTTCTATGTATATGGTAGAATGCCCCTCTAACCACAAGGCCGAAACTAACTGCTTTTTAATGACATTTGTCTACATATTTTAGGAAAGTATTCAATTTAAAATAGAACGCGAGTTAATAGCCGATTTTCAATCACTACCACAATCACCTGCTGCAGTTTAAGCAACTATCAACTGAAACCAAAACTGGTTTTAAATCTAAACGGCGTTGAAGTAATTGTAACACAGCGGGATCTCTCAAGCCTAAATTTTTCATACAATATTTGGAAAAGAAACAAAACTATGGCTTTTAAATGTCTTTATATTTGATCATGAACAAATGGCCCTTAAACCTCTTTACACACACAACCACATTTACCTATTAAGCAAGTGCAGCTTATTTTCAAAATCACAGATTTCAACACCAGACTCCTCCGGTAATTACATAGAATGAGTAAATAATTTGTAGCTAAGGAGAGCACACAGGGTGGCCTATTTGAAATGCATAGCCACAGCGGCACACTTTGGTATGCTGAATGAAGAATGGGTATCAGAAAGAATTGTAAAACAAAGAAGCTAAACGAAGGGTTATGTGAAAAAAAAAAAAAAATTAGACTCTACGCACTTGACTTTGTGTGAGCGTGTATGCGTGTGTGTTGAAGGCGTGACCTTTAGGTTTAATAGGCAGCGCATTTTTAGGTAAGTGCCCGTTGAAGTGCTAAAGGATTGCCTAACCTTTATTTCGATTTTTTTACTTCCAACAAATATTTGTGTTTTTTTATACGTCCTTATGCAAGTTCCAAAGAATTTTAGTTTGTCTGAGGTTAGGTTATGCATACATATGTATATTTATTTACATATTCATGCAAGAAATCTTAATTTTTAATTTTATGTTGTAAGACTTTGATTTTTGCATAATAAATATAATTCTGTGAAAAGTGTTCTATGATAGTTAGGCTATTTGTTTGCCCTTACTTATAGCATAAGTACGTATTAGGGTGATTGAATCGGTTTTTTCCAAACCGGTTTCCGGTTTAAGGGAAACCACGAAATAGTTTTAAAACGTATATCCTGAGTTATTTGGGGCTAAATAGTAGGTACATATATCATTTGATTTCAGTAAATGAATGTTTGGCTCTTAAATGTTTTTTATGTGTTTGGCCGAGCTTTCTCTCCAATTCGTATTCTACTTCTTGCTGCTGTGACATAAATTGAGAGAAGAAGCTTTTTTTTATTGCAGGAGACACTCAGAGGTTTGCCATTGTCTGACAAAAGTTTTTTCCCGCGTAAGCACTCAGCTACGGCGGACCAAATCCGAAAAAAGTGAGAAAAAATGCAATAAAATAATAGAAAGGGTAAAGTAAGACCAAACGTGAATTTTCCACTGAATTTTATTTGTTTTACTTTTGACCTCAAAAAACTTTGAACTTATTTTGCTTTGATGATTTCTAAATAAAAGCTATGTATCTTTACTGTTAATAGTTTGGTTGTAATTTTTGGTCATTGCATTACTTCATACCAACATAAGCATTTTCACTGTATGAAAACTATATAAATTAAAACCGGTTTATACCGTTTTTTTTTTTAAATTCGAAATCGGGAACCGGTTTTTTTTCAAATAGCATTTTTTCGTATAACTCGGAAACCGGTTTTTGAAAAAAGGCGAATAATCGAAACCCTAGTACGTATGTACATACATAAATATGTACATAAATAAAGGCTCATTTGTAGTGAAACGTGGCACTAATAACAAAAATTATAGTCATTCGTATGCCTTGACTGCCCTGAGAGAAAAATCACCAAAAATTGGTTAATATTACCAAATTCAAACTTGAAAAGAAATCAACGTGGTTTTTGGTTAATATTAACAATGCATTGGATGATATTTTCAACAATGATTTGGTAATATGAACCACAATTTTGTTTACATTAACCAAACTTTTGGTTGGCGATTTTTCGTTTGAATACGTTTATGTTCTGCACTTCACAGATGCTTTTTCATAATTCGGAGATACAAAACAAACATTTTTATGACCATTTTAACATGTTGCCTCTGACAGGATTAGCAAATAACAGCAACTTACAGCCGCTTTATAAATGTGCCTTCAAATGTTCAACTTGAATCAATTTCCTTTATCGTTTTATTTGGTTCTGCACTTCACAAATGCTTTTTCGTAATTAAGAAAAACCAATAATAGAAAAAAAATAAAAATTATGTATCGCGCTGACGGCATTCGAACTGCTGGAAGCCAACAAATAACAGCAAGCACCTCTGCTCGTTCAGCCACTGCCATACATACGAATTTGTTCTCAAATGTTCAACTTGAGTTACATTTCTTGCAATCAGCTTGTTGACCATGAAAAAATCGTTATGGTTTGCTTGAAAAAACCATTGTGCTTTTGGCACAGTGTGGTTATTTTGCTTTAATTCCTTTGCCTTTTCCAGATTAATACTTATGTATATTTCCTTTCTCATTTTACTCTTAACGTAAAATCCAAAGGCTTTTCTCATTACAAATAATTTCCATACATTCTGTTTTACAAGTTGATGAGCTCCAATGACTTTATTTTGCCTTTCACGTTTCTCTTTAAATTTTACGCGGAATTCTACAAATCACCTGTTGCATTCAAAGTAATATCATTGCTTTTCATTCGCCTGAAGTTCATTTCACTTGAACGTAAATGAGCTAGCACATAATAAGCTTTATTGTATTTTATTACAAAAAAATATGTGTTCATGAGGACGGTGATATGGAAAATTAATAGAAAAGGCGTCCCTAATATACCAGTTTCGAGCAGTGGAAAAACAATTGCTACGAGGTTTTAATTTCAATTAGAAAATGACATTCAACTTTTCGTTGACATCTGGTGTATGACGAAAAAATACAAGTAGGAAATCACTGCTTCAAACCAAATTTACTTCCGTCTTATTAAAATAATATTAAACGAAAGTATGCATGTACATTGGAGTAGTCCAAGTTTTGTATGATGGGCAAACAATGTCATCGTAGAAAACGGGGCATCTCATCCTCTTCAAGACAGTATAGGCAAATGGAGTTATCATGTATGTACGTCTATCACAGTACGGTGTTTGTGCCACGTAAAGTGACCAGTCAGCAGTCCAATAAGTTGTATGCAGTTAGACCTTCTGAGATTGAAAGCAACATGAGTTTTGCCCACCTGTAGCCCCCTCGTTGCCTCCCAGTCATTGCTGAGCGAAGTATTCACCCAGTTTCTAATGGTGGCTCCGATAGCCGAAAGGGGGAGTGCTATAACTGGTTGCGGATCGAGGAATGCCAGGTCAGATGTCTCATTACCAGGAACTCTCGAGTGACCTGACACCCAGAGTAAAACAAGCTCGTTATGTTTACCAATATATTTTAGTCCAGACTAGCATTGCCGAACTAGTTTGGAGGTAATTAGAGGGCTGGCCAATGCCTTGAGTATGTACTTATAACTGAAATATTTCCCAATTTCCATGGCTGAAGGAGCAAGGGCAAGAAATGTTCAAGGGACACTGATTGCCACAATGACCGATCCAAGGCACTTCCAGGCTGATGGTATTTCCGCAGGCTTTCTCGACTTTCTTCAACCATGTACAGTCACTTGCTTTGTAGTAGAAAAGCAGTAAATTTTTTTCTTGATATCGAAAGTTTATTGGAATTCAGAAACCCTCCAATTTTTTGGTTATCTTACCCTTGAAGAATGGTGGACTCCCATTCATCTCTTTTAGATTACCATAAAACAATGCAGCTAATTTTTACTTGGCCATTTTTTGCTGAGTTTCCATATGAAAATCTTAAAAATTGTATTTTCAAGTATTAAATAATAAACATCGGTGAGACGAAATACAGATTTGAATTGCCATAAAGTTATCAGTAACTTGCCGTTTTATTTGCCCAGTTTTGCCCTTCAGTATATATGTAAATAACACATCGCAAATGATTTTGCTTCACATGTCCTCGCAGCTAATCAATTTTCAACATCATAGTACAACTTCCATACAGTGTTGCCGTTGAGAATTTTCAGAAAGTCGCAAAAAAGCGGTAATTGACGAAAAAAGGGGTCACCACAGTCACATCACATCGCATGAAATCAAATCACATCAATATTAAAGCTCATTAGGTTAAAACGTTCATTTTTCAATGCAGTAAATCACGTCGCTTCTCATCACAATTAACATCACATCACATCACATCGTATAATCATCAAAGTAAAGTTCCAACATTATTACTTCACATGGAATATTTCAGCGTAAATATCATCACATCACCTTACAAATGATCATATCGTATTAGTCGTTCAGTTCGTCAGGTTTATACTTATCACATTTGATCATTTTTATTTTTTAGATATTACATAGAGTCAGGTACCTAGACTTGGGAAAATTTGTCCACTAGTGTGCTCAGCAGCGCTGAGTGCAAATCTAAGAAATGAAAGTATTTTCGTAAAGTCGAACAATGTTTCGAGATTTCAGTTTCTTTGGAAGACCTCGGGAAGTGAGATATTTTTCGATAACATTCCTAAATAACAATTTCTTACAATTTCAACGGCTGACGATCCCTTGGTCTCATCGAAGTGATTGATGATGGTCGGTTTGTAATCAGTCAGGGAATGCCTGTGGCCTTTACTGCTTCTGAGTAGCTCCAAATTAGGCTAATATGAGTGTAAGAGGTCTATGTCTTCTTAGGTAATTTGCAAAGCGAAGGAACCCGCAAAGAAAGACGATTTCGGGGTAATTTCTCCACAATATTTTTAATCTAAAAGGTTCTTAACAATGAGGATACTCAGCCCTTCGCGATAACAGTATTCCTCAGTAGAAGTTAAACTTGTCAATTTCTTCATTAATAGTTTTTTTCATTCTTAGCATGAATACATATGTATATGAAAATTCGACGCGTAATCTCCACAAAACCCGGAACAATAAGCAAGAATGCGAAACTAATGCTAGACACAATTGAGTTGTTCAAAAAGCTGTTTAGAGACGATTTTGCATAGCGAGTCAATAAAAATTACTTCATTGGTGCAATTAAGCACTCAATGGACGCTGGAGGAATAAAAATGTAAAATATCTAAAGTGAAGACGCGGCGAGAGTAAATGTAAGGAGAAGCTGAACTGTGAGTGATGCCTACAATGCACGCAAAATTCAGAACACTTGCATGCATTGGGGTACCAATTGTCCGATGAAATTGATGAAGATGTTAGAAATGATTGTATCTGCGATGCTGGAAAGAAAGAATAGAAGAAGAATGGTTGCTGTTGTTGATGTTAGATGCATAGATGTTTTGATATTCGACTGCCTGGTTGGCTGGCTGCCTGTCTAAATGCGCTGGACGCTTGTGTAAATGGACGTTTGGTGGCCTGATGGCGTGATAGTGGGACAGAGCCAACAAGAGAATGAACGAATGCTGACTTGATAGATGGACGCGCATGCGTTGGTGACTGTTCCACTGATTGCGGTTGTGTGGTACACAATTCGCATGCAAATTTCATTTAGCTATACATATGTCGGCAATAAAATGAAGAAAAACTGCAGTTCAAATGAAAATTTTTTAAACAAATCGAAAAATAGACGTTTGATTGGAAGACCGCAAAGGTAAACGCAACACGCAAGCACATACGCACGCACCCACACAAAACGAAAATACAAAATACAAACTAACGGTTATTGCCTTTGTATTGAGACTTTAATTGAGTTATAAAATATTTGCATAAACACTGCAATGCTGTTCTTTTTGTATTTGTTGCAATTTCTTTGTTTGACCGCATGACCTGCAGCCACAAGAGATATGTAGCCCAGCTAGCCAGCAAGCCGCCCAGATGCAGTGATGATTGCCTGCGATTTATATGGTTAAATTGTTATTGCTTTTGGCATACCAAACAATTCAATCTAGCATCGAGGAAGTGGTTGTTGTGGTAGTTGTTGGTGTACAACGGTTTAGGTAATTACGTTCAATAGAACAATGCTGGGTTCGAAGGCGGTCAGGCAGGCTAGTTGGGCCAAGTACGTTGACTAAAACAGTTGCTCATAATGTACCGTTGGTAGTGCTCCTGCTTTCCAGTTGGCCTGCAGAGCAATTGGCTGGCAGCGATTATTCTTTGATTTATTTATATGTATTCGAAAATCTCTGATAAGATGGCGAGCATTGCAAGGGAGCGGTAAACAATCAAATTCTTTGGAATTTCTTATGATTCAAACATAGGCGGAAGTTGGCGAATTTTGATATTTTTGTGGGAGATTTATGGGGAGTCGATTCAATCTTATCCAAAATATGAGTAAGAATATGAACATGAGTGAGAATAAAAGTTGCAGTACGAATCTATGCAAATATTGATGTGAAAAAGGATATTTATATGAATACTAGCTTATGCCAGCAGCTCCTCCCGCGTGAAGTAGGGCTTACATTATGATTTCATGTGTAACAATAAAGGAAGTAATTTGTATCACAGAAAATAAAAAAATGTTATTTAAAACTAGCAAATACCCGGCGTGCTTCACTGCGCGTAAGTATTTTTGTGTTGCTTGCTACCCGTATTGTAATACACATTTCATTTATTTTATCAATTTAATTAAATACAATTTTTCCAACAGATGGCAACGCTCCTAAAATTTTTTTCGCGCGTAAACTTTCCTAAACTTCTTCAGTTTGCTACCCATATTGCAATATATAATTTATCTTATCAATTGAATTAAATTAAAATTTTTCAAACATGTGGCATTTTCCACAAAAATATTTTCGGCTTTAAGGCTTCTTAAACCTCTTTCTGTTGACTGCATATTGCTATATTTACTCTATCTTGTCAATTTACTTAAACTGCACTTTTTTAAACACGTGGCAACTCTCTAACTTTTTTCTTCCTATATTTTAAGTTAGACCACTAGCAATACATAGGTGAAAACTGTATTCAATTTCATGGATTATATTTTGAGTGATGCGCGTACAAACATACAGACAGACAGACAGACAAAAATTCTAAAAATTGTTGATTTGGCTTCCATTGCTCTAATAAAGACCCACATATTTAATTTTCTTTAATACCTATAATGTACAGACATCGGCCTGTTACTATTTTATTATATGTAGGTATAGATTTTTGGTTGCTGATTGTCTCGCCGGTGCAGAAAGATATTCCAATTTGCAAATGTTCACTTAAATAGAATGGGATTGTTTAGGCAGGGGTCTTGCGCTTCAAAACTGTCTTTGCAATAAAGCTTTCTTAATCATCTTTCGTTTGACTTCTATATTGTAATATTGCATTAAATTTAATTTGACGTTTAAGGCCAAGAAAAACAAAAAATCTATATAAAATGACGTACAAGAACTGGCTACGAAATTTTCTTGTATAAAATTTTCTTGAGGCAGTACGCAGTTCTTAGGAAATTTGCTACGCTTTCTACTACGGTTTTCTAAAGTTCTTTGTGAGAAAAAAGAGCACAAGGCAACCCAGGCTTGCAACAGAAATACATATATGCGCGTTCCATTATTTCTTGAGGAAAGAGCGAGGCAACAGGCTGGTGAAGTATCGGTTGTCGAAATTCCTTGGACACACACACGAAATAATGGCAATGTTTTTCTTGACCGTTTTCTTGAGAGCTGCATACCAGCCTTTAAACAGGTGGCAATTTTCTTAAAAATATTTTCGAAATAAAGATTTTTCCAGCCTATTTCGTTTGACAGCCATATCGCAGTTATCCATTAATGTAACCGTTTGATTTCAATTAAACTTTAAAGATGTGGCAACCCATTTTAAAGATATCTCAAAAATAAAACACCTTTTCCTTGACTTTTATCATTTTCTATAGTTTCATTTGATTTAATTTAAATTGATTTTTAAACACATACATTTCGATACATACCTCTTTTGATAAACATCCATACTGTAGTACTCCATTTGACGTACAATTAAAATTAACTATACATTTATAATTGGATGGTAATCCTCTTAAACATGTTTTCGTACTAAAATTTTTTAACTCCCGTTCGTTAGGCATCAATACTTTGAATTTCGTTGAACTTCTAATTAAAAATAGTACCTTTTCAAGCAGATGGCAATCCTTCTAAAAAATATGCTATATATATGTAAGTCCAGCTATCTCTCTGCTAAATGTTATCCAAAGAAAGAGTAATAAACATACACACTCACACTCATTCAAAACTCCACATTTAACTTTTCAATTTTATTGATTTTGAATTCCGAAGCTGGTGGCAGCCCTCATCAGAAATATTTTTGAAAGAGATATAGATTTATTAAAACCTCTCTCGTTTGACGCACATATTATTAGTTTAGTTAACTTGTTCGTCGAGTGGTTAAAGTTGCAAACTACCACTCCGTTGGTCCAGGGTTCGACCACTGGCCCGAGCAACATCAAAAAAAAGTTTTTTTCCTATAAATATTTACTTATTTGATTAAGTTGATTAAATATTCTCTAAACAGTTTATATGTAAACAGGTGGCAACCTTCTTAAAGGATATTGAACCGATGTTGTTTGACACTCATATTATTGTGATATTTATTTAATTTTATCTAATTAATCGATTTTTATATTTGAACAAAAAAATATTTTCGAAATACATCCTATTAGAATCCCATTCGTTTGACGCTCACATTGTTGTAATAGTTTATTAAATTTTTTAATTGATTGATTTTAATTTATGAAAAAGACGGCAGCTCGTTTAAAAATATGGTCTATCTGAGTGCTAAAATCCATTTTTTATCCGTTCAGCCGTTATAGTGTGAAAGAGCCACAAACATAGTCACAAACTCACTGACTCACAAACTTTCAAATTTATAACACCAGGGAGTCAATTTTAAACACAAAAAATCAATATGCGTATTCGCAAATCTATGAGCCAAATATTGTAAAACTAGGTTTTTTGTTTTTCTCTCAGACGTCAGGATTTTTTTAAAGGGCTTCGAAATTACAAAAATATGATTACTTCAAAAAATTATTTAAAAAACTCAGTGCAGTACTTGGCCCATAGTTTCGGCGAGTATATTGATTGTTTTGTATGTTTTGAATATTTTTTTTTCGCTTTTGTCGCATGGTATAATATTAGGAGGATAATTGTGAATATAAACAAAAATACATATCAATACGAACACAAACATGCGAATACGAATACCAAGTATATGTAATTACAAATACAAATACGAATGCCTGCAAATTCGAATACAAATAGAACGCTAATATACAGTGTCTCAAACAAGTTTTCACATGTAGACTTTTTTTAAATAATCACATCTTTCACAATTTTTTTTTTGTAAAAATATTGTGGCTGCCTATATATAACCATATAAACCAAATTTTAAAACTTTATACAAAATCTATAAAAGTTGGGCAGCAAAAAATTAATATCTAGAGCACTTTTTGGTATGCAGTTTTATATTATAGGCCATACAATTTGCTGACAGCTTTTGCAGATAAAAAATTTGAACATTTTGATGAAAATTTTCTGAATCTTTAATAATGTTTTATAAAGTTTGAAACTTTTATTCATAAGGTTTTGGTTAAAGCGTGAACATTATATTACGTATGAAAAAAAAACAAAAAAATTCAAACTTGAAAATCATTGTGAATATTAAAAAAAGCAACAGGTGAAAATTTTTTTGAGTCACTGTAAATACGAATACGAATATGAATGCGAATGAGATTATAAATATGAGTGCGTATATCTGTGAAAGGAAGGCCAAAATCAATCCTCTGCGCTAGCTCCGCAAAATTTGATAAATGAAATAATCAAATATTCAAATAATAAATGAGGAGACCTCTTCAAACAACCAAATTTTGCGTTTTACAATTGAATATCAATACTTCAAACACTCAACAGCAATTTGTCGTCGTTTGTCAACTATTTTTTTACGCAAATATCTATCGCACTTTCTTTGCAATCATAAACAGCAAAATTGCCGTTCATATACATACATGTAAATTCATACAAAAATGCATACATATACACACAAACGCCTGCAGTATGTGCCGTCAAATGCATTGAGTGGCACTCATGTAATCGCGTACCGAGTGATAAGGCTTACTTTATCACTATTAACAGCCATTTAACTAAACACCACCAACAGCAGCTACAGCGACAATAATAGCAACAAAATCAAAAGCCAGCACAAACACCATTAACGACAATAACAACAATCACTAGCAAACAGCTGCTAAATGACAGTTAATTGACTACCCACGCATGCGCCCACTTCACATACATACATACATACATACATACATACGAGCGAGCGAGCGAGCGACTGGGTGAACACCACCCAGATGTTGTTGGCAGCGTAGATCAACACGTTTCACTAGCAAATATGTAGTATGTATGTATGTAGGTTCGCGGGACGTGTATTGAGGCTGCATTACTCTTTCGACGTATGTATGACTAGGCGCAACAAAGTGCATAAACTTGTGCGCATGCGCCGCATATCAGCCATATCCATGCGAACATGCATTTGCGTCAATATAGGCGGTTTGGGTTTGGGGGGGGGGGGGGGGAATATTGATTGTAAAGCTTGTGGGGCGAAGCTGTTAAATTGATACAGCACTTACATTCGTACATATGTATGTTTGTATGAATGCTGGCAGGCAGGAGGCGGTTAGGCGGGCGCTAGCGTGAAAGCCAACGATGTTGGTGTTGAAGAGAACTATTAAAGTGGTCACACATCAACATTTTATCGCTCAGCTGTTTTTGATTGCCTTTAGTTGTTGTTAGTTGTACGTACATGGGATGTAGTATGTTATTGATGATTTTCCCATTTTTGGCTTTTATGCTGCCGATATAAAGTGTTGTTGGCAATTTCAATTATATAATGCTTTTGATTATGGTAAGCCAATAGGTTGACGCAAATAAAATCACTCGAAGTGTACGAGGATAATGATGATAAAGGATGAGACGCGGTGGTTAGAGAAAGAAAGACGGTAGTCAAATTAGGTTTTTGGTGGAGAGATTTTTTGTGATTCACCCGGCTGTGGCACATTTTTCAGTCTTCTCGTTACCACGCGAGTTCTTGTTGCCGTACGCATAGATGAGTTACTGCTGAACAAAACTTTGAAATTCGTCCCTGGAGATAACAATGAATATTTTCTCAATACATTTAGCAGCTCTTCGGGGACCTAGTCAGTACTCTGGGAGATACAAGAAATGTTATTTAGTTGGAAATTTTGAAAGATCAGAGAATACAAAAAAGTTGCAAATCTCATTCTTGTCTTTTACATTCGAGGCGAGGCGAGTGCATTCACCATTATTATTAATGTAGTAAACAAAAAGAAAATGAAGATTGTACAAAGTTGAATTTGTTCTACTAATAATACTACGCTGTACGGATTCACCATAGCTTGGGTTAAGTAACATTGACTGTCACTCTGTTTAGGGAATGCAAAGAGTTGCACTTCAGCCAGAAGCCCACATTGTGTTATACCCAAAAGATAATTTAGGTAGGCCCTCTTAAGAGAAGCCATTATAAGGGCCTACCCTAGAAGGGCTGAAAAAAGTGCTTCCTTGCATGCCTTCTAGAAGGGCTTATTCATTTACAATTTACGCGAATGCATAAATTCATATTATTTAGCATTAAAAATGAATTTCAATAAACACATATTTTATATAATCCTAAGCAAATACTTCAAAGATGCATAATTTTTATAAATTAAAGAAGCAACTTTAAAAGAACTCCTCCAAAAGGCCTTCTGAAATACGTCCTGTAAAAGTCCTTCTGGAAGGCGTTCTATGGGTAGCTAAAGAAGAAGCCCTTCAATTTGTACCACTCCATACAAAAAAGAAAAGAGAAAGGAATGTAGAGTGGAAGGCCTCTTGACTTTCAGGAAGTCCTTTAGGAAGAGTTTTTAACTTCTGAAATTAAGTATCTCCTGGGTGACCTGGATCAGTACCGCATCTACTTTCTCATGTTAGGATTACGTTACCGTATTTAGTCCAAGTGCCAGAGGAAGTGCTCGATGCTCTTTACCTTTTCACTGTTCCGCCAGCAGCGCTAGAAAGTAGTGGCTGGCATATGGTTGTCTTGTTCAATAAAACCTGTTGCTCTGAGCCATATGTACGTAGATTATTCACCTCTGTTCCAGGTCGTTGGCAATGCTGTTTCCAGTAATATTTCTGTCCCCTGGAACCCTGACCACATTCTTTGTGCATTACGTAGTCAAATCGCCTTGAACCATTCTTCCCCGAATTCCCACCTTCGAATAGATAAGATATTAAATACAGGTCGGATTTTCAGAGTGAACGCTGGTGGATAATTCAATTACAGCAAAGCTGCCTTCTTTTCATCGCTTTATTCTGTTTGGAAGACACTATAGTAGTCTGGTAGATGCAGGCTAATGCTTGGAAGTAGTTATTTCGAAAGGGTGTTGCTGACGACTTTACTATTAAGCTTAGAGGCATCGCTAAAAATTGAAATGGAACTAGAGTCCAGCTTTTTACACTGTTCCTTGCACTCAAAACGGAGGTTATTGGCAAAAACTCATTATCAAAGCCAATTTAGCTAGACTGAAGTTTGTGACAAAAAAGGACGGAGAGGATTTCAGGAGCTTTGCTGGGAGTGGAGGGAAAGGCCGTTCCATTGGACGTCCGTCACCATACTGTAACTCCGAAGAAAATAGTGGAATTTATGAAACGTTTTTTCAACATGTAAAAACTAAATTCCATAGAGTTTAGACCTGATTTAAGGTCGGTTGCAGACCTTTAAATGATTAGATATACAGACCTTAAAAGTATATTTCCGTGCTCTCTAATCGTAAACACTTTATAGGACACATTAATAAATAAAAAAAAAACATATTGAAACAACCTGCACCCCATAGAGGCGACACCAGTCAAAAAAATTGCAACTTAATTGAAAATAGCCGAATACTGGTATATTGACACCAAAAAAAAAAAGCCTGCGGCAGATTGACTTTAAAACTGTAAGCAACAAGAAAATAATCACCTTTGGCGGCAAAACAGACATAAAAACATGCATATCCAAGTAAGCATATACTATGTATGATATGTATGTATTTTAGGCACTTGCATGCGGTTAAGTGTCACTTTGCTGTTAAAAAGTCTTGAGGGTGCCGTAAATTCGCAGTGCTACTGCATTGGAAGTGCAACGAATGCGTGTGAGGCGTCAACTAAATACAACTTTTGGCTAATGTAGCCAAGTATTTAAGTGTGTTCATATGTATTAAGTGTAAAAGATAAATTATCTTTACATATTTTTTTTTTTTTTTTTTTTTGTGTACAGCGTTGTCCTCTCAGAGGTGTAAATGAATGCGTAGGATGTGGCGACAATAAATGTTTAAGATTTGGTCTAATAATTTAAAAAAAATTGCTGGCGCCTTGTAAACTATGTTTTGACGTAAATGGTGTATAATCAAGGTAATTAAATTTTAACTTTATATAAATAATTTTATTTTGAAAATAACACGTTTTGTTAGGCTCCAAGGAGAGGCAAGGCTGAGTATATTCGGAATAGAAAAATGCTTGAAAAATTGCTTAGAAGTCGTAAAGGAGATTCTAAGAAAAAAGCAGTGAATTTGTGAACACAAGGATTACATTTTACATTTAGGTTATTTTACATTTTCCTTTATTTTTTATTTTTTATAAATATAACGACACTAACCGCCCAATTCTGTGTTTTCTTGATAAATTATTTGTAAAGAAATTTAGTAAAAGCTCCCATCGCATTCTGTGTCGATATTTATAAAATAACAAGTAAGAGCAGCGCTGTCTTCGGCTATGCCGAAGGCTTCATACCTTTCATGAACATCTGCAAATTTTACTTTGACAGATTACTGCTTTTGAATACATCTGCATACATCGATAGAGGAGTTACATACTTATATAAAAAATCGCATCTAAACAATCAGAGGTATGGAAGATATACTTTATATGACACCAATCTAAGTGATTTTCACCGCTATGTGATCGGTATGTAAACCGGTAACACAATTTATTGGGTTTAGTTTCGTACATAAAGGAGATATATGGCAAAAACTGGTATCTTAACAATCAGTGCTATAGGAGATAAAGCTTATACAGCATAGATTTTGACGATTTTCTCAGTAGACTTTGTATTATTATTTATAAAATATCTTACGAAATTTATCGGTTTTAGCTGTTCAAATAAAGGAGTTTTACAGTAAAATCCCATATCTGAACAATCAGATGTATGGAAGATATATGTTGTAGTCATCCGATCCTTGTTATTTTTACTGTAATTATTCTGTTAATAATGAGTGAATATGGTGCGAAATTTCATGTTCCTAGCTGCATAAATGGAGGAGTTATGATAAAAGACCTCATATCTGAACAATCAGTTGTATGGGGGCTGCAGGTTATAGTGACCCGATCTTTGTTATTTTCGCTGTAAGTCTTCTGTTGATAATGAGTGAAAACAGCGCGAAATTTCATGGTCCTAGCTACATAAATGGATGAATTATAACGAAAAATCTCATATCTGAACAATCAGTTGTATGGGAGCTATAGGTTATAGTTACCCGATCTTTCTAATTTTCACTGTAAGTTTTCTGTTGATAATTATTGAAAACAGTGCGGAATTTAATGTTCCTAGCTATATAAATGGAGGAGTTAAAGCAAAATTTTATATCTGAACAATCAGTTGTATGGGAGCTATAGGTTATAGTGACCCGATCTTTGTAATTTTCACTGTAAGTATTCTGTTGATAATGGGTGCAAGTATTGCAAAATTTCATGTTCGTAGCTGCATAAATGGAGAAATTATAATGAAAAATCTCATATCTGAACAATCAGTTGTATGGGAGCTATATGTTATAGTGGTCCGATTCTTCCGGTTCCGACAAATGATTAATACATTATAAAAATACACCCACCAACCAAATTTGATCCGGATATCTCGAAAACTGAGAGACTAGATTGCATACAAACAGACAGAAAGACGGACAGGCGGACAGACGGACAGACGGACATGGCTAAATCAACTCAGCTCGACGTTCTGATCATATAAGTATACATTTTCATTGGTCTATCTCTTTTTGTTCTGGTACTTACAAACATCGGACCAAAGTTATAATACCATTTCATGCTCATGAAAGGTATAAAAAGCTCTACGATGTCCACATGAGGGGAACTGATTTCATTGTCTCATATGAAAAATATGAATTTTAAAGCAAAAGAGCTTTTGACTGCCGTAGACGAGTAGATATACATAGATGTCGGCTATAAATTCTGTGTGTCAGAGGTTCAAATGCCGACACATGCAGTATTTAAATGATAGAAAAAAAATGTTTAATACACAACATATATAATTTTCATACATCTGAAATTTCAATTTGTAAACGCTTCTCAATAGCATTTGCAATTTTGATAATTTATCAAGAAAAGAGCTTTTGATTTCTGTGCTAGACATCCAATTCTTGATATATGTATAATAAAAAATTTACAAATTATAAAAATTTTGTATTTATAATGAAGCTCTCGTCCAACCCCTTTAACTTCGTTATATCGACGTTTCACTGTAATCTATTACCAAGCAACTAAGAAGTGCGCGTGAACTTTTTAAAAACACTTAATCCTTCAGAGAAGCAACTGTTATTAGACAGTTTTACGGAGCCCTAGGTCAAGTCAAGTGTTGGACTGGATATGATGCTAACCAATATCTAGGTGTGTACATTAGGGTGCTCCTAAAAAAAGTGAAGTCGGAATTTGAATGCCCGCATCCCCTGGAATTTTTCTATATCGAAAAGAAATATACTCCTATTTGTTTTCTATTGAAATCAAAAAATATTTAGAGGTCACTCAAAAAGCTCAAAGTTTTCCTTGTATCTTATATGGGGAAAAACAACTTTTCTTAAAAATGAAATGTTGTTTTCCCCCTTATAAAATACATGGAAAACTTTGAACGCTTTAAGCGACCTCTACATATTTTTTGATATCAAAATGAAAAAAAAATCGGGTATATTTTTTCGGTATAGTACAATCCTAGGGGTTGAGCGCATTCAAATTCCGACTTTACTTAACCACATGCATTTTTGGACCACCCTATTTTACATACATGTGTATATGCAGGTTGAAATTCGATGATGTAGTCCTCAAACAATATTTTTTTTCAAAAATAAATATTGCAAATTTTCAAGGATTTTTAAGGACAAAATTTGTAAAGCACATTTTCCATGTCCATTCATCCTGATGCACCACAGAATTTATTCTGATCTAATTCTACTGAATTTTTATTATATTTGAAACCCTCGCTTTTATTCTACATGGCACTGAATTTTTAAAATAATTTCTTGAAATAATCATATTTTTTAATTCGAAAGTCCTTTAAAAAAAATTCCTGACGTCACCTAAGAATATGGTTGAAGGACCTCTGTACAATTTGATTTTTCGATTAAATCGACCCTATCGCATCTAGTCTGTGAATAAGAAGTCATCTCCAGCAGTTGTGAGGAGGGTATAGACCCATAATTACTTCAGAATGTGCAATTGCACTCACCTCTCCAAATTTTCTCTAGGAAGTTGACAGAGTGTAGGCTAAGAAACAGTATTGCGAAAAGTATTCATATTCCGATCTTTAAATGAAACAAAAAGTCTCATAACGAACGAAGAAGATTCAACTACTACAATGTTAGATAATATCTTTGAGCCGAAATATGTTTTTTTTTGTGATCTAAAGTGGATTTTGTTTTTTCCTTCACACACGTCACTTTTGGCCATTCAAATTGGCTCACCTTGCCCAACAACCAACCGAATCAAGCGGTAATTTTAAAACTACTCAACCAAAGCGATCGTATTACATTAGATTCACAAATTCTCCAGCGCATCAGTTGCGCCGCTGGTAGCGCTGGCCGCTTTGTTGGGATGACAAAAATATCAATGACAAGCAGATAACTGGTGAGGACGAAAAATTGTGTGAACAAAGCCACAAATGAGCTGCACTAAGCGCTTGAATGCTGCACGCTTTCAGTTTCGAAAACACCACAGCCGCCGCGGTGGGACATTGAGACACAAATAGCGCCACTAAAGTTGCACTCATATTGCCAATGTGTACAAACATTGCTTCAATAGACATTTTATGCAAATCTCTACAAAATGTGGATGCACTCAATTTGGCTTCCGTTGAGTGTTGCTACTACAGTTGATAATTATCTTTAAAGTAAGTACATGTTAAAGCCGTTAAGATACTTTGGGACACATAAAGATTTGTTTCGAATACATTTGCCGGCTAAGCACCAGGCGTTTTTGCACTACCGCAAGCAATGGACGACGGTTTTGGAGTCTTAAAAGAGGTGCTATCAAATTGGAAGAGTACTCAGTTAATACTTATGCATGTATGTGTGATTCACTTGCAAAAATTTGATCTTTCATTAGCTGAATGTAATATGATGACCCTAAGTCGATAAGTTTCTTAAATTTAAGCGTTTATACATATTTGAGCTTTGTACCTACCACGATTTGATTGTTAGGAAAAAGGGAAAAAGTCAACAAAATCTTAGCGGTAGAAGTTATAGTTATAGATACTATTTTGCAGACCGCCACATCTTCTCATCCGACTTTTTTTTGCTTCACTTCAGCAGCAATCGAAACCGCATCATCGCGATGTGCAAAGTCAGCCACCCTAACCACTGAGCTGTGCAGAGAGTTTCTCGAATGATTTAAGCTTAGCATACAGATCTTAAGAGAAATCATAAGAAATATTTTTATTTATTTCTGCTACTTGAAAAAGTACTTTACCGTTGCTGTAAATTTTCTTGAAGATATACATAACTAGACGAGCATTCGTTTTTAGAAAGTTTCAAACTTGTTTAAGAAACAAAAATTTCCTTTTCCATCCCTGAGCGTTTTTATATGAATTTTTAGTTTTCCTTGAGATCATTACTTAGCTGCGGTAGAAAATATCAATATGATTGTGAATACGTATGTATGTTTAAAACATCTCACAGCTGGGATCACTCGATTCAATTTAAACAGATTCTGACGAAAAGAGCAAAAAGAAGTTGTATTAAGTGTAAAAGTAATTACTATAACATGGGAATTGAGTAAATTTAAAGCATATTTTGCCAATTTTAAGTAAGTTAATGTTCTGTGTTGATTTCAACAGGATATTGTGGAAATGATCTTGGATTTGCAGCTGGAATTGCATTTGCATATTTTATGCTTGCTACCATGGCAACCGTATGTGTTTTATTGTTGTGAATTTACAAATGCACCGAAATATGCAAATGCAAGATCATATGCACAAGACCCAGAACAGCAATACTGATTTGCTAAAAATGCATACGTATACCAAGAAAGTATCTTCGAAAGGAACTTGATCGCATTTAAGAGCAAGACTGGTAAAAAAGTTCTGTTTGCGGTTTCAACAAGATAAAAACAAATATATATATATATACATTGAATTTACAGTGAATTTTAAGATGCAGTGGTATAAATATTCTAGACGAAAAATCCGATTTATTCGATAACAAAACTCCGGTTTATTCGATATTCAAAAAATCACGATTCCAAAAAACCGCCCAAAAATGTTGGAAAAACCCGAGTTTAGAAAATCAAGTCAATAACCCTACCCTAATCCATCATATGCTTTCCATAGATTGATAGAACAGTCTTCATTTTGCAAGTTTAAGAATTGTTTTCATTCACTTGCCACGCCAGTCTTTCAGAATGTCGCAAGTTGGATATACATATATGGCATATCAAACTTCTTCATAAACATTGGATATTAAATCGCACGCTCAACTAAATTTTTAGTAACTGTATTCTATATTCGTCCCATAGTAGTGTTGATCTGCCTGCGAAACTGTTCCCAAGCCAATCAAATGAACAGCTCTAATCATTAACTGCATTGCCTACATTCAGGCAGTAACTGTAGCCGATGAATGAAGAGAACAGAAGTTGCAAAGCCACTGTAGCACTGCTTTTACAGAGGCGCCTTGATAAGTGGCTACTTGCATTGACTGGCTTCAAAGAAGAAATAATCAAAAGGCAACAAATCGGACTCGTTCGGCATTATTCAAAAGGGAAACAAAAATTTTCAACATTTAGTTTTGAAGAGTTCGTCTTTAATATTGTTGAGAGACTGTTTCTGATAACGGTCTCAAATTAAATACGTATGTACATATAATAGTAACCGCTTTCTTTACACAAAACGGTATTTTAATGATAAAAAAATTATTAATTTTCATCATGTTGACCAGCAAATAAGTTTTATGTAAACAAATACTTATGTAATCGTGGAATATTTTAATCAGTGCTCAGCCACTTTGTAAACAAGAAACCTAAGGGAAATATTATTTGAAAAGATGCGCGGAATTGCGGAACAATACTTGGTATTGCTAATCCTGACGCTCCATATTGCAGTATGAATACTGCTCCCGAAAATTTTCACAAAGGAAAATACAAAAGAAAACCAAGTATTAAGGCAACATTTTGATGAAGAAACGCACGGAGAAATTATAGCAAAATTAGGTAAAACAATGCATTAAGACGTATCTCTATACATCCTTTGCATGACCTTAACCTTCCTTCCCTTCTTCCTTCTTCTCCGAACACCTTCTGTTCCGCCGAACAGCTCTACTTCACGAGCAGCCAGTCATTATGGTGCGTAATTTCTTGACTGGCGCTGGTGGCTATTTCGCGCGGAGTTACAATACGGGTATTCACGATCCGGTGAATATTGTCTAGCATAGTGCATAGGTAGCCTAAATAATATGATTGGATTTTTTTTTTTTTGGTGTTTGAACACATGAAACAACAACAATCATGCTATTTACGCTATCTCTGCACCATGCTAGACAGTATGCACCGGATCGTGAATATCCACAGGGCTGGCTTCTTCAACTCAACTTAACTTAGTTAAGCCAATTTTCTTGACTTAGTCAAGAATAAGCTATGTAAAACGTAGGCTAACTTTTGACTTAAGTCCGAAAAGTGGCTAAACTAAGTAAAGTTGAGTTGGCGAAACCAGCCCATAATGTTTTCGGTAATATTAATGAACATCCACTTTCCGAGCAAGAAACTTTTCCCATTTATGAGATTTTCGACGAAATTGACAACTATCAGCCTTGGCTGCGTATTTATATGCTACGGAGCACGACTGATACACAATCACGCAAGTGGAAACATCACTTGCATGGTCTGGAGCTGAAGAAGCAATATTTTTTTTGGCTTGGATGGGTGATGATGAGAAATCATCGATTTTTTCATTGGTGATGACATCGGAGGGCCAACATCGATCCTCGAATTTCATCAGAAATAAGCAGTCTTATTGGAAGCGTTCGCGCAATTTTTAACCTTATTTGTTCTTATGCATTATTTCCTCGAAATGATGTGTATGATTTTACAGATTTGTTTAGAAAAATGTTTTAAAAAACTTGAATCAAATAAAGTATTTTACTACCTTCGCCTTTTTTATGAATCATAGGAAAAAAAGAAGACACCTATTTTTTATTTCATTCTGATGTTCGAAAATCTCGAAATAAACTTTCCCAAGTTTTGAACCCAAAAAGAGTTATTTGTTTTCAAATTATTGCAGTTAATAAACTATTTGTCGGAGAAAATCAGTTAAGTAACCAAAATGTGCGTAATCACCTCGGCCGAAGCACCGAGCTCCAGCCACTACACGAACCACCCCTTTACAGTGCTTCTTAACCCAGCTCAACAAACAGCCTTCTTCGTTTGGGCGGAGCCTGCCGAAAACTTAGGTGTGTCGATCATTTCAGCGGCAGTATAATCCGTATTACACTTGCGATTTACAAAGAGAGTGGGTGATAAAAGCTTTAGCAAGACCTTGCTCAGAAAGGAAATCATACTATTGATGAGAGAAACAGGAGGAAATGTACATAGTAAACAAATGAGGCGTGTTCGTTAAATAGTTAACAATTTAGAGCTTCCGATATTCACTTTTGGCACAACAAATTGAAATAAAGGTGTACAACTAGAATATCTCACTTCATCCAAATATGGTGCAGACAATCTTTCTGAATTTCAAGTTGAATAGCACTTCCAAAGTTAAGGCCAATGCGAATAGAATAAATCTCGTTCAATTAGGATCGCAGGTGTTCTTGTCTCAACAATTCAATGGAATTCAATTAAACGCTATTAAGATAATTAAATACTAAACAAAATAGAACAAAGCAAATGTGTAAATACATCTACATACATACATACATTTACATATATCTTTGTGGAAGCGCTCGTGACATGCGACAGAAAAACGTGCGTTCGTTCGTTCAGCTCAACAGCTGCGGAAGTTGTCTGCGACAAGGTGACAATGACGCGAAAATCAATAGGTACCACAACAGCCAAATGAAAGCTAAACAAACCAATAAACAATGATCGATATTCTGTAGACAAAGCAGCAACAACAACAACTATAGACAATAAGCGCGAAAGAAGCCAAGCGAATGCGGCTCGAAGAAGAGGCGCGCTGATAAGAAGGGTTCTGGTAAACAATTTCTTAACAGCTTGGTGGGAACTCTAGAAGCTATTTGACAGCACACATGGTTAGATAAACTGCAATTGCAAAAAGTGAAAATATCAAAAACGCACGACCAGTGTTACCGTTTTAGATTTCGCCAAAAGATATTTTGGACGTCATTCATTTCAAAGAAACGAAATGTTAAAGTCGAATAAAGCCAAGATATTTTAAAAGGATTCTAATGCGAAAAGATTAAACTTGTTAACCAAATAATTTATACTAGAGTTTCAGTTACTGTCGAAGTTCGACCGTTTTTCTAGTTTTTAAGAGTCTGGGAGAGGTTTTCTAACTTAACACGTAGCTAAACTTGTAAGGAACAAAGTAACTTGTCGGAAAATCTTCTGGTTTGGAACTAAAACGTGACTAAAATTTTTATATCTTTGAAGAACTTCGGCAGCACTTGGAATTGACCGAAATAATCCAGTTTATCGATAAATTTCAATGATTTGATACATATCGATAATTCTATAAATTTCAAAAAAACTAAAATCCGATAACTCAACAAAATTCGATAACTCGACCTATTTCGATAAATGTGAAATTTGAGGGCTTGGTAAATTTTGGAAACTCAAAAATTTATACATCTTCGGATACCTTATAAATTTTTAATTTTGTCAGCTCCATATTTTTCGAAAGCTATCGAAAAATTTCCATAACTCGTTGCACTCTGTTAACACGATAAAATTCGGTAAGCAGTGATAACTCGATAAACTTATATAATCTTGAAATTTCGATAATGCGATATATTTTCAAAATTCTATAAACCTCGATGCGATAAATCGACCAATTTCAATAGATCAATAATTATCGATAACTCTGTTAGAGGAAAGAACTCGATGCATTACGATAATTCGATTAATTTCGTTAAGTCTATAAATAATGATAATTCCATAAATATCGATAACTTGATAAATTTATTTAACTTGATAAATTTCGATAATCCCATAAATTTTTATAGCACGATAAATATCCGTAAATTTCGACAACTAAGTTTCTGTGTCTATAAATTTCGACAACTCAATAAACATTGATCAATTTAAATAATTCGATACGTTGCAGTAACTCAATAAGCATGGATAACTCGATAAATTTCGATAACTATAAACTTCGATGATTCGATAAATTTCGATAACTTTTATGACTGAATTTATTTCGATTCCTATCGGGAAATTTCAATTAATTTTCTTACTCTTTCAATTATCCTAATTCCTTTGTACTTCTCATTGTCTCCATTTTCGATTTTTATCTTCACTTTTGCCTTCTTTTTTTTTGTCTTCATTGTTATCATTTATTTCTTCATCCTCATATTTATCTTTATTTCAAAGTTTAATTTCAAATACGAAGTAAAACAAAATGCGAAAACAGCTCAAATTGAAAAGGCCGATTTTGGCCGTAATTTTCAACCAATTTGGAAACTCTCCTCATCTACAGAATATTAACTTTCCAATGGTGTTCTTGGCCAGGGGGTAGCGCTACATTAAAAAGAGTTCCATTCTAGTCGCACCGGACGGGGGACAGAAATATCTGAAGTCAATTCCGTGCTCTGAGCGGTGGCAGCCACTCTAACATAACCTAACCCACCTAATCGCCCCGGGCCTATAATAGCCCGAAGGATAAATACAGTGCCGGACAAAAGTATTGGCACAGAGAATTTTTCGCAATATCTGAAAAGTTTTTTATTCTAATTTATTTTCGATAATTTTTTATAAATATATAGTTCGTCCTACACCAAAAAACATAAAAACTAAATCTCTAAATTTTGTGCAAAACTCAGGAAAATTCAATAAATTTGCATACTTATTTGCAACTTTCTATTCAGATTTTTTAGAAAAATTCTAAGTATGCAGTTTTATAGCTCAACTAATTTTAGTATAACAAAGTGCAAGCTTGAAGGTGCTAAAAAATCGCATTGATTTTTGGCAATTTTTTTTCAGTCATGTTCTTCCGTACAAAGTATGTTCGACAATTATTTTTTGTATGGAGAAAATGAGCAAGACCTTCTACTAAAAAAATGTCCAAAAATCAACGCAATTTTTTAGATACTTCAGACTTGCACTTTGTTACACTAAATTTGAATGGGCTATAAAACTGCATACTTAGAATTTTTCTAAAAAATCTGAATAAGAAGTTGCAAATTAGTATGCAAATTTATTGAATTTTCCTGAGTTTTGCACAAAGTTTAGAGATTTTGTTTTTATGTTTTTTGGTGAAGTACGAACTATATTTTTATTAAAAAATATTGAAAATAAATTAGAATAAAAAACTTTGCATATATTGCGAAAAATTCTCTGTGCCAATACTTTTGTCCGGCACTGTATGTTTGTAGCTCGAGAAAACTGTTTCTAAGTAAAAAATCTAATTTCTCATAATTTAAGGCAAAGATTTTTTCCTAAAGAGTTTGAATTTAAAAGCTTTACTGTCGGGAGAATCTAAATCCGCATGTTTTTCAATTTGCCTTTCTTGAAGTAATAGTATTCCAAAATGTAATTTTTCTTCTAAATCGTCCATGATCAAAGCGTTTGCAGTGGTCTTGAACTATTGGTAGATTTTGTTTGGGCACTTTGGTAGAACACAATTTTTTGATGCGGCAAGACTGCGCACAACACGTTCTTTGGTGTTGTGGGCGGTGGTGGTGGTGGTGGTGGTTCGTAAAGCTGCTACTGCGACTAAATACTAAATTTAGCAATGCGTGTTGCTGCAACCACAAAATAGAGGGTGTGCCTGACGAACATGACGTTTGAGGTATGGAATCTGATCAGCTGTAATGCATACCCATGCAACTATGTACATACAAACTTTTGCACATATATATACATACATACATAGGTATTATGTCGAGTATGTACGTACCGTCATATGTTGTTTGCGTCCATTCTTGAGCGCTGCGGCGCTTTTAATGTTCAGCTTTTCTTTAAACCCTACCAGTCAGCACTCGAGCCACGAGCCTCACGTGTTTGCCAGCTGATAATGACATTAGTTTTGATGTGAGCTGTCAAGCGCATATAATAGACTGACATGGAATTCGTAGGCAAGTAAGTAAATGGGTGCAACAATGTATCACAGTTAGACAAAGTGGTTTATAGTTAACTAAATTGACAAATTGGAAAGGTCGTTTTGACAAGCTAAGCTGTTCAGCGCTCAGCACTTGAGAGGAGCGAAGAAAATTTTGTCTTTAATAATTTCTTGCATTATGTCTAATGTGGTCTACTCAAATGAACTGATCACTATGTATGTAGTTTGATAGTCTACGAGGTAGATAGAAAAGTTAGTAGAATTGAGGGGATGCAGTATGGAGACCAACAGTTATCACATCCTGCTGAGCATATATTATTTACCTTTTCTTGTTTTTCCGCTAAAAGAAACGAACTAAAAGCTTTGATTCGGGCTAATCCGATTCCTGAAAATTTAACATTATACATATAAGTTAAACGACAATAAGGTCTGGGACGTAGTGAAATCTGTCCACGAAGAAATAATGACTGAGCATCGGGTAAGGGAACAACGCCGTCGAATAGAGAAAGGCTATAATTAATAATTTTTCAATTTTGTTTTTTACTTCACAGGAAATCCTTCCGCGAATCACTGTCCACAAAACGTTCCTGATAATACGGAAATGGAGTGAGACATTGTGTATGCCACGGCCCCTCTCTGACGAAATGCGAATGCAGTCCCGGGTGGGCAACTTCATCGGAGTTTCCTACTGGCCACTTTATGGATAGTGCGATATCCCAACGTCCGTTTACAGAAAGGACAAAATTCACCTCTAAATGGGCAGAACTTATTATCTTTTCTTAAAGAAAAGTACCAAGGGGTGAACGAAATTGGTCAGGGTATGCCTGACTCCTCTCTCTTAGTCAAATTCGAGTACTGCCAAACCAGGCTGATTAGGATATCAGAGCAAACCAACTCAGTGGAAAATTGTTCGAATAGAAAGTAGGCGAGTATGCTTCCACAAATTAATTTTTGCAGAGAGATGGAATTAGGAGTGCCTGAAATTGGACCTGCAAAAGGTCCGCTGTTTAGCCGTTGGCAGTCAGAGAAACTTCTTCGGGACATAAAACTTGCGACTTTGATAGGTGTCGTGACAAGTACTGTTCAATAAGAGCCTATGCGTCAAGACAGCGCTTACTGACGCAGTTCTCCAAACGTCTGCTGACAAAATATGCCAGAATATCAATGCCTGCAGTGATAGCCAGGCTGCCCTAGAGACAGTGAAAATTGTTCAGAAATGTAAGTTGAAGGTAAAGAGAGGGAGAAAAAACTTGCACTTTAGTGGGTACTAGGACAGCTTGGTGTTCAGAGTATCAAACTTTCTCATGAGATGGCGAACTATAGATGTTTGGATTTTGCATGGATCAGCAGGTGTGGTGGTGGTTCCGGGAACCAGGCGCTAGTAGAGTTTCGTATCAATCAAAAAAATAAAGAAGTTAAAATCGTTTGTCGAACTGATCGCGCGGACAACCCGTAAGATCAAGGTACGATCAACGTGGGCATTATCCGGAAGTCATTTATATCCCTTAAAGGCATCCTAAGTTTTCACAATAAATCAAAAAAGTTTTGAAAGAAATTCGTCACATAAAATCACTTTCGAATACTTTTCAAAATCGGTCTATCTCGACGACGAAATGCTGCACCGGTTCTATAAAAGTCAGCTGTTATGAATGCTTTGCAGTAATTTTTTTAATTTAGCCTCCGAGTTATCTTTAGCTGCGAGTTAAGTGTGAAAAACTACGTCACAAAGAGAATTTTCTCGAGTCGTTTATTGAACTCCATTTTCTAAAGCAATTATCTGCCTTAAGAACATAATTGACTATTTTTCTCTGTCATTTCAATTCTTTTGTTGTAGTCAATTTGTCACCATGGAATTTTTCTACAAAAACCAATTTTTCTTTTGTTAAGAAAAACACAAAGCAAGAAACGCATATGGATGCGCCATTGCTGTTGCATTACTCTTATACATTTCTCTGTTTTTGTTTTTTTTTTTACATCTTTGTTATGTGCGCAATTTGTTGCAACTCTCAAAAAATTCATCATTGCATTCCGTTGCATTGTCATAAACAATTTCATGCAATAGATATATATATATATAAGCATACAAGTGTGCTTTGTTGATATATGTACATATATCAAAGTAGTTAGTAGTTAGTGTGCAAACATACAAAGATTCATACATACATATAAACATTTGCGTATCGGCGATCATGTTGTCTGGCGCACGTTCGCGTGTAGAGCGTGACACTTGCCAGTTAAGCAGCTGTCACTAACGCTAATGCACAAGCTGACGATGATTGGCGCTGCAAAATGTTTTGCTTTATACATATGTACATATGTATGCATGTGCGAAGCTTTATTTGAAAGCGTGCGTTTGTTTACAAGGCGACACTGGATGAGGACACACCCACACTAGAGTCTTTTGTGAATAGACTTTTGTCTGGGTCTTTTTAATGTGTGACCTCTAATGAGAGGGAATCAGGAAATGTTTGCTATTGTTTTGATTTTCTAAATGCGGCGCAAATTAGTATTTTTATTTTTATTTAAAAAGAGTAAGAAAATTAATTTTAAAAGTATGTATGTATGTATGTATGTATGTATGTGGTCCCATGTAAAAAGCTCAAGAACTGAGTATTTTATTGTATTAGAGTGAATCCTAATTATATAGGGTATCCTAGACCACCTGTCCACCCCCTCTGAAATAGAGGTAAATGGTTTTTATTGAAAAACATAGAAATATGGCCTACCAAATCAGGGATGCTCTATCTTTTGGTGGCATTACAGACCGGGCTTAACTGGTTTTAACTGACCGGAAGTCGATTTTGTAAATATGATACATATAACTACATGTTTTTACCACATACATACATATTCGGATTCGGCGCATAAAAATACAAAACTTTAATCGGAAATTTTTTTCTGGAATGGAATTCCAGTTAGAACAATGGTTTCTCGATCTGTTTAGGCCACTACCGGTCTAAACCGGAACAAAACATATAGTATCCCCAGCTTGGTAATTCGTATTTTATCGTTTTCAAATAAAAAATCTTCATTCATTTCAGAAGTCCAGGACGAGTTGAAGTTCAAAGGTCATTTAGAGGTTGAAAATGGCACTTCCGAGACAAAAATGCAGACAAAAGTTAGGTTTTGTTATCCTCAGAATCCGCATCTGTAGCAAAAACATGTAAGTCTAATAAAAAAAAAATTAACTTCCGGTCAGTTAACCCACTTCCGGTCGAAACCGGAGGTCGGTAATACCACCAGTAGATAGAGCATCCATGACTTGTTAGGTCATATTGTTGCGTGTTTCAAAAAAAAAATGCCGTTCATTCTAGAGGGGATGGAGGGTTGGTCTAGAACACCCTGTATGCCAAGCACTCTTCTTATTTAAGATTTTTTTTGACAAAAGTTTCAATAATACAGCGCTACCGCGTACTTTTAAGATGATTCAAATTCATCAAGCCACTGACACAAAAGAAGTTGACGCCAGGTTTACTATGGCATCACAATGGGCTTATCTATGGTGGCCTAAAAATGCTCTTTTCCGGTGTAAGTTGAGGACAGAAAAGATAATCTAAACTATGTTGAGGCCTATGCATCGCACAGAGACCTATTTGAAAATGTTCAGTTGAAGCACTTTTAATTAAAAAGTTAGGCAACTTTTCAAAATTTCTATGCCAATTTTTTACACAGCATTCTCTTACATGACTTATGTCTCTCTTTTGAACGAGACTAGTTTAAGGTAGCCAAAAGAGGCACTACGCTTTCGTTGTTCGAAAATATTTTCTAATCAACTCACTGGCCTTGCTGCTTCCATTGTGGACTGGTGGTGAAAGTTAGGCACCTATTCAGAAGCGTCCTTGGGGAAAGTGATGTGGAGTGCATTGTAAGGGAGCCCAGACCTTAATAGCCCTTTGGTTATCGAAGTAAGCGTTGATCTTTACATAGGTTGTCATAGCAGTCTGTAGCCATTGGACTGCTTTTAAAATGGGAGCTTCGTCCTCCTAAAATTCCCGGCAGTAAACCGTATGACCGGTAGTGTACCTACATATATTCCTTCCGATAAATATAATTTGTTAGACGACGAAATCATTTGGTTAGAGAAAGGATCAGACAAGCATCCTTAGAAAAATTCAGTTAACTAAATAAATTTCCTCTGGTAGTAACTTTATGGTCAGATTACCAGATGAGAGAAGGGTAAGGAAGTGGAATTCCAAATTTGGATCCTAGTTTCTTTCATTGCCGAACTTCCCGTCTATCGCTTCGGCACCGAAACACTAATCGAACACTGGGTCATTAGCCACAGGATCGCAATGCAAATACCCCCTGTACTCCGGAAAAAAACGCCACAAATTTGTGGGCGAAAAAATTGTTTGGCTCAAAAGCTCAAAAGCTTGGCTAAAACTTCGTGAGGGAGTCCTCTAGAATTTTCCAGGAAATCGAGACTGGGCATCACAATGAGCCTATGTATGTGTGCCTCTGAGTGAACGCTTGATCAGAGAAGCAGGCTTATCCTAACCTAACTTAGGTTCTCTTTTGTACAGAAGTAGATACCAATGATTGATGAAAAGGTGTTTCAAACAAGTATTCCGGTCAAGCAGTCATTAAGGCGCTCTTATTTTGCTGTTGTCAAAAAAATTTAGTTTTTTCTCATGAACCAGTGATATATGATTTCCCGTAAACTTTTCGGCCTTGATCCGATTCAGAGGTAAGAATTTCTCTAACACGTCAAGTTTTTGAGATATTCTAACCTAAATGGTGGAGCATGATCTGATGACCCCTGTCTCCTCGGAACGCAGTTTCCCCAGAGTGAGAAGTCATAGCAAATCTGGCTCCCTCCTTTACAGGGACAAGGCACGGTGGGCGGTAGAGTCTTTCGAAACCTTCAATGCAGCGGGTGGGGATGAGATCTTCCCAGTACTACTGCAAAAAAGTATTGAGGATATTATTGATACCCTGATCTGTACATGCATATATTTAGGGCTAGTTATTACTGGGAATACATACTGTATGCATGGGAAGGTGTCCGTGTTAATTGTTACGAAATCGGGCAACAGGCCCCTAACTTTCTTCTCTCTTAAAACTTTAGAGATAGTGTTGGACCTCCATATTGGGGAGAGACTTCACACTTTCACTCCCTTGCATCACACACAAATTGCTTATGTCAAAAGAAAATCCAGGCCCTACAGTATCTGGTTAGTAGGGCCGAAAGTGCCTTCGAGGCCAAGGAGATCGCCCTGTGTACTTATTTGAACATCGACGGGCTTTCGGCAATACTGTCTATGGACTTATCTCAAGGAAATTGGTCCAAAGAGGCTTAGACCCTACTACTGTTGATTGGATCGGCGCTATGCTTCGTGAAATTACATCGTCCTTGGGCAATATTCATGCCAAGATCAGAGCCGTGAGAGGCTGTCCACAGGGTGGGGTCCTATCTCCCTTGCTTTGGTCACTTGTTGTAGACGATCTCTTAATCAGACTACATGAGCGTGGTTACGATATTGTGGAATACGCGGATGACCTGGAAATTATAGTTTATAGAATTTTCCCGGCAGCACTTTCTCTGACTTTACATATGCAGCTCTTCGTGTGGTCTCCAACTGGTGTGCCAATGAGAGCCTCAGCATATATCCTCGGAAGGCAGCCAGGTATAAACCAAACATTGGTTCGGCCACTCTTAGAGGGACAGTGATTGAATGATCCGATGAGACAAATTTTGGGGATTAAGCTATATAAGAGACGTAATTCGAACTCCCATCTTGAGAGAACGGTATCTAGAGTCACATGGGCCATGCGGGCCTGTAGAAGAGTTTTTGGTAGAACATATGGATTGAGCTCAAGAGTGGCTCTATCATATGATCGTCCGTCCGATTTTGCCTTATGCATCCATAGCGTAGAGGCATAAGACACTGAAAAAACTGATATAATTCGCCTTAACAAAATGCAAAGATTGGCATGCCTATCCGTCACTTGATCTATAAAAACGGGTTAAACTTCGGCTCTAGAGTCGCTCCTAGGATGGACTCTTCTCCATATTTCTATCCAGGAAACAGCAGCTTCGAGGGAGTTGCAACTTCGACTATCTAACAACGGCTTCTTCACAAAGAAGCTTCATGCAGCTATTCGTAGGAAGAGACCACGGTTGGAAATATGCGGAATCTCTGATTCCATGACACGACGTCTGCTTTGGCAGAAAGTTCACAGTGATAATCCCGATTGGGCTCCATGAACTTGATCGCAGATACGTACACTGCTACACAGATCTTTCAAAGATGGAGGACAGAGAAGGTGCAGGTATTTTTGGACCTAGTCGCAATTTTAAACTGCGCAAAATTAAACCTTGAAAAGGGTTTAAATGGCGCCTTTTTAGTTAAGTTTTCAGATAGCCAAGCAGCCATCCGGGCACTTTCAAACAGGACTATGAAAAGCAATCTGGATAGAGACTGCTTTGACAAGATCTACAAATTTGGCAGACAAAAACACGATTGCACTGTGCTGGGTACCAGGTCATTGTGGAAACGAAGGTAACGAGGTAGCCGACGAGTTGACACGAGAAGGATGGCTAACTGCCTTTTCGGGACCTGAACCATTCTGTGATAAGTACTGGGGAGTGGTGGGGGGCCTTATACATGCCAGACTCTTCAGCTACATAGAAATGACATCAGGCTACTTACTGGGTACCAGACCGGTTACAACGAATTGCGATTCCACTTGCACCGAATAGGTGTGTTTACAGATTCAGAATGCCTACTCTGCCACGAGGATACGAAACTTCGGCGCATATTCTCTGTCACTGTCCGGCTTTGACCAGACAAATACTGATTTATTTTAAATCTTCAATAGTCGAACCCCTTGTTATAAGGAATTCGCCTACCAAGGCCTTTTTAGGATTCATTAGGCAAGCCGAAGGTATTTTGGCCACACTTGGTTAGCGACTCTCTCTCTTTAAGAGATACAAAAGATCTTTTAGGTCGCGGTGTGTCTTGATCTCTTACAAATGTATTAACCCTTTGAACCATATTCTATTGGAATTTCAAAATCGGATACCTCTGCGTTTGGATTCGGATTCACCGTCGAAAAGTCTACGGGAAATCATATACCACAAGCTCATCTACTACAGGCACAGAAAAATAAAGCTTCACGGTACCTTCTTTACCATTGGATGGACCTTTCAATTGCCGAGTAGCCGAACACCTAACCATTAAAAATTCGTCTAAGACCAGTTTAGAATTCATAAAAGAGGTTGAAAATTCTTTGGCATACCGCGTTATAGAGTCACAAACAGCATACAAAAGACTTTTTTTCAAGCAAGTAAATTAATCTATTTGCCTGCAGAGCATGTGCCAATTGAACTCCTACCTAACGGCCTTGAAATTTTGCAATAATTAAAAATTTATTGATTAAGAGTATTTATTTATATTTATATTTTTCCAATAACATTGAGACACATAAGTCGGCTTTTCTGAATTTAGCATTGGCGAAAAAAATTTTACAAAAATTACCTTGTGCCGAAAATCGTAATCTTGAAATCACAGCCTTGTCAGTTGGCCACCCACACAAACGCACAATATTTGACACTTCAATAGCGCACACCTAATTACTCATTGCACCAGGTGAAATTCGGAAACAGAAAAGTTAACAACAGCAATAGTTTAAACAAAAAAATCAAAATGTAATGGCTTCGAGAGTTGGTAAATATTTACAAAACATCCAGTTGCCGCTGTTGCAATTGGAGAAAATAAATTAAGTTAATATTTGGTTAATTAATATATTCATGGAACAAATTTTGATTTTCAACGCTAATTATTTATGCGCCACTTTCTTTAATACACTTGGCTACAAATTGTGTGAGAGTCGCAATATTTGTGCAGAACAAATACATTTTGCAATTTTTTTAATTTTCTATGCAAATTTACTATTAAGGTCGAGCAACGTAAAAAACCCAAATTTGAACAAATCGTTTACCAAATTTAAATTACAAGCAAAATAAACGTTGAAATTAAAAAATACAACGGTAACAAATTGAGAAAACAAATAAAACACAAAGACAAATGACATTTTGACAGCCAAACTTCGTCGCTTGTCGGTTTTGTTTTTGTTTTTGGAGAAAATAAAGCACCGGAAGTCACACGAATGCTCGCAGCTAGTGAAATGGCAGCGCAAAAAATCGCGTGCAATTTAAATACAAAAGCGTTAAATGAAAAATAAAATAAGGTAAGAGAAATAAAAATACAAAAACAAATAAAAATAATAGCAATAGCGAAGAGTAACAGCAACATATAAATAAATACGTCACAGGTGAGCTTGAAATGTACGTAATGTATAAGCGTTAAAGCGGAAGCCAACCGACGAGAGTGAGAGTGGAAATTGCATTGCACATACATACATATAAATGTGTGAATTGTTAGAAATCCGCTTATGGCATTTGCATCGGCAGCGCTGGAGCTTGTTTCATTTCGGACACAACACCTTGACATTGATCGTATCAACAAAGGTAGTGTGCCCGGCTGAATGCTTAGTTAATTAGTGCCTTATACTATAATATATAAACACATATGTACATACATTCAAACATAGTATGTCTGAACGCACTATGTCCATGCCTCATATTTATAGATATATTTAGTATTACTTATGTACATAACACATGTATGTATATCTGGATCGAAGACTTTCCTAAATCTCTCATCAAACGACAGATGTCGTAAATTTTTTAATCCTCTAACACCGTTAGAGGTCTTGTTGACCCCTATTTGTTTGAAGCATTTAAAATGACAGTTACACGGTTACAATGGTTTAAAGAGTGTAGGGTAAAGGATTCCAAGAAGAGAAAGACATTCCCTGTAAATAGAAAAAGAGGGCAGGTGATTTCAGCACTATTTATTATTAGCCCTTAAGGTGCGTTCGCACTATCCAAATTGTGAAAACAATTTTTTCGCAGTCACACGATTGGCGCAATTCATAGAAACTCGATTGGAAATTTTTGGCAACCCTCCTCAAAAATATTTTTGCCAATAAAATTTCCTTAACCTCTTCGGTTTGTGGGCAACATAGCTAATTTTCAATTTATCTTATCAATTAAAATAAATTAAAATTTTCAAACAGGTGGCAACCTTCCACAAAAATAGTTACTGCTGTAGCCCTTCTTAAACTTCTTTATTTTGGCAGCCGTATTGCAATATTTGCTTTATTTAGCAATTTACTTAAACTGCAATTTTCAAACAGGTGGCAACTCTATAATTTTTTTCCTTTTTATATTTTAAGTTAGATCTCTAGGAATACAGCGGTGGAAATTACTTTCAATTGAATGCATTAGTTTTTGAGTAATGCGCCTACAAACATACAGACGGATAGGCAGGCATAGAGACAAAAAATCTAAAAATTGTTGATTTGGCTTCTGTTGCTCTAATAAAGACCCTCCACATTAATTTTTCCTTAATATACATATGTAATATATGTAGATTACGGTGGTCCTTAAAATCAAATGAAAAATTTTTTTTTAGTCGCACCCCTTCAATCGCTACCATCACTGTCATAGAGATCACATATAAATGTTGGTTCCCATTGGAGACGGTTAAGGCGTGTCGCAAAGGGTTCAAAGGCCAGATAAAATCAAAAATATGTTTTTTTCATTTAATGCCCAAAATTCATACTACTAGAGTCGAGGATATCACATATAAATTTTAGTCCCATTTGGAACCCGTTAAGACATCGTCATAGGGTAATCTGAATTTTGCCCATTGTGCGACTCGTCTTAACCGTCTCCAATCGGGATCAAAATTTATATGTGATACCTTCGACTATATTAGCATCGACATAGGGGTTGAGGATTACGAAATCTGATGTAAAAATTTGCTCCCTACATTTAAGGATCACCATAATGTACATACATCGGCCTGTTACAATTTTAATGTATGTACAGATGTAAAAAATGTTTGTCAAGATTGGGAAAGGGAACAATATTTTTCCTGCACCTTATTTAGCTACCAATTCTGCACAAAATTACCCAATCTGCCTTTAGGAAAAGTTTAACTATTTTTGGTGAACTTTCATTCATTGACACTAGACCGTTAGGGTGATAACAGCTGAGATCTGGTTGGTAAGTAAGATATGACGAAAAATATTTAAAAAGGCAAAGTTTTTTCGAAAATGAAATTTACTGACTGGAAAACAGCATCCAAAAGATGGTCCAAAGATGGTTTTATTCTTGAAAAAGTTCCTACCCTGAAACCGACAAACCTAGGATTTCAAAATTAGGGTAGTACCTAAAAATAGAAAAACTTTTGCTCAACAATTTTATCGATAAGCTTTTTTTGGCACTATGTTCTTCACAAAAATGAAGTGAAAGGAATGCTTTAAGGATTTTCAAAGAATAGATCAAAAACTTGTCTACATATCTCAAATCAAAGAATCGAGATTACTTCTACACTTCAGTCGAAAGTCTTTGTCATTAGCGAAGAACCTAAAATAATTTGTTCATGTTGGTTGATTTTTCTAGCAGGGTTGTAAGATGATTTAATTCGAAAGGAATTCCCGTCATCTCTTGTCAAGTTTGCTTTGGAGAGGCACCTGTTTCGGCGTTGTGCCATCTTCAGTGTCAGGACACAGTGACCCAACGCCGAAACGAGGTGGTCTCCAAACCAAACTTGACAAAATAAATAACCTACAATAATTTTGGCCTCAGTGCTATCGGAAGCTAACATAAGGTTATTATTTCTAATTGTGTAAAGCAATGTTGAGACTAATTTAGAACTTAAGCCCTAATCTACCTAATCAAATGATAGACAATCTAGCGATAATCGGCTGACGTGCTCACTGAGCTCAATGAGTTAATTGATCATCGAATTTCGGTTTCCACAATAAACAGGGTACTGGCGTTTCCACACTGTGACTTTAGCACATTTTCCTTGCCTTATCTGACAAAAAATGGGAGAATGCGCAGACGTTATTTTTACCTCTGTTCATCGCTTTTTGGCGATTCTTTAACGTTTTTTGTTTTTGATTTCCGTGTGAAAATTTATTCTGTGCAAATACGGATTATCCCCAACCGGAAAGGAATTTCTCTCAATGCAGTTAAGAAATTGCTTTGTTTTGAAAATGGAAATTTATTAATGTACGCACACTACAATGTTGAAATGTTTGACTCTTACAAGATAATAATTTTGATGAGTTATTGTGCATCAAATGTGTTAATATGTACAATTAAATGTGTATACTTTCGTAAATACGTTTGTAGGCGCACATGCACAATATTTACATTGCAAAATTAGTCATAAAAGCAAACAAGAAAGTTGCCGTTAAAAAAATAACAAAATAAAAGTCAGTGCTTGGGGTATGTGAAACGCAACGAAAAAAAATAATAAAAAACAGAGTGCTCAATTGCCTGCTTGGCTGACACTGGATTAACTGCAGACTTCCTGTTGCAGCCAAATTAGTGCGTATCGGCGATGCAAGTGGCCGCTCAAGGCTGCAGCCAGACGCGCTTAGTCAGTCGGACGAAAGTAACGAGTGTCAGCACGAAATGCTTGCGATCATGAAGATTGCACTGCCAACATGCATTAATTAAGCGTGCATTAAAAAGCAACGGATAAGGAAAAAGAAAAAAAAAATTAAAAAAAATTACGATTTTTTTTGGCTTCCTTGTTGAGGCATATTAGATCAAGATTAATATCTTATATAAGTATGTAATAATTGGAAAATATTTTTGTTAATATTTTGCCAGACAGTCATAAAAAATATTAGCGAAATCTTACATCTTACACCTTTCGAGCTTGTAATATAATTTACAGTGCTTATAAAAAGCTACTGTTATTGTGATTAATATTTTGTATGAAAAGCTTATGTTACACGCTTTATGTCTTCGTGCAATTATTTCCTTTATTTACGATTTTGTCATGCGTGTAGCTCGTATTGTTTAGCTGTTACTGAAGCGGTGCTAACAGGTGCCAACTATGGGTAATCAATGTCGTACGGCATTATTTTAAGTTTCCATTACCGTTTTTTAGAGTATGCAATTAGCAGTGAAATATGCTTCCAGATTTTTGTGATATTTTATCATTTGAAAATCCATTCAAGTGTTTACATACATACAAGGACATACTGTATGCATGTATGTATGTATGTGTGATAAAGAGAAAAGCAATTGACGAGTTAAGTGGAGTTTAAAGACGAAATTTAAAAACGGTTACGGAGTTTGCTGTTCAGATCGACCTTGAAATTTTATGACTGATGCTCATAAGTGAGTCAAAAATTATGTGTGGACTTATGTATGTATGTTAAATCATTTCAATAGAATATAACCCGGGCGGAATCTTTCGAGCCCTTTCCACAGCACTACGACAAAGTGGTATCGAGGTCACCACCTACCACGACTGCCGGCCTATGAATGCTTTGATCGGAGCTCAATCACTACTAATCGCAGACTCAGAGTTTCAACAACTACGAGAGATCCGCGCTATTCTGGCCCAGTTACGGTCCGGATATTATAGCCGTCTTAACAGATACCTGTCCAGACTGGACGCCGATATCCCCAATGGGTGGCCGGCATGTGGATACTGCTCCCACGACACCAACCACTTCTTCACATGTCAGCTCAATCTCACTCAGATATCTCCCCTTGGTACGACCCCGACGAAACACCACGTTTCTTAGGCTTCACGTTAGTTGGGCTTGGCGGCAACGATTGATGGACAAACTGAACTAGGCGGGGCTTAGTAGTGCCGCTACAATAAGAACAACATTAACAAAAACACGGTAACACTGGGCTGGCTACCAGGCCATTGTGGAATCGAGCGCAAAGAGGTCGCCGCGGAGTTGACATGAGAAGCGTAAATTCGGTGTACGATTTATGGCGGCGGAGAGACTTTGTCGCCGATGAATGTCATTCATCCCGGCATCAAAGCGGAATTCTTAATCTCACACATTTTCGTCCACAGTCCGACGGAGGAAGATAATTCTGGAGTCCAATGGACCTTTCTCCGAGCGCTTGGAATGCACTTATGAGAGCTCTTCCGTCATGATTTTGATAGTTGGCTTTCCGATTTCAATGCCAGGTTCGGTTAGAAAGGGATCTTTAGTCATGCTGTCGGAAAAATCTGCATCTACGTCGAAACGTCCGATAAGAGACTTTGACTGATAGACTTTGCTGAAAGCCGGAAAATGGTAGTTTGCAGCACTAGGTTCCGGCTTAAAAGGTTCATCAACCTACACGGATGCCTCCAGATTGAAAAACGAAAAACCAAATCGATCGTGTAGGGATGGACGGAAGCATGATATAGTGTTTTAAACATACGTACGAGAACCAAACACTGACCCAGACGAGCACCTCGCCGCAACGAAGATACGCACACGTCTCTGTGCAGCAAACGATATGCGTCCAGCTAAACAAAGAAAGCTCAACGTCGAAAAGCGCTATCACAATAGGCCTGCTCTACAGGGCTATGCTGCGATTGGGCGTAACACTAACTATGTGGTATCGATATAGAGGGCTGCAGAGGGAAGCCGAACGTAGTTTTTTTCGTAATAAAAGGATAGAGATCGAAGTAAATATTTGAGTGTGAAGAGCCGGAAATCATGGCTTACAGAAAAAATCCCAAAAGTCTATCAGAAAGTAAGTCGATTCACTGACGATTTTAAGACCAGCGCAAATTCCTCAAAGAACAACCATGGCTACCAAGTAGTCGATGCTCAGAACATAGTTAATTTATAAAGGGAACCCCTGTTCAGTGGCAGCAACATGGAGACCAGGGGATAAGATCAACCCGAACCGCCAGGAGAGTACGATGGACCTCAGCTGAAAAGCAAGGGTGGCCCTGCTATAATCGCCTACTACCGTGAAGTCAGCCTTCTAAACATCGCTTTCAAGGTCCTATTGAGGGTGTTCCGTGAGTTAGAAATCCCACAGTCAAAGAATTGACTGGGATTTAAAAGTAAGCTCTTCGATGTAGTAAACCCACCATAGACCAGAAGTTGTGCAACAATACTAGCTCTAAGGCGTTTCTTTATCGTGGGAGATATTTAGTCTGATGCTAGAGAAAAGGAAAAGATCTGCAGAACTCACAACTACTTGGATATGCCGTCTGAGCAAGTCGATAAATATCCGATGAGGCGATCATTCGAGTACTCGATCAGAAAAGATCGAGGAAGATTTAGCGGCATGAGATTTACAACGACAGAAACATGGTGTAGCAATTTATCGAGCAAAAAAGTGGGAGCTCTTGGACGGAGTTGGACTTTCGACAAACTGAAAAGGCTTCACATTTGCTCTGCTCCATTCGTGAACAGAAATATTATGAGCAACCCTGAGCAAAAAGATGACAATTTGAAATACATATGAACGTATTTTTTTTTTGCGCTACATCCTCGTCTTAAGGCCATCAAGAAACCTGGAGATACATAGATCGATTATGAGATCCTTTTCCTAGAGTTTCTTTTGGCTCATCCGTGCGGGACACATCTCCACAGCAATTTCAAGTAGTACACAATCAAAGTTTTTTCGCAATTCTCTTGAAATACTAAATTCCATACACTTGCCAGATGAAAGTGAAATTATTTGCCTTTCCCGTAAAGTATAAATTCACAAACAGCAACTTATTTGTGCCGTCTACAAATAAATTAGCGTTGATGATGCAGTTAACACATCGTCGCGGCATGCAAGCGGCTGGCTGCAACCGCTGAAGGTTTTCAGGTCTGGGTCGGAAGGCTGATGGCTGGTGGCTGCTGGCATGCAGTGCGCACCAATTCGCAGCGACTTTCATTAGTTTACAGTTAACTCAGTTTGTTTATCAATTTTATGCGCCGACTGTGTCCGAATGACTATAGATACATACGTATATGTATGCACTCGCAGTCAAGGAGAGTGAAAGTGATGATGGCAAAAGCAGCGGCGTCTGCAACGACAGCGCGGAACTGTGCCAGTGCGATCGAAAATATACAAGTTTTTCGTAAATATTTGTACGTGCGTGTGCGGTTGGTGTTTCCAACATAAACAAACTAAGCGGCAGCAACATCATCATCTTAGCAACAACAGCCAAGAGCAAATAGCCAGCAGCAGCAGCAACATATGTACATATGTAAGTCATTGCAGCGACGCCACTCAAAAGTCAGCAGTCAGCAGTCAGCAGTCAGCAGTCAGCTGTCGGTATGTCGAGGTGCCATACGCACTATTTGTTATTGTTTTGGTTACTTTTCAATCATTCGGATTGCGTTCGCTGCTGTTGCTATTGTTGTTTTTATGCACGTAATGCGCGTGAATTCGATAAAGCGCGTGCAAGTGAAATTTTCCATACGCCACAGTTTACTAACTCAAAAAGGAGGTGAACTTGCAACATACATATGTACATATGTACATACATATGCGCGTATGCGACTGTATGCTGCAACAGCAACAACGGGAAAAAATCATGCACACACTACACAGCCTTCTTTCCGCTTTCATAGCCAGCCAGCTTTATTTGGTGCACAAAAAAACTTTCCACAAATTAAAAAAAATTTTTTTTTTTTGATTTTCCAACTCAACATGCTCTCTTTTTTGTTGTTGCTATGTTGTCATTGTTATTGCTGTTACACCACACACTGTTGTTTACCAAGCAATGCGTCTATTTGTTGCAAGTTACCCACCGCGACTTGCCACTGCCACGAATGTCTTTCTGTCTCTGTCGCCCGCCCACCGCTCTTCCACCATTCACTCGCTGCTTGACTCTTGGCTCGCTTTGTCTCACATTTGTTTTGTTCATGTTTTGATTGTTGCTGCTGCCGCTGCCGGCCTACCTCTTCCACACTTTTCCTGCATATTTTTTTTATTTATTTTTTGGATTATTTTCCGCAGTGCGTAAACACGCATGACAGCGCACAGTGGGTCGGTAAAGGTGGGAAGTGAAGCGCGAAATAATGTAATTACCTTCCTCCATTACCTACATACATATATATATGTATCTATATGTATGTACATTCGAACATACTTATTACATTACCCATTACATGCTCGCAATTTTTTTTTTAAGTATTTACATTTTATAAATGTTGTAATTTATTTCAATTGTTTATGTTATTTTCCGTGTATGCGTATGAGGAAAGAGTTGCATAGCGTTTTGGTTCGCCGATTGGGTAATTTATAAATAACATACTCGCACGCAGGTGTATTGTATAAAAAAATATATAATATACGTATATATATTCTGTTGTATTGCTATTGTTTTCATGCGCATTGATGCACTTTGTGCTGTACCTACTCTGGAGCGTGGTTACGCTGTTGGCCAAAATTAAGTACTCATAAAATAAATGTGTGCGAGTATGTACATAAGTAGGTACATATGATACTCGTAGCCAGGGGCGCACCCAGGAATATATTTTAGGGGGGGTTTTATATTTCTGAAGATATATCACCGGAAAATACTGAAAATTTTCTTCAGATAATACGCTCTTTAAAATATATTCATGCAAGTTTTATGTACAGTATGTAATAAATAAATAAACGTTTTAAAATTCATAAACTGCACTTTATTTACATAAGATTAACAGAACTCAAACACTTTTAACCGACTTTAAAAAAAGGGGAGATTATCAATTCGCCGGAATACGTAACTTTTTTACCACGTGAACCGATTTCAATAATCATTTTTTTGTAGAAAGATGGTACCTCAAGGTTCGTCCCGTAATTTGGTTTAGAGATCCGATGATTGGATCATGAAGAAATTAACGGTACCCCTAAATTTGAATATAAGAATTGAAGCCCGTTGTGTTCTTTCCTTAAAAACTACTTGTTTAATAATAAGTGCTATAAACTCAAGATGCGCTCAACTTTCAAAAGTACCTAAGAAAAAATTTTTAATAAGACTCAGTAAAAATAAGTTTATTGATTCCATAAATTTTTGCACTTTTATGTTCCTTTTTTCGATTTCTGGTTTCTGGCTTTCGATAGAGATGGTGATTTTTCACGATTTCTATTTTTTTTTTAATATTTCGAATACCGAAAAAATTAACTGAACTCTCAAGAAAAACCAAAAATTCATATAAAACGACGGACGAGAAATGAAAAGAAATTTTCTTCTACCAAAATTTCTTAAATCAGTTTGCAGCTCTCAAGAAAAAAATGCTCGTATATTCATTTCCTCATGAAAATTTACAGCAAAAGTAAAGCGCTTTTTCAAGCAACAGAAATTATAATAAATATTTCTTACAATTTCCTTGAGAGCTGGATTCTTAGCTTTAAGATACAGTTTGTATTTGAGGTTATTAGCTTTAGGGGGGGGTTTGAACCCCAAAACCCACCCCTTGTGTGCGCTAATGCTCGTAGCTACTGAGGATACAATCAAATTAATGAAGTGAAGTGAAATTGAACTACTCAAATGAGGAAGTTGCATACTCGTGTGTGCATTTGTACTGAACTGCAAAATTAAGAATTTGCAAAAAACTTTATTCAACGAAAATGAGCACTTAAGTAATTGGGATAAAATTGTTGTATAAAAATTTAAGTAAATTCAAAAGAAGTAAGGCAAAAAATAAAGGCAAAGTTAAACATAAAAATAGAAATCAAAACAAACTTTACTTATGTATATAAGGGCCAAGATGAAGAAGAAAATAAACATAAAGATGAAAATTAAGATAAATGTGTACATATGAAGAATGACATGAAGATGAGGATACCGATAAAAATAAAGGTAAAAATAGAGTAAAAAGATTAAGACGAAGGTAATAATAAAGAAAAGGATATAGATAGGCAGAGAGTACTTATCATACCTTAATTCACCGCACCGGCGGGGGAGTTTGAGTACCCAAACTCACGCGCTTCTCTTAAACTCCCCACACCTGATCCTACCACACCGTGACTCACCACAACTGAACTAATTACATCCAATCTCTCTTGCCTCTTTTTGTCTAGTCTCTTTGTCTCTTGCCTCTTTTTGTCTAGCGTCTTTTAGCAAATGGTTTCACAACGCTCAGCTTTATGTGCAAAGGGGGAAATACAATTTTGTCTTCTGAACTGTCTATAAAAAGATGCCATTAAATTTGCTGGCATTCCCAAAGACCAACTTTCACACATCAGATCAAAAAACATTACCATATTCCGAATGCAAAAAATAAAACTAATAGCAGGTCTTGATCTCTTATATAGTAGAACGGGACTTTTGTATCTGACTCCAACAAGTTCTTTTTTTTAAATCTAAAAATCAATGCAGATTCCTTAGGTAATTTTAGATCCCTTGTCGATTAATTTTTATAGTCGTTCTTTGGTGAATGGTTTTGGCTTTGTAGACGCTGTTCCTTCGAAATCACTACCACAGCTCGTTTCATTAGAAATTACTTCGGATAATAAGTCATAGATGGAACCTAATTTTGGAATAGGAACTTCGCGTTAGGGATCTTCTACCGAATTCTAAGTCTGGCCAAATAGTTTTTGAGCGGAACACCACGAAAATAAACACATCAGAAGTAGCAGTCATCAAAGTTATTTTTCTATTCTTTCCGTTGCATAGGCACTACGATCTTCATGCGGTTTCTTTGAGCACTGTCTCAACGGCTTGTATTCGTCCACAATTTTCGATGTGAAGTAGGAAAAATTATCACTTTTTAACCGACTTTAAAAAAGTAGAAAGGTTATCAATTCATCGGAATATTTTTCAAATTATATCTAAAATCCGATACGACTTTAAAAAGGCGCACATAAATGCATTGATTAAAACAAATAAATATCGGAAACTGGCGTTAACTCAACTTAACACCCAGGATGTAAGGGCATTCGGAAAAGTAAGGAAGTATACGAGTTCGAAGAATTTGAAGCATGAATTGAGGTCCACTTTTAAAACCCGTGAAGTTGTCCGGCCGATAGTCAAAACTACCACAATACAGAAACGCCAGTTTAAAAGTTCCACAAAGCAATATTCAAAGCATACTGACATCTAGATTTGCCAAGGATGTTTCCTTCTGAGACGTGCAAGGATCGCCAGGATAAATTTTTTAGCGAAACGCTATGGAATACCGAGCCAATTTAAAAATTCACATACTGGATGGCATGGCATGTCGTTAAAAACCCAAATGTTCAAAGCTAGAATGAATTTTGTCAGAATCCATGTCTTAGCTTTAAAGCGAAGAGTTTGGTGCTTATTTTGAAATTAGAATTTGCATTAGTCTGAGACATACGGCCGCTGTGGTCGAGTTCAATATCTTATAAGCAACTCAATATGTAGGAAAATGTAGGCAACACACTATGCTCTTGTGAGTACTCATAGTGTTTGTAAGACAGCCAATTGGTCGGAATAGAACATACCCGGACCCGCACCATAGTCATTCCTAAATTTATTGGCTTAAGAAAGATTTTTTCTAGTTAAGCTAATCAAGCTTAATAGAAACTTGAGACTTAATTGAAGAAATCTATAGCCTCTAGAAATCAAATAAAACGAGAAATCGAAGACCATTCAAAGCGGCGATCTAGGTAAGCTCCTAGTTTATCGAAAAAAGTAAATTACTTAGGGCAATTCTACTTCTAATCGCTTTGTGCGAATTTACGAATTAAAAAACAGTGTATCTGAGGCTTTGGTTAAGTGTAACTAACCCAAGAATCTGGACCAAGAACTTTTTCTAAGTAATTATGTATGTACATAACTACCATCTTTATACATTCATGAATACCATAATTTTCCTTAGCTTCTCGGTATCACGCATAAATAAGCAAACTGCGTGAGCTCAACCAGACATAGATAAGTAATGCCAAAAAACTTGTAAATCATCGCAAAACTAAAAGTGACGTCGCTAAAAACTTTAGCTTACTTTCATAATTCACGATGACGTTTCATAGTTCGCACCAGTTTGACGTTATTGTGTTGGAAATGCGCACAGCATATTGCATGTGACAAGTGGTGAATATGTAATGTAGTAACACAGCTTGTAATGCAACCCCACTGCGCGACAAATGACGTCATTGAAGTGCAAGCGAGTGCGTTGATACGAAACGTGTAGCTGCAAGAGCAGAACACCAAGAATAACAGAACTTTTCGTGATAAAAGTTACACAACATTTGACGTGCCAAGCAAAAACCAAACAGTGACATAACATTTGAGGGGTATACTTTGAGGAGCGCAAGCAAGGTTTCTCTGTAGAAAAAAGTGCTCAGCAAAGCATGGCGCAACTCGATGCTCAGTGCGCATTTTGTGCAGAAAATGACGTTCGCTCGCTGACGTTCCCCAGCTGAGATGTTGGCGCGCTCAATTCAACATCTGTAAGAAGAGAAAATACCCAGTTCTCGTGAAGGATGCTGCTGCTCTCCCACACACACCTGTGTATAGTTTTCCTCCATTTTAACTCAGCTATGCAGCTGTGGCCTTGTAAGTTCTTCTTGTATGTGCGCGTGTATGTAATTTTACGGTACATTGTTTTTGTGCTTGACGCTACGAAGGTGTGAGTACCTGATGTCCTTGCGTAGCGTTGCCATACTATTTAGTTGCTTATACCTTGCGCTCTCCTTCTCACACTTACTAAATGTGGCGCATAATTGTATGTACAAGTTGGTATTTACTTATATATATAGTAAATACATATGTATGTATATATGTATCTTTGCAGCAAATTGTTGCTGTACTGAAAATGAAAAGCAGCTCTTAAATATCCTTGAACTCAACTTTGCTCGAGGTTGCCTTTTGCCTACTGCGTTTTAGTACGAGTACATACAAATGTTTCACTCCACATGTTACCCAACTTGACTCTGTCCCTCGCCTTGTACATTTTCGGGTGTATTTTGGCCTTGTTTTGCTAACAAACGATAGGTCACTGACAATGCGTGGAGGAACATATTGGTAGCCATAGTCCACGTAAAAAGGAATGCCAAATGAAGGAAGCGTAAGTAAGCAACAGCTTCGGCATATTACAAGCCCTGCGGGGTATTTCACACATGCATAGAAGCTATATACATACATATGTAAATACATAGACATGAATGCAAATGAAGGATGTAGTAGGTAATAATGGTACGCATGGTGCTTTCATAATCAATCCTAAATGAAAAAGCTGTCAAACCGCTTGTGTGCGAAATTTTTCTGGATTTTCCTGGACTCTTCGGGGATTTCGGCAATGTTTCATATTTTTTTCGGTATATTTGAGGAATTTTTTCGAAAGTTTCCTGGCCATTTCGGGATTCTAAGAATGCTTTCTTTCGGTATATCTCAAAAAAAAAAAAAAAAAATCACAACGTTTCGGCATTGTTTTGCGACTTTACGAATCTATTTGGAACTTTGTGTAACTTTTCGTAGTATGTTCCCTGATCTATTTCCGAATTTTTCTTTACTTACGGGACTTTTTGGTTTTATTCGAGATATTTCACAAATGGTTTTGGGCATTTTTCGGAATTTTTGGACACTTCTATCGAATATTTTTTAACCATTTCGTTATTTCTGTAGATTTTTCCCCCGACATTTTGGTTTATTTAAATCACGGTAATCTCGAAGTCTTTCTTTTTCGTTATTTTTAGGATTTTATGCAACCATTTCGGGTCTTTTCGGTTTTCTTCGAGACTTTTCAGAACTTTATTTGGGGCATTTACGAAATTATTGCTCAGGTTTTTGATTTTGCTGGGCTTTTTCAAACTGTTTTTTCTTTGGACATTTACGGATATTTCGTAGAGTAATTTCGCTAGAATATTTTTTTGCTGTATTTCGAGTTATTTAAATTTGTGTAATTTCGAAATTTGTGCGCAAATTTTGAATTTTTTTTTTGCTATTTTTAGGTTCTTTTTGCAAAAAGTTCTGGTCCGTTTGGTTTTCTCGAGAGTTTGGAAAACGTTATTAGGGCCTTTACAAAATTATTGTTGACGTTTCGGATTTATTTGGCCGTTTTCGAAATTTTCGGAGTGTTTGGTATAATTTGTTTTGCTATTTTTGTCAAGTTTGTTTTTACGATTACTTTCAAAGCTTTAGAATTTTTGGGGGTGTCTTTGAAATTTTGGAATTTTTCGGTATTCGGAGGAATTTGTTAGGGACATTTCAAAATTTTAAATTTTTTAAATTTTTTTATATCATTTCGAGATTTCTCAAGTTTTGGAATTATTTTTTGTAGGGGCTAAGTACGATTTTTTATAAATTTTCCGGCATATTTTAGGACCTTTAGAGAATTGTCGACTTTTATTATACCCTACTTATGTGACGCTGAAGAAGAAGCCTATTCCAATTTTTGCTGAGTTGAAAATACAATAAAAAAAAACTTCTCCTAATTGAAGAAAAACAGAAATGAAAGTGAAGAAAAATGGGAACGAAATAGCCCACGGTCAAAAGTTTGGGTTTAATTTTTAAACCGCGCTGGGACTACTGGCTTTTTTAAACTTTTATAGTCTACTTTTTAAACCAGTCAATAGTTTTACGCAATTTTTAATATATTCTGGTTTACATTTTAGCCCAAAAAGTTCGTGGTTTAAAAATCAAACCAAAATGTTTTAATTCTAGTTTCTAGGTTTCATATATAGAAAATTTGGTTTAAAATCTAAACTGAAATAGAATATGTTTGCACAGCGAAATGTGGTGTTGATTCAAACTCAACACATGAAAGCACATTTACATGCGTGGCTGTAGCTGAGTGTGCAAAGATGCTTGATACAATTGGTTGCTACCAAGGCTGTCCGGGTTCAATCCCAACCAGACGGAGCATGAAATTTAAGATTGTTTTTTTTTTTTTATTCTTAATTATGAAAATGTTTGGGTTTAAAATTTAAACCGAATTGATTAAATTCTAAACCCAACATATGTGCTCTCTTTTTTTTTAAACTTGGAAGGTTTGTATTTGAAACTGAATTTAGTTTGGTCATATATGTAGTCCAAAAAGTTTAAAATTAAAACCGAAATTTTTAACCGTGTACGCGTGAGGGAACATTAAAGCTTACATCAGCCAGAAGAGACGGACTTGAAATTGAGCCTGTCAGTAATTTAACCATAAAAATTGTACCAAGCATTTCCCTGCGACTGGCAAGTGTAAGAAGGTTAATAAGTTTTAAGCGACTCGTATAAGGTGGAAGACTATATTGAGAATCCCATCGGAAATTTCTTAAAGCAAAAAGTAGGAATTGTTTTTGAAATTGATTCTATCTTGTCTGAGTAAATTTGATACCTTGGATTCCAAACCACCGAGCCGTATTCCAGTATCGGCCTAACTAATGTTGTAAACAGGGTTTTAGTGATATAAGGGTCACTAAATTCTTTTGACCATCGTTTCACAAATGCAAGTACACCTTTAGCCTTGTTGACTGTCAGATTAATGTGAAGATTAAAATTAAGCTTAGGATCCATTGTGATACCAAGGTCCACAAAATTGTATACCTGTTCCTGGTTATGGTTACCTATTATATAAGAAACTGGCAGAACAGCTCTTCGCGAGAAGCACATTACTTTACATTTCTTAAGATTTAGAGGCATAAGATTTACTTTACACCAGTAAGCCATGCTGTTTAAGTCTGATTGTAGCAAAGACCTTTCTTCAATTGAAACGTACGATTTATAAAGTTTTACATCATCTGCCTACATTAAAATTTTGGAGAATTTTATATCTGTAGAAATATCGTTTATAAAAAGCAAGAACAGAATCGGGCCTAGGTGGCTACCCTGAGGGACTCCTGAAGTAACATCAATGACGTCAGAGATAGTATTTTTAAACAATACCCTTTGTGATCTATCATAGAGGTATGAAGAGATCCAACGTAGAAAATTAGGTGGAAGACCAAGAAGATCAAGTTTATAGATGAGCAACGAGTGACACTTTGTCAAATGCTTTACTGAAATCAGTATATATAACATCAACAGTTTTGCTCTCACTAAATGCTTTTGAGATATAGGATGTTAATTCAAGTAAATTTGTAGAAGTTGATTTGCCCATGCAAAATCCATGTTGACTGTATGAAATGCTTGAAGTGATAGAATGCGTCAACCGATTTGTTATAATTGCTTCAAATAATTTAGGAATTGCAGAGAGCTTAGCTATGCCCCGGTAGTTCTCCACTGAAGACCTGCTACCGCTTTTATGTAAGGGGGTTATGAACGATTCCTTCCATACAGTTGGAAAAACGCCCTCTTTAAGAGACAAATTAAATAAGGCTGTTAAAGGCTCATAGAGATAATCAGCACAATTTCTAAGAAAACAAGTGGGGATCTGGTCAGGACCATAACTAAAAGACTGCTTTAAGGACTTCAGGTAAACTAAAACATCATCGGGAGATATTATAGGGTTATGTATTGAGTTAATTGGACTTAGTTTAAAAGGATAGTCAAAGTATGCTTGGGAGTTAGTGGAATAATTGGATTTAAAAAACTGAGCGAACATGTTAGAAAATGTTTGATTATCACCAGAGACGGTATTTTGATACTTCATGGCGGAAGGAAACCCACGTACATTTCGCTTGGAGTTTACGAAATCATAAAATGATTTGGGGTTATATATTATACGTCGTTTGATTTTACACAAGTAATCTTTATAACACTTTTTGTTTAATTCAAAGAACTTGTGACGCAAAAGTGAGTATTTTACATAGTATGAGTGTAAGCCGGTTTTTTTGTGTAATCTAAAATAACGTGACTTTCTGTTTTTCAAGTTTCTCAGTTCTTTAGTGAACCATAACTGTGTTTGTTCTTCAGGAACACACATGCGTTGAGGCACATACTTTTCAAATAATCTATGTACAGTACAATAAAAATGTGCAACGCTTTGCTCAACTTTTTCTTTGTATATAGGCCACGAAAATTTAGACAATTCTTTATTCAGTTTTTTAAAGTTGGTTTTCGAAAAATCAAAGCGCAAACTAAATTACTGGATTGTTTAGCTACCTCTCTGAACTTGGCAGGACAACTTTTTCTCAAAGCAAAAATTCCTATCGCATAATTTGCCGTCAATTATCCGTAAATTATCCGTGAAAAGAATAATTTTGCCGCGGACATATTTTAAAAAATATCGAGTGCCCTGCTAACTTCCGTGGACGCGATATTTTTTAAAATGTGTCAGCCGAAAGATAATTCTTTTCACGGATAAAAAACGGATAATTTACGGCAAATTATCAGATAGCTAGTTTGGGTTTAGCTGGTTTCCTTTATTGGTTTTCAGAAGGTGCCCTGCTAACTTCCACGGAAGTTAGCAGGGCACGCGATATTTTTTAAAATGAGTCAGCCGCAAGATAATTCTTTTCACGGATAAACAACGGATAATTTACGGCAAATTATCAGATAGTTAGTTTGGGTTTAGCTGGTTTCCATCATTGATTTTCAGAAGGTGCCCTGCTAACTTCGACGGAAGTTAGCAGGGCACTCGATATTTTTTAAAATATGTCCGCGGCAAAATTATTCTTTTCACGGATAATTTACGGATAATTAACGGCAAATTATGCGATAGGAATTTTTGCTTTGAGAAAAAGTTGTCCTGCCAAGTTCAGAGAGGTGTTTAGCTGCTTTTAGAGCACATACATTTAAAAGTGTTTTCGTGATCTTTCTAAAACGTGCGATTCAGATTTCTGAAGGATTATTTGAGAAGCTAGGCAGCTGGGGCTCAGTTCCATTTGAGAACATTCGACTAAATTCGTCAAAATTATGGAAGGTGGTCCCGAAACTCAAAACAGGCTTAAACAGAATCAAAGATTGAAATCAGAAAAAAAAGTCTGGTATATTTGTTGTAACTAAAGAAAGAAATCAGTATCGATTGGATGCTATTCCCTCACATTTGTGCGAATTTGAGTCTCATGATATGGACATTTTCGGCGGAAGAGGTTTTAGACAGCTAAGTTGCAAAGCATTTAGTTGATTTTTTACCATACTGAATGCACTCGAGACCAGGCATAGGACATGAGAAATGAGGCCATAAATATTTAGGCAATTCGCATTTGTGTATTCATACACAAAGGATACAAATTTAAGTAGTATGTCCGGCCCTAAGCAAGGGTCTTGCGTCAAATTAATCGTTTAATTAATCGCAATTTGCCTGCAGGGATGCAAAACTCATTTACAACTTCATTAAGCCGCATACTCGCGTATTCATAGATACCCTGTGGGGAAAATCTCTAGTTCTGAACTGGGGCGCTTCTAGTACCAGTACTGGTTAGCGATAAATCTCTTTTGCATGCAAGCAACTGGCGAATTTAACATGGCGATGTCCTAGGAAGTGTCAATTGCCCCCCGCTGCATCCCTTTTTCGATAGTTCCGAACTAGTCCTAAATTCTATAGTTCCGAACCAGTTCTAAAATCGACAGATGAAAGAAAAAAGTATCATGATTTTTCAATATTTTCGGTTCTTCCGTGTGTGATTTTACATTATTTTCAAAGAAACATTTTTTCAAATTTGAAATTAAATTTATTTGAATGATTGTAAGAAATGTACGTTTACATACCTTTGGCTGTAGCTGACTTTGCAGAGGTGCTCGCTGTTATTGGTTAGATTCCAGTAGGCCCCAAGATGTTAATATGTTAACACAAAGCTTTGTTTTGTATTACCAAACTATGAAATAGCATCTGCGAAGCACAGAAGAGGTGCGTATTTGAACGAAAAAGCCGCCGAGCACATATCTATGTAGAGTAAACAAGCCCACCGCTGCATCCCTTATTCGATAGTTCCGAAATAGTTCTAAATTCGACAAATAGGATCTAGTTCGTTCTGCATCTCTTTTTCTATAGTTCCGAACCATTTATAAATTCGTCACTTTAGATATAGATTTCTAGTGAAAAAAACTGAAAAAATTAGTTTCTTAAAAGTACCACTTTTCGCCGATTTTGGACTGGTGAGGATCTAGTTCCTATCGGACTAGTTCGTTTTTGGCGATGAAGACCTAGTACGGAACTAGAAATTTGATTCCCTAGTCCGCGGTTTCCCTACAGGATATGTATCTGAGATTTAATGACTATCATTGTGTTAGGGACATGAAATCATTTTTGGTAATTTTCGTGATATTGTCATGACAACAGACTGATGCTTTTTCTGCATACATACATACATGCTCATCACACATCATGCGACCCTTGACCAACACAACAACAAATTTGTAATGATAACTAAATCGAATGAGAAGAAAGAAAGTCAAAACATGCAAAAAATGATAGACAGAGAAAACGAAAAGCAAAAAGTGATAACAAAAATACGAAGACGAAAACGAAAATCATAAGAAAATCTCAATAAATCGATATGGCCTTAAGCAATGTATGTATGTACGTATCTAGGTTTACCACCATTTGGCAGCTGATACGACAACTTGCTGCAGATGTGTTGCTATCAGTGGCGCCTCAGTAATTTCCGCAGCAGCCTAGTGCTAAGCTCCAGCATACTGGCTTGCTGTTTGCACCCAGAAAAAGGTTTAGTTATAATAACCAAGATTTGGTTATAGTGGCATAGTTGGATATGGCGAAATAAATATATAGTTCACGAAAGTCTGCAATTTACTTAAGACTTCTAGTTGGGACAAATGTATATTTGTTAATAATTACAAAACGACTACCTTGATTGGACAATATTGTTAGTAGAATAAAATCATTGTTGAGCAAATATAAACAATGCTTTGGTTGATACAAGTTTTCAATTAATCTTGTGAACTTGCCGTAGACTTGAATCAGCTAACCGTTTATTATTGGGAAAAAAGTTTCAGTTTGACACAAATAAAAATTTACTCGATGTTTGTTGTGTTTACTTTCTTCTTATATTTGCATATATTAAGCATAAAAATACGTACATATTTACATAAGTTAGTTACTAAAGTAAATAATACATATGTATATGGTGGTAAGAATTTCCTAAAAAACAACGATGAAACAGGAACAGTCGTGCGAAAACCCAGGTCAATATCTGCTGGAAGTATACTGCTTTGCATTTTCCTTAGCTAAATAGACACTTTCAAATTATAATTCACATGAATTATATATCCACTGAAAAACCCCGGTTGGCATCGAACTTTATATTTTTAATTAAACTTTAAACTATGCGCGCACCGAAACAACCCGCGATGATAGCAAAACTGAAACTGTGACAAACAAGTATGGGCATGTCATAGCACACATGGCGCAGCGATCGACATGCCATAGCTTACTGAGGGCTCTGGGACCACATGCGTGTTTCACCCATATACGAACAGCGGTAGCGGAGCAATGATTTCCACGCACAATGCAATGGTCGGCATACTAGCGCATTCAAACGATTCAATAAGTGGGACTGTGTGCATTGTTCAGCTGGCGCTCTTCGTATGTGCTCAGAGAGCGCTCAGCATTCTTTAGGGGTGGCTCACAAGCATGAATATGTTCCACTCTCAAACCAAATCGTGGTTGCCTCAACTAAGATTTGGTAACTATGACTAAACCACGTGTTGAAAGAAAGCTTATCTGCATTAGCAGAGCTTAATAACATCCTTTTATGAACCATACGTTAAGTTGAATGGAATTTGTAGAAATATGCTTCAAAGAAATATATATTAGTATTAACCAAACCCTTCAACTAAATTAACGATTTGTTACAACCTAGATGAATATTAGAAGCTTTAATATATTTAGTTATAATTACCAATCGATGGTAATAGTTCCCAATCCTTGGTAACAGTTTCCCAAATATTGTCAAATTTCGGGAACTAAATATCTTTAGTTGTCGAAACTAATCCTTTTTCTCAGTGTGCTTTTTCGTTTTGGCTTTATGGTATGGCTTTATCAACGCCTGGTGACATGTTGTTGGCAATGTCCTTTAAGCGAGCGCCATTAGCAGGCTTTTATGCTTAATTTAACTAAAATGTTTACGCATCTTATGTTTACAGCTCATTTCGTTTAACGGCAGTGTGTGTGCATGCAGAAAGGATATCACATATGTATGTACATACATATGCATAGATATCGAAATGATAGCATTTTAGTTCCGGTATCTCCATATGGCGGCCATATCTTTCAGGAAAATTCTCTTTTCTCTGCATTATCTTCGTTTCTTTCTTACTTTGCATGATTTTTTTTAGTGACAGCGTTCACTTTGTTAGCAAAATTTCATCGTTATTTACTTCCGCATTAGTGGTTTGTTTTCTTTGGAAAATCATAGAAGGATGCGGGAACGCAACCTACTTACATATATTCATTATTATATATCAGAAATGGAGGTAGACAGAGTTGCTTGCAGTCAGTTTGTTTTTTAAATGAAAGTGACGAGGATGCTGCGGTCTGTACTGACATTGACGATGACTCATCGCTGCTTGTTTACATAGTAAAATCCATTGTGGGGCTTAGGTACGTTCATCCAGGGTGGCTTACTTGACTACACAGCTTCCTTCGGGGTTGATTTTCTTGAATTAATATTGTATGCAAGTGCTTGCAATCGTTGGAGTGATACACTTAACTTCAGTGAGATTTGTAAATATGAAACCAATGATTTTTGTAATTTGATGCTATAAATGTGGTAATGATTAAAAGTATTGCCGCCACCGTAGTGTCAATATTTCCAGAAAGAGGGTGTTTATTATGGCCATTACGATGACACTCCGCATTGGCGGGGTGGATAACAAAGTGATCATATATCCGAATCGTATAGCAAATGAAGTTTTTGGTCTATACTATTGTTGGGCCGTATCGATATCAGAAGTACTCATAACTTGATTCTCAAAAGGATCGAGCGCACTCGATTTTTAAAAGTATAGATACTGAGTACTCCAAAGAACTCAGTACTCAAAAAATAACTCGAAAGTACTCAGTACTCGCAAAAGAACTCGAAAGTACTCAATACTAAAAAATACTCTGTTCTTAGGAGCGATGCAATGTACTCAGTATTATGTGTCGAATAGGTACTTAAAAGTACTGTGTTTTATTTACATTTACCGGTATTCATAAATGATTGTACTCAATTTGAAGTTGCAACAGTTTTCAAGTAGACTACCAATTTTAGTAAAGTTCTGCCAGCTTGTGAGATTTCTTAACTATGCATTGAAATGTTACCAACATGTGCATATTTAAAGAAAGTACCCAGAACTTTCAAAAATACCCGATCCTTAAAAGTATCGATACCCAAAGAACTCGATCCTCATAGGTACTCGATACTTCCCAACAGTATAGACACTTAACTAACTGTGTATATGGGCAAATCTCACGAGTTATTTTTTTTAGTGTCAATCCTTTCTCCCGCCTGAAAAAGCAAACGCGAAAGCATTCTTCATGCATTTATTTCAATTAATGGAATTCCAGAAAGATAAAATACAATAAAAAATGCATCAAGTATTTGAACAATTTTAGCCTTAAAAAGTTTATTTAGGGGAAAAGTGCCGAGACATCTCGGATTTTACGTGACAGAGAGGTTAGGAAAAAATCTAGACGTGATGGAGCAAAACGGACTTCAGATTCGTGTTCAGCGACCCCAAAAACATATAACAGACTAGGTTTGGTCAAAGAAACCTTTCATTGATTTTTATTTTTGTGGACCTGTGTAATTATTATTATTTTTTTTAATAATAATTACAAATCGTTTCAAAAAAGTAAAACCTTACTGCGCATCTGCTGTCCAAGCCTTTTAATTTGACGCCTCATTTTGGAAAATTGAGCGAACGGTGCAAATCTTATGTCCTGGACAAAAAATTCAACCTGTTTGCTAATCACAAATTAGCAATCACAGCGAAACCCATCAAGATTAATTTGGTGTAATGCAAAGCTCCCGAACAACTGATTAAAAAAGCATAATTTCATTTAATTGATGAAATGTATGAAGCCTCTAAGATATTTTGGTATACAATTTGGGCGAAGCCAAGCACTGCCTCATGTCGCTCTTTTAAGGATATTATGAAAGTGCCTTTGTGTGCAGAGCAATGAATTAATTGCTAAAGGCTTTTTGAATTACGAGTGGACGCTAAGTTCTAGAGCAACCGAAGTAGATACAGAATGCACTTATAAACTTATACATACATATATCGTAGTCTAAAGTACAAAATTCGCCCACACACGCTCTTGGCTCAATCCTTATCCATTCGTCCTGAAATATACTAGCCGGAAATGCGATTGCTTTATAAAAAAGAGAACCATGAGAGTTTTGCTCTCTACAAAATAATTGTTGCAACCTTACATAAGCGGTTTTGCATTTTGTTGATACGCGGTTTTGTACTTTAAACGACGATATATATGTAGGTACACATTTTTTCTCGTAATATACATACATTGCGGAAGGGTCTAGCCAGTTGCTATGCTTTCTAATAGAGCAGTTTTATTTTACTTAATTTTAATTGGAAAAGCTTACTAAAAACGCACGCGCTGATCATTGACCGTCACGCTTGAAGCGCTAAATTGAAATTTTCCTGAACTTGCTACGCTTAGCGATGCCAATGAGCACGCGATTAAGGCAAAAATAAACAAAAGCAATTTAACAAAAAAAAAAAAAAAAACAAGTAAAAAATAACAAAAATTATGTTAGCAACATAAACAACAACAACGGCAACAAGTAAAGCAAACATTTAAGAGTACGCGGGATGCTGGTGTGACGTGACGTATGAGCAACGAACAAATTACTTGTTCATATGAGCGTGTGTACCACGTATGCTGGTATGTTTGTATGTATGTAAGTACATTTCGTATCTATACATATATGTATGTATATGTAAATATGAAGCGACTAGTGAACGCTCTAGGCGCCGATTAGCGCACAACTAGCTGCCTATTCACTGACATTTAATTGCGAGCGCTTGCATGCCTGCATATTTAATACTCGTCGTACATACATATGCACTAGCAAACTTAGTAAATACTTAGTAAATTATTTACAAGCAGTGCATGTGTAAAAATACAATAGGAATGTTGCTGTACAAGCATGTGGCAGGCAATGTTGTTGGGGAAATTGTTGCTGAAGCTCGTAAACACTCAGTCTATGCGTGTGAATGAAAGCCAAAAAAAAAAATTAAATAAAAAATCGCCAAATATGTATGTGAGAACACGCTTGTAAATCGTACAAACATCTGCTGGTCGCTTGCTATTTTATTTGCTGAATGCGCCTAAAAGTTTTTTTCTTTTAATGCGGACATACATATTTCCTCGCCTGTAACTGCGTTAAGGTGTTGCATAAAAAAAAACATGAAATAAAATAAAATACAAAAAAAAACAAAAAAATATTAGAGAAATAAAATTAAGAAATTAAAAAAATAAATAAAAATTCAAAACAAGCTTTCTGCGTATGAATCAAATCGGACCATTAATGCGGGTTTCCCAATTATCTCGACTCCTGCGCATCGGACTATGTTTGAAGTTTCAAGTCTATAGCTCATCGGGAACTTGGTGAAATACCTACAAATGAAGTTAAATAAAAACTTGTAAAAATTAAAAAATAAAGAAACAAAAAAAGAAAAAAAAAATGTATAAGAAAAAACAAAATAAAAAATTTAAATAAAAAAATTACAAGATGAATCGTATGCAAAAAATACGGTTATACTGCTTATTATTATAGTATGTTTACATATACATATGTATGCGCATATCTATGTCCAAATATACATTAGAATAGTAATATTTTAGAGTTAAATTTGCATCATAATTCTATTGTTGGAAGATTTCTGAAGTAAAATATTTTCATTTATTCAAAAAATTGTTAGCGATTTTAATTTATAAAAAATATGTATATATATATATACATTCCCCATATAAAATACAAATTAACTTCCAAGGCCCGGCGGCACGGTTAAATTTTAACAGATTTCTTATTTTGACAGGGCCAATTACCGGCTTTCATAATAACAATTCTGCGGGTAGCAACAAGAATATTCCAAAAAGTTGATTTTTCCGTGTACTTCTGCACCACCCTAATGTACATATATAGACATCGAGCCCTAATCGCGAAAATAACGGTAGCGTAATTAATTTAAAATTTTCTTTTTGGTGCAGAAATGCATCTAGTTGCTAAGGAGCATTTCAGCCTCGAAAAAGAAAATTTTGAAAAACTGTCGTTTCCGTTATTTTGCTGTTAGGTCTCGATATTTAGGTACACACTGTTACACTTTTATACTTATAACCATTACACGGCTGAGTAATTCACGAAACTTTTTAAAAATAATTTGCAACACCCTCAAATTCTAAACTTATTCTTAAAAAATCATTTTCGCATGATTTCCGGCACTAAACAATTTATAGCTCGGTCATATTATAACTAATTTTATTCAAAGAAATAATAAGTTTTGTGTGTGTAAATAATTTATGGAATAAATCTGAAATTTAGACCAATTTTTATTATTTTTTCCACTTCTACCACATCTTTTGCCAAAATTTCAAAAGAAAATAGTCTCTTTTTGTCAGCGAATCGAAAAGAATATTTGATTCCGAGTAAAAGCAGGTAATATTCATTAAATTTATTTGTACAGATTTGTACATTTTTTATATTGGACTATAGGTACCAAATAAAAAAATTGGGACGACAGTTTTTTTTTTTTTGTAGTTACACGATTGGTATAATACTGCGAACTTATATTGAAAATTTTGAACAAATTGTTTTTCGTGATTGGGATAAAGAAAAATATTTGTGCATTCACAATTTTTGGCAAATGCCCATTCGTGTGACACTGCCTTTATAGATATTGCTAAACTGTTAGACTGTTATGCTGTTAAACTGTTATACTGCTATATTATAATTCTGTTATACTCTTACTTTTTTACTACGGTTGCCCTGTTCTACAATTTCACTTTTACACTGGTATACTGTTATATACTGGTGTATTGATATAGTAATATGTACATTCCTCACTAGTACACAGTGCCAAGCAAATTGAGACGGCGAAGTGCATTTTGTAAGGACTAAACTAAAACTAAACTAATTTTTAGCAAAAAAAAACCGACTTAAAAAAAATATATATATATCCATATATTTCATGATCCAATGATCGGATCTAAACCAAAAAGAATTATTGAAATCGGTTGACGTGGTGCAAAGTTATGCGGTAACATACATAAAAAAAATAAAATTAAAAAAATAAAAAAAAAAAAATAAAATAAAAATATTCCGACGAACTGATAACCTCCTCCTTTTTTGGAAGTCGGTTCATAAAGAGTAGCGCTACTAGAATTTTCACCCTAAAACTTTGTAACCATTTCATAATTTCCTTTTTAAAAATATTAGTTATTTGTATAACTTTACTTTCATCTCACTGTAAGGTTTCGCTTTTATTTTCATTGCACGCTAGTAGCAATCTTTATTATTTTGGGCGCTGCTTGTTTACAGTTAAATTTATCTCCTAATTTTAGTATGTATTTAAATTTGTTTACTGAAAATTTCCGCTGCTGGCTAACGGTGTCAATAAACCGTAGGGACGCCACTTGCAACGGTATATAAGCAATAACAAAAGACATGAGCGAGTAGTAAATGAGTTATTTAAATGATTAAATATTATTGCATATTTAATATGAGTATAAACCTTTATTGTAAATGAGTCAGCGATATCAACGCAAGTTTATTTCCAAGCTTATTAAATGTGGTAAGTACTTTGGCAGTAACCAAAAGTTGATAATTTAGTATTCAGTTAAATGACTTCTCGTTTAATGAGTGGCACTTATGTAATTATGAAATTTAAATTGTGAGTGCAGTTATTTAATAATACACCTTGCAACAACGAATTTGAAAACACGCGAAAAAATCAATAAGTTCACGAAACTAGGGACCAAACAGTGACTGTGTTTTTAGTTTTTTCCTCTGACGTCAGATTTTTGCTTTAAAGGACTTTCAAATTTCAAGGTTATGATTACTTCAAAACAATTTTTTTTTTTTCGAATTCAGTGCAATGTACAATAACAAAAGGGGTACCAAATGAAAGATAAAATTCTGTAGAATTAAAAAACACTTGCAATTTTTTGGGTCAAAAGTACGAATAGATATTGAAAAGGCACTTTCATTTATAAGTTTTCTTTGGAAGGACGAAATTCGAGGATGTGATAGAGTTTATATGTTTTAGTTTTTAACATGTAATTAAAAAAAAAAAAAATGAATATTGCAAATTTTCAAGAATGTTCAACGACAAAATTTTAAAAGGACATTTTCAATGCTAATTCATTCTTTTGCACCAAAAAAAAAATATATGCTTTTCAATTCTACAGAATTTTCTACGTTGCACTCATTTTTTTTTTGTAAATAATTTATTGAATTAATCACAACTTTGAAATTTTAAAGTCCTTAAAAGAAATCCTGATGTCAGTGCGACAAAATAACGACGCAGTTTTCTCATATTTGCCTCCTAGTTTCGCGAGTATATAGGTGTGTAAAATTTACTGTCGCACGTTGTTATAATAGTTTAAAAATTTCAAGCTTCGACCACTTTTTAGTTATCAGTAAATTCAATTGTTCTTATCATTTTCGATATGAGAAAACACAGTAGCGATTCATATCTTTCAGTTATCAATTCTTCTACAATTTCATCTCGCTGAGTGCAGACATTCTTTGAAGATTGCTCAGATCTCCTATGTATTTCAAGTGCCTCTTTAGCTCAGTGGTAGAGCACTGGTCTTGTAAACCAGGGGTCGTGAGTTCAATCCTCACAGGAGGCAAACTAAAATCAATTATTTTTTTCAATATTTATAAATTTATATATGTTTTTTTTTTAATTTGTAATACGATCCACTTTCCGAAAAAATATGAAATGAATTATTTTTAATGAAAATTTGTAATTTAAATTAACCACGATTATTGGACGAACAGCAGCAAACAGCAAACAGCAACAGTCTTCACATGCTTGGCTTCTTCACAATCATTTTTGTATTAGTTTGCTTACATAAATATCTTATTATGTTTTTTTGTTTGCCTTTTTTATGTAAACATTTAAATTATTTTTGCTTAGATTTTTATGTAGATATATTTAATGTACTTTCCTTCAGCTTGTGCCTTTATTATACCACAACGCATTTGTTTAATCATATGAAAATAATCACTCATATGCTTGGGTTTATTGACCCGTCCGGCGTGCTATTCATCATAGTGTAACTACACGTTCACTGATAGGAATCTTTAATTAAAGTTTGTGGCTATTTTTACTATTTTATATGTTTTGCAAATTTGTTATCTGTGCGAAATTGAAATTTATAATGCTGCGAAAATTGCCGAAATGTTTACGGCTATATATTTTGCTTTGTTTTGATAGCTTTGAAGCTTTAGGAATGCTTAGAAGCTTACTAAAAATTGCGAGAAATCACTAAACAATTTTTTCCTATTTTTAGCAAAAAAATGTTTATGTATACATATAAAGACATTTTATTTCTGTTAAAAGTATTTTTGCATCATTGAACTGGAATGTCGATGTATCGAAATATAAATTTCTTGCAAAAAATTTTATTCTATAAAAAATCGAATTTTGAGAGTGTTGAATACTCTTCGTTATTTTCCATTGGGAGTAATTATTCATAAAATATTGCCGACAGAAATTGAAAAGCTACCGAAGCATTGTATGCGATATTGAGCCAACTTCTGGTACTTTTGAATTGCAAAAAACCACCAAGTGATGCGATTTAGTGCGCTAAAGCAAAAGGCTAGATTTTGTATCGATGTTTTTTTCGATCTTGTTATCGATATTTTTTCGATTTTGTTATCGTAATTTTTAACGATTTTCCACTCAATTTTAGTTATTGATGTTTTTATCGATATTTTTATCGATTTTCTTATCGATTTTTGCTATCGATTTTGTTATCGATTATTTATCCATTTAGTTATCGATATTTTTATCGATTTTCTAATCTATTTTTCTACCATTAGGGATCGCTTTTCTACATTTTTCGTCACATTTTCGGCATTTACTGTCGGTTCTTAAAGTATGATATATCGAAGTTTTTGTCCTGAGGATACAGACTTCTATTCCAAAGTTCACTGACTTCAAGTACCCCACCATATCTCAGTTCTTATCACTCTAACATACCACGCTAATGTCAGCCCACCAAAAAGCAATAAATTTTTGATAAGGAAGCATCTTTATAATTTCATTCGAATTATTTAACATGTAATTTTTAAGCAAAAAACAAAACCATGATCCAGTGATCGGATTTAAACCAAACTAGTATGTGAAGTAACACCTTTCCTTTAAAAAATAATTCTAGAAATCGGTTACCGTGGTCCAAAGTTATGCGGTAACATACATAAAAAAAAATTAAAAAATATTCTGACAAATTGATAACATTCTCCTTTTTGTGAAGTCGGTTAAAAATGGTTTACCGCCGAATGTAGTTCGGCAAAAAATAGGTGTTTTTTGAAATTGCCTTGCAAAAAAGCTTTAGACTCCGCGAGGTATGGCAAACCATTTTTGTTAGCATAACTTCCGTTGTTACGAACAAAGAGGTTAACAGTTGCATTTTTTTCTAGTTTATTCATGAAAGTAGTCTTGTCTAAGCCACTATACGGCGATCCTATGTGAAAGTAGTGTAAATGACAATTTTTTTGATTCTCATTTACTTTTGGCCGTATAATGAGAGCAGTGACGTCCTTCTTTGAAATTTTACTGCTCTCTAACAATGTATTTATCACTCTACATGGATCAAGTCTTTTGTTAGCATTCACCAGCAAAATCCAACAGCTACCCTAATTGATTTCCATTCGTAGAAAAATAATAGAACAACACCTTACGCTAATGTAAAAAAGCTATAAATCAATTCTAGCTTTCAACAATGCTTCCTTACTTCATATCAGCAGCGTGACTTTAGAAACCATTTCTCAAATTATTTATAAGCTTTTAATCCGTTTCCCCCGGGTCATTGCAGACATATATACACATTAATTTTCACCCGCAACATTTTTGTTGCGCATTTCCGTCACAGCCCAGCCAATTGCAATTTATCAATGTCAACATTTGTGACAAAACTTTAGGGGGAAATGCACAATTTTCACTTTTCGCAAGAACTGCGCTTGTGGTTGACAAAGAAAGTGGCAGTGAAATTATAAGTATTTCCACAGAAGATAATAATTTTCATATTCACGATAATTTCTTCTTTGTTCTCTCTCACCTATGTATATTTGTAATGTTTTAAGAAATATATTTTTTTTTCCCGTTTTTTAATGCGAAATTAAATTAGCGTTTAATGATGACAAATTTGCATGCTTTTATTAGCCAGCACGAAGTAGACGCTACATGATTTCCATTTTCGTAAACATGCGAACTCATTATGGACACGGCAGATTCACCTGGGCTGCCTGCGGCGGGCACCCCCACGCGCGCACTGATTGAGTCATATGTACGTACGAGTGTCCGCTGGACATTTTGTTGTTGTAAAGTAATTTATCTGTGTTCCATTTAGCGGAAGAATTTCGTGTTTTTTTTCCTCTGCTCTGGTCAATACTCTGCGCCTTTTTAGGCTGGCAAACCAACAGTTAAATGCTTAATCATTTTTCTTGACCGGAAATGTGCGGAAAGCTAGCGGAGAAGGTGGTAAGGTGGTGAGCTAGAAAAAGTAATAAAATATTGAGAGTTGTACAGTTTCAAGTTTATACACAATTGTGACGGAAAATATCAACAGTGGTCAAAGAAAATCAACAACGGCGAATATTCAATTAAGGCGCTGGCATCTTAGTTGTCAACTTTTCTTGCAGTTTTTCTTAAAAGATTTGTTTATTTTTTCTTCAGGTGATTTCATATGTTGCTCTGTAGTGGCTTTCTTTTTGTTGTTGTTATTTTCCTCACCTCTTAATTTGACGTTGTTACGTTAATTAAAACTCGACAGAAGTAATTTAGGTCAGACGCATAAAAAAATAAAACTGCGAATACTAAAGTGCCAGGTAGGAATTTTCTATCAATGTACTTGCAATAGGGTGCATCAATTTATAAATTTCACAGTTTCATTAATAGCTGAGTTCCACCAAATCTTAACTGCAGTTTACACCTATTGGAAAAATGGTGATTAGAACTCGAAGGGGGTAATTTCACCTTTAAAAAAAAGGGAAAAAAATAAATAAATAAATTGAACCATGCTGATCCACCCATGTTAAAATGCTTGGAACTTTGTTGAGCTATTAACTACAGTTAACCTTTTGATAGAAATAGGATATAAGGCTATTTATCACCATATTTTTGGATTTTTTTTATTTTTCTTAAATAGAAAGTTCATTAAAGAGGACAGTGCAAACAAAAAGGCTGAATTATTTATTCATTCTGAACGTTTTCTGGAATAAACTTTTTTGTTTACTTATTATTTAGAACGCTCCTCACGATATGTTAACGTATATTTCAAACGAATTCAGTTTATTCTGGCTATGAAATGGGATTAGCTGGAATGTTTAAAAAAACCAGCCAAAATGTTCGACAGAAAATTTGAGCAGAAAACTTTACTATGAGTAATCCAGCATGAAAATTTACTACGAACTAAGAAAGCTGGGTTCATTGCGAGACAAAGGAAATTGCGAAGGCGCCTAGAAATTTTCATGGGGCCACTCTGTGAATAAACTTCTTGTTTGTTATTTTCATTTCTTCCCAACTCAAAGCAGCAGTTTCCTATAAGGCACGTGAAAACATACATACATACATACATAGGTTTGTACTTATGTATCTGTATTTATATGCACAAGTAGGTACTTTGTACCTCTATGCAATTGCTGCCCCTCGCACTCACTTGCTCATTCATATGTACATACATACTGACATTAATGCGAAAATTACCCAAATTAAATGTTAAATGATAATAAAACTGTGGCAAATTCGTGCAAAAACATTCGAGTAAGTAAGTACGCAGGCCGCACAGAGTGGCAAGTCGCAGCGAATGGCCGGCCGGCCGGCAAGGAGGTGTTGACATTGCTTGTGTAAGTTGGCCGCTGAAGTGTTAATGCGAGCTGTTGTTTTTTTCACAATCCGCAAAATGGTACAATCCGCAAAATGTATGAAAAGTGAAAATTCGGGTCAGCAAGCGGCTAAGTAAAACAGTAGCAAATTAAAAATGAAGGCAATATTTGCACTTTGATTTTTCGCTTTAAAGATTTAATTGAAAGTGTTTTAAAGTGTTTTGGCATAAATAAAAATTGTGAAAATTTATGAAACTAGTCCGTTTTTTCGCGATTCGGAAAATGATGAGCTTTAATATTAAGATAGCAAAGTGAGAAATTTATAAACCTATTCAAATCGGGTTACATTGAGTTGTCGGATAGGATTTAAAGAAATCAGAATTTTAACACTATTAAAATCAAATAAAAGAGATAAATAGTTGAGAAAAGTAGATATAATCTTTAAACAGTCATTTGATGTGTTCAAAATGAGACAAAAAAATCTTGTAGAGAAAAATAAGAAAATAGAAGAATTAATACATAAATGCTGTGATGTATTAGGGAAAGAATTTCCGTCATCCGGTTTGTCTCCGAACCAAATTTGACAAGGGTTGACGGATATCCGTTCCAAAAATACGTCATATACTAACCCTGTAGGAAACAACAACAATCAAAGAGAACATAAATGTTGTTATTATATTTTGAAAATATTTTAATAGAAAAATATTAAGTTTTTCCGTGCATTCACATTTTTCCCTAAGCAGTGTGGGCCACAGAAACATGCTACAAAACGCAAAAAAAAACCAATCTCACATGGTTTGTCTAAGAAAATTTTTCGGTGGAATTGGGTTTAATAGAGATAAAAAAAAATTCTAGTTCTTGATTGTAAACGCCTTGATTAGACTCGATTTCGATTTAAATTTACATTTTTTTTGTCATTGTATACGATTGTTTTTTTTTCAATTTCTATCTTTTCGATTATTTTTTGGAATTACCGAGACACATTTGACAGCTATCGATCAATAATAGTGGATTTTATAAGATTTAAATTTTTTGCATCATAGCTGTTAGTTTTGGTAAACAATAATCGATGATATACGGCTTTTATTTTTTCCATCACATTTGATAATATCGTTCAATAGTACTCATGGATTTGGATGAATTTTCGGATTTTTATTTTATCGGTTTAAAATGTAATCAAAACTCACAGCGATTATAGGAACCATACTTAAACAATAGAATCGAATAAAATGAAAAAGCGATTATTTTCGATCGAACAAATATCGCCCAACTTATTGAAAGCAGAAAATTTCGAAATTATAATAGTCATTAAACAACGATTACACTTGACAAATGAAAAAAAAAAACATAATAAACTCTGATATAAATGTTAAAATTAAAAAAAAAATTTAAAAATGTTAGATAAGTTTCGGTTGGAAAAAGGAAGTCGTTCTCAATTAAACGTTATGAAGAACCCCAAACTATAGAATGAGTCAAAAATAAAAAGTCTAAAATAAATCTCAGCGAAAATGAAATGGTAAATAATTTTTTTCCGAACCTATGTAAGTACATCCATATGTATAACATCATAGCCGCATAAAGCAATTCAAACATTAGACATTATTCTTGGCGAAACAAAAGTAAAAATTGCAAAAACACTCGACCAAAATTTATCGAAAATATAAAAAGCGAGAAATGACGATTATGTTTGGCAAAGCAAAAAAGCATTAAGAAATAAAAATGCGAAAAAACGTTATTTTTCAGAAAAAAAAAATCAACAAAACTGCGGTCGAAAAAATAATAAAAAAAATAACCATGTATATAATACTAGTTATCAAAAAAATTTAACTCCAAAAATAACATTTTATTAGCTAGAGATTTTAAGTCGACATATCGATCGAAATAATAAAAGTGACGAACTGACAGGTCTATTCTGCACTGGTGACAGTAATTTTGTAACCGGTAAATAAAGTTACCACCAACTTTTAGAGCTTTTTGCAACCGTTGTTACCTACCACGTTATAAGTTGGTACCAAGGTATTGCCCCTTGGAGTATGCAATACAAGATTTTCTGCAACAATCAATACCAGCATTACTAAATACGTTGACGGTGTTACCAACGTTATAGAATTACGGTAACCAGAAGTGGTAGTGATTTTTATTTATATCGAAAATTGTCTGAAATAACCTGAAAAAATGTCGGAAATTTCGGAATGGTGCCCGTATCCCCAGAACTGGTTAGAAAAAACAGCAACCCTATCTAAATATTCCGAATGTACAAACACCATTTTAAGAAATTCTCATTTCACACTAGGACAAAAAAAAATTGCAATTGATATGGGAAAAATAATTGAAAAGCGTGTATACGAACATTCTTTTTAGCTGGCATCCTCGCCACAAACAATTGGCGATGGCGAACACCCAGCCATCAACGTGAAAACAAGGCTCGCTTGACAGTTGACAGCAAACAACAATATTTACAGCATTTTTATTTGTATTCTACTCGACGTTACACGTTGCAGCAAGTTGCAATATTTTTCAGCATCAAACACACAAAAAACACCAGCAGCAGCAGCAACAGTCACATCAGTGAGCCATGCAATTTAACCAACAATACATACATAGAAACAACAACAGCCGTAGTACAGAAACCGATTGGAACAAAAACGTTGACGAGGCAAGAACGAAAATGAATATGTACATATAAAAAAATGCCTGCAGCTAGCTGCAACACAGTGCAGAAAAGCATAGAACACAGGCTTCACAATCACAAGGCCACTTCCTATGCAATGTATGTATGTACGTATGTATGTATGCTTGAATGCTGCACGAATTTTTTTTGCAACAACAATTTGAATGAACATGGTATTTATTTATGTAAAATCTGCGTACATTTATGTGTCTGTATGTATGTATGTATGTATGTATATATGCGTGTAAGCATGCAAGCAGTCCGTAAAAAGTTCAAGGCCTATTCGTGTTTTGGGATTAAAAGCATCCATCATCGCCCAACGCTCGTTGGCCATAGCCCCATAACACAGCTATGATTGCGGCTGTTGCAGCAAGGTGGAAAGGAAAAATATAAATTCAGGTGATGGCACCCTGACGGCATATTGCACGTGTAGCCAAACGCACACAGACACACGCGCAGCTTACGGCCAATGGTAGAGAAAGAGAGAGAGAGTGATGCTTGCATTTATTTATTTGTGTAAAAATGTACCATTTATTTTAGCGGCCCACAGTTGGCAGCAAGTAAATTAAAATGTAAAAGAGTTGCTAAAACATTAGCGTAGAATTATTTGTGTAAGTGGTGTGTGTGTGTGTGTGTGTGTGTGTGTGTGTGTGTGTGTGGGTTGATGTGCGCTTTGTGTTGCAGTGCATAAAAAATTTGGCAGCATATGGCTCTTGTGGGTGTACATACTGCAGTGCTCATTTGGTGAAATGGATCTGAGTTTTTTTCTTGCTTCGCAAAAGGTAACTCAACTAGGTAGGCGGATATAATAAAGGGAAAGTAATTGAAAATGTATTCTGAAAGTATTGCGGTGAATATTGCAAGGACAAAGAGTAAGAGAGCACATATGATTACTTTGTATGTGTTTGAAGACCTTCTTGTGGTCTACTCTTAGTACCTAATAATATAGGTCGTAAGATTTTCTTGAAGATTGCCGAGTATCCAACATCTTCTTCTTGGCGACAGTTTCGAAACAGCAAGTGTAACCAAGTCTCCCTCTACGTTGTCTTTCGCAGAGCTTAAGAGCTGGCATTCTGTTCGTTCCATCAGCTTCCGCATCACTTTTGCCTCAATGCTCGTAGGAACGACTCATCAGATGATGACATCGTATATTGCTAGCAGAGTGAAAAAGCGTTACCTCCATAATTTAAGTGCGCTATGAATATCGCGTATTACTTTGCCGTTCTTGTCCTTACATTAATTCGCACCGGTCTTGAAATTTTTTTTTAACTCACCACAATGGCTGGTCGAATTTTTAAGAGCTATTCCTGCCGATCAGTATCTCAAGCTTTGTGCGTTCATATATTACTGGAGCGAGAGACGAGTGGCTAGCTTTATGAATCTTTTAATGATATAAACTGGTGCGATATCCTACTATTCGAGCTCGGACAAAGTCTATGAGCATCTGCCCGTTTTTTGACCTTCCAGCGTTTCGTTGAAACAGTATTTGATTGTTTTATCGTTGACTTTCTTGAGAGCATTAGATGGTAAAAAGTGTAGATGTATCACCATTTATAGACGAAACCTTTCTCACACTGTGCATATATCCGACCACAAATGTCCGGTGCACAAAACTGAAGGACACGATGAGAGTCCGATGGTCTTCTTATCTTATCCCATCCATCACATCTCTTCGATGGCAATGATGTCCGCGTTTAGACTTTGCTGGAAAGCATCTACTATTCTGACAAGGACATATTCCCGTCAAATCAAAGTTGCCAAAACATTTGCGAAGGTCGAGAACAAAAGTAAGAGGTCTCATTCATTACTTTTTTCATTGAATGATTTATTTCGTGGGGGTTTTCGGTAATTAAGCGCACATTTGGTCGACCGGATAAATTAATTTACGATTTCATTTGACGTCTTTTGGGAAATCGCGGTTGATAATTGGAATTCAATTTCCCAACGCGACCATAAATTTCCTCGAAAGCCTCAGAGAATGTTGCTACATAGTTCACGAATTTTTTTAAACTATTTTTTTCCTACCGTTTACCATCAATTATTTTGTAGCAATGTTGTGTGATATGCGGCAAAATTTTTCTAAAAGATTTACTAAAATAACAATACAATTTTACACTCAAATTGATAAAAAAAATAAAGAAGACTTTAATTGGTCTATAAATCGAAAAATTTTATGAAAATGTCACTTTATAGAGATCTTTAAATATATTTTATTTTTTATGAATAAAGGTGTTACCTAATATCTCAGTATTAGATATCCCATCCGGATAACGCAATTTGAAAGATCTTGTTTAATTTATAATTTAAAAAGTAGGCCGCATGCACCACATTCACTCCCTATCCCCGAAAACGCTATGGCACTTTCTGTGGGGTTGAAGAGCAGAGGGCACAATAGATCTTGAGGTCGCGGTGTATACGTCATTATAATATCTGTCTGTCTATCGATCTAACTATGCAACAAGACAAAAGCCCGCTTGTAGCCGCACTCACTTATGTTTAGAAGCTTCAAATTCTGGAGACGAATACGTTGGCTTGGCCTCCGTCAGAGTTCGTCTTAGCTCGACCTCCAACGCGAATTTGTGTGGTGCAACCAGAAGATATTTGATACCAACCGTAAGTTGTAAGCTAAGTGAATCGTTCGCAAAAGAATTACTTCTGATCATTCCCTGGTAATTATCATTCACAAAGTTTCCCTTTTTGCATGGAGCTCAGCATTCGGAATTGTAATCCTCCATTGCCAATCAGCTGCCATCAATTCAAACAATCGACTGACAGCTATGCGGAACAGTGAGTATGCACTGCTTGTTTAAAAGAAAAAGCAAATTAATTCCTCGCTTATCTTGGATCTATTTGAATAATTTATGTTCAAGCGTGCTAACAACACATGTTTTTGCAAATAGCGCTAATTTAGGAAATGTGAACACGTACATACATACATACATACAGACATATTTACAAACGAACCATAAACTATTGAAAGTAAAGTTTACTTAAGTAATCATATAGAGCAGCAAATTATTGCCAAAGCAACGAAGATCGCAATCAATGAAATTGTTGGCTGGCTGGCGCTTGCCACTACAGCTATGCCACAGGAAATGAAATTGAATTTGCAGATGCAACCAAACGTGGCGTAATGCACTTATAAATTAATAATAAACTTGTAAACTTATAGATAGCAGAATGCGATGGAATTTTGGTTGTGGAAAAATATTTTCACGAAAGCAAAAAAAAAAAAAATTAAATTGCAGAAATTCAATGACCGAAGGGAAACTGCTACTAATTGCATGTGGAAACAGTAAATGTTTACCCAAAATATTGCATTGCAAATGGTTGAAAGCAATGTTTTTTGCATTCATTTGCAACCAAACGTGGCAAGTGAGCGCGTATGTTTAAAAACGTGTGACTGAAATTAAATTTAGGTATTTTATTTATATAGAATTTCAAAATAAATTGGTCTGGCGATGGCTAGCTGTAACTTAGTCATTTCTTCGGTTAAGTGCAATAAAATTTAGCGAACGATTTTTTCGTGGCATATTTGAAATCTAGAAAAGTGTCACTTTTTTAATTGTTAAAATTTTTTTGTGAATTTTTTTTTTTAAATGGTTAAAATGATCTTAGAGTGGGTGTTTTTGGCAATTTTTTTTTTCGTCGCGAATTTATTAAAAGTTATTCAAATATTTTACAAAGAGTCTCAAGAAAATAATTTCAATACAATTTTTCATAGAAGTTTAATTAAAAAAAAAACTGGGTAATTTGAAAACTTGACATACAAATTTTAGCATTCGGAAACTGGACCTAACCCTGCGTTTACATTAGACAAGACAATTGAGAATATGTATTGGTTGTCAAATTGTTGTAGGTAAAGTAGGTGTCCAGAAAATTATAGACAATACACTTTTCAGCAACTGCTGGTGCGAATTTCATATTATTTATTAAAATATCAAAAAATCAAACCCTTTTTTCGATCTATGCCGATAAGTAAAAACGGCCAAACTCAATTTAAAATTTTTTTGTAAAGAAAACCAAGTTTCTTTTGATGATTTTTTTATTTTAATTTTTTAGAGACTTTTACATTGGTGGTAGCAACTATTGCCTGAGAAGACCCCCAATAAAATTTTCCAAAGAATAATTCTCGAGAATATAGCAATCCTCTAACGAACATCTCAATGTGCTTTTTGCGGGGTTCCTTGAAGTAAGGGGTCTAAACGACCCTTTCAGGCGGAAGCTAATGGGTTAAAATGTTCTACCAAAAAAAAAATATTTCCCATGAAATTTTACTATATATGTCTTAATGCGTTTAGAAACTGGGCATATAGATATTTTATGAGTTCTAAAACCAAAACATAATTTTCAGTAATTTTAAAAGTAGGCATAATAAATATTTAAAAACTGGAAGACAATTTTTGGTAATTTTAAAGTTGGGGTTAAATTTTTGGCCATTCAAAAAGAGGACATACTATATTTTTGTTAATTTCAAAACTAGGCATACTTTTTAGTAATTTAAAGCAAAGCATAAATATTTATCTGTTTATAAACTGGACATATTTGGGTTTTTTTCTTTATTATTAAATTATTTTTTGGTAATTTAAAGTTTAAAAGTTGAACACAGATTTTTGGTCCTTGAAAAACTAGCTATACAATTCTAGTTATTTGAAAACTGGACATACATTTTTCGACATTTAGCAACTGAGCATAATTTTTTTTTACCGGTGAAAGTAAAATTTTTATTTGAAACTGAACATTTCTACGACTAAAATGTCTACCATTACAACGTCCAACAACAATTCATGCCCGATATTGAAATTAGCAAAAATTTAAAAGCAGCCTTAAAATAGCAAGTTGACACGTTTTGAGCTATTCGTTGATTTAGCTAAGACTCCATTTTTTTTTTTTTTTTTTTTCAGAAAACAAATCAGAGCTCAAATTTTCGACGTGCCAAAAAGTTTAAAAATCCGATGAAGACGTCTCTAAACAAAAACTGTGAACTACTCCACCTTCGAAATTTTGAGTAGGGTGGCTACACGTGATTTCCACTCAATATAGGCTTATATGTAAGCATTTTTCGTCGCCATAACTATAATCTGCAGACAAAAATGTTTCGTCATAATTTACATACATACCTTTGATGAGCTTATAAAATATTGACGCGTCACTGTGGCAATCAACAGAACCGTTGCAAAAAAGAAAAAATATACATAAGTAAATTAAAGTAAATGTAAGAATGATTCTATTAAAAAAAAATATCTAAAGCAAAAAAAAAACACTTAATGACAACAAATGTAGGTAAGGTGTTTATAGCACAAGTAGCATTTAGTCGCCGCGGGGGCTGTTTCGAGGACAGGCTGCCACCACTCAACCACGCACAATAAAACAACAACTCACACAACAACTTCTAGAAAAAAATTATCAACTGCATTGCGTCGCAGGATGGCGTAATGCCATTGATATGATGGATGTAAAAGTTTTTTAGCTTATTCCCAGACAGAAGGACACCAGGAGTTCTCTGGCGACACAGCGTTGAAAGGCAAACTAATGCCTAGCTGATTTTGCTTTTGGTTGTTCGAGGCAACATGAATGAATGAGAGCGAACGTGATTGAAATGTGAGGGATATGTGTATGTACTATAATGGTTGTTTTGCTTATGACGCGCATTTATTTGATTATATAAAAATAAGGTAGTGTGAACGGAAGTAGGAGGTGCCAGTTTTTTTGCTTTGGAGGGGAAAAATGGCTAGGTCATTTTATAAATTATATGAAAAAGTTGCGGTTGGTACTGTTGCAGAACTTCTGCAAGTCACTTTGCGTGTCAGTTTGTACCTGAGCGGTACGAATGAAATTTTTAGCAAACAAGTTTATCTATACTGAGAAAAGAGTCTGGTAAGTATATTTCCCTAAATACCAGATTTTGTAACGATAACCAAAAGTTCAGATGCTACAGTCGTTGCTGAGGCCAGTTGAGTTATAAAAGCAAGATGGTCGCAATCTTAAAGATGAATTCATGACACTTTAGTTAGAGGTAATTCCTCCGAACGTGTTACCGAAAAAAATAACTGAAGGCATACAGCAAGAAAAGTAAGCAGATACCCTAGAAGATCGACAGTCACATAGTAGTGGTTTCAACACACAGAGTTCCTGAAAGGCAGTTATGTGGCGAAGCTCCGTATTCAGTAAGGTGAGCCCCGTACTTGCCTGAGAAATAGCCACGCTGGAGTGAAGACCTGGAAAATAGGCTAAGCTCTTTTTTTTTATCTGGATTCGAGGATGACTGTGGAACAATGATTTATCTTCTCTAACTTTCGAGCTGTTTACTATGCGATAACACGTAAGTTTTTGGTGCTAGTCACCTGATTTTTGGCTCATATATAGGAAATCGAATCTATCGAGATTTAGAATCCAGCAGATTGTTGTCTTAAAAAAGCTGCACTTTTATTTTTGAATAGTGCGGCTTGTGGCCGTACCACAAGTGGGATCCGTTGCACCATAGTGTGATAAAGATATTTAACATTTCAGTAACGAGAATATTCACGTTTCATATTCAATGGTCGAATAGCAGCTCGCCTCAATTCCAGTTGCTGCAATCCATGGCTTGCCCGGTCTCGGAAATTCCCCGTACAGTTTTTGGTGATTGATGCTGGAGCTAAAGTCTGAAAGTTGGTCACATTTGAGTTTGGGAAGGTTTCTTTTGGTCTTATTTAAGCAGAATTTGACATTTTCGCAAGGGTACTATCGAAAGTCCTGAGAATCAGTTTTTCATGACCTTGTAACAAAGACCGATGTGGGGCTGGAAGCAGTTGAGTACACATTGGAAGTCTTTGCTGATATTGAGGAGGCGTTTGGCAACGCTACCTTTGACTCTATGAGCTCTGCGGCGAGAAGAAATGGAGTGGACGAAACAATCATTAGGTGGATTCAATTCATGTTATCTAGAAGATTGCTGACTGTGGGGTATGAAGCTAGCCTTTGCACTATGGCAGAGGTTGGGAGAGGATACCATCAGGACGTGGTGCTCTTACCTTTCTCGTGGTGTTTGGAATTGAAATTCTTTCTAACGGAAATGTAACACTTCGTTCACATCCAAACCTACGCGTATAATATTTGTGCACTGTCATCAGGTAAATCTCTCAGGGTGGTTTGTGTACAACCCTAGTCTTGTTTGCGCGGAAATGAAATTTGAAGGTCTCAACCTTTCAGTGCCTGGGGCTGTAAACCTAAGTCTTTTCGTGGATGTGTAATATCTAGAGGTAACTCTAGATACGAAGTTGACATGCAAACCTCACGTTGGCTGAAGATTAATCGAGTGCTAAAAGTTTTCGGACAAAGTCGGAGAACCAGAACAATTAGTAAGATCTGTGAGCTGACACCGGCTATGGTATCTGGTTATACATAGGCCAATCGTCACGTGTTAAAGAGGCTACAAAGTAGTGTGTATTAGGCATTATGGGCGCCAAGTGTACAACGTCAGGATCGGCTCTTAATGCTTTGTTGAATTTGCCACGTCTGGAATAAGGGAACCGTAATTCTCTAGAGCGTCCAATTAGACAGGAGCCAATTTTAGGCATAGAGGCTCGCATGAGAGCCTTTGCTGTGACATGGACACCTACAAAACAACCAAGTGTTTCCTGAAAATGGTGGTAGCAAAATTACTTCTCAGACGACATATGGTCATCATAGGCATCATTACATCTGTGTACAACTTGTTTGGAGTATGAGGCTAGACTTAGATGGTACCTTTTTGGGTCGGATGCATTGAGAATGGACGAGATACTTTATCTTTCTCTTTCCCTCAACAAACTGCTATGGTTTATAAATGACTCTGATAAGTTTGCAGAGGAGTAAACAACTCCCACCCAACCTATATATCCCTTTCATATAAATTCCGTCGGGAGGGGAGCTGGCGATCACATATAAAGGTTCCTCCTGCCTGTGTTATTTAGTGCGAGGTAGCGGCTTCTTTTTCTCTACTTCTTTGCAAATGAGAGCGAGCCTTCGCCGACACCAGCGGGTTTTTGACAGCAAACCGCTTCCTACTCTGAAGAATACTATACACCCGGCTCTTTTATAAGATGTGCCCCAGGTCTTTGACACAGAACCGCCAGGGTTGGTAGATATTTCAGATAGCGCTTTTCTCGTCATACACCTACTTTCCGAGATGGACTAATGCCAGTAGGGCTACTTTTCCCACAGGCATGTGCATATATTTCCCCTGTAGCCTGCAGGATAGCTTTTGTATTATAGGATTTTTTATTTTCCATTCACGGTTTTATGATATTGATTTTCAATTAATTGGTACACTGATGCATTGCTTGGAAATTTGCAGGCGATTATATATTAATCATATCCGTATAAAATTTCGGTTACATTTTTATCACCCAATTGACACTAAAAAAGCTACAAACTCCACCAATATGAATGCTGCCATAATCGTGGCTCAAAAATGAAACGATACCGCCATTTGTCCGAATTGCATGAAGAAAAAAGTGTAGCTCAGTGGCGCATGAAATAGCAAATGAAAGCGTATAAAATCAGCACAAACCAATTGGATATTGAAATAGTTAAAAAAAATATTAATGTGGGCACATATGAACGGATTTTAACCGTGCAACAACGACATGTAAATTAAACCAATCAAGCAGCATGATAGCGTGGCCGACGAGGGGTAAGGGGGCGAGACCGGTGCCCGTAGAGGAGTGCACTGTGACAGCGCCAATAAGGCAAGTAAATGAACTTGATGCAGGCAATTTGTTGCAATACGAGCCGAGGCAAGTACTCGTAAAACGGCAAACAAGAGACGCTGTTGGTTAACTGGCTCACTGACTGCTAAGCTGACTGCTGACTACTGACTACTGACTGCTGACTGTTGACTGGCGATGTGAGGTGGAGTTGGAGTTGGTAGAGCAGAGTTGATGGCATTTCTACTTACAAATGTAAGCATGCTTGCAAGTGCGCTTTTGCATGTGTGTGGCACGCGGTAATAAAATGCCATAAAAATGTAGCATAAAAGTGCAGAGTGGAATGACATACGACAGTGAAATATTAAAAACATAAAAAAAATATCAGCAACACAAAAATGGAACAAAAAAGCTGAAAAAAGTGACAGAAAATTGCAATAAATTTAAAATACTGCAACTGACAAACACAACAGCTTTGCAACATAAGCAGCAAGAAAGAGCAAGTGTGCGTGTGTGGTTAACGCTGATATACAAAAAATACATATCTATATATGTACATTAGGGTGGTTAAACACAAATGAACGCTCTTTTTCAGTCTCACCCCCTTCAGTCGGTAATACCACGGTCACAGATATCACATATAAATTTAGGTCCCGTTTGGAGGCGATTAAGGCGTATCGCACAGGGGTCAAAGTTCAGATTCCTCTATGGAGACTCAAAAATTTTTAATTATTTTGTTCATCTAATACCCAAACTCGATACTACTAAAGTCGAGGATATCACATATGAATTTTGGTCCTGATCGGAGTCGGTTAATACGTCTTCATAGGGTAATCTGAATTTTGACCCCTGTGCGAGACGCCTTTACCGTCTCCAATCGGTACCTAAATTGGGGCTGAGGCTTAGGAAATCCGATGTAAAAATTTACTTCCTACATTTAAGGACCACCCTAATGTACATACATACATACATACATATGTATGCATGGATAGTTTTGTAACTGGCTATTCCAGTAGTGACAGTGACGCTGACACTTACTCACTCACATACCACATACCTAAGTATGTACATATGTATGTAGGTATGCACATAACGATAGATAGTGTTGCAAGCTCAAATCAGCTGCAACAGCTGGTTTTGAAAAGAGCAGCAAGAAAAAAAGAAAATAAAAAAATAAATAAACTGAAGCAAAACAGAGCAAAGAAGAGGAGCAAGTCACTATCTTATTAGTGAATGTGTTGATGCACAATCCTTGCACTGGCCTGCATGGTTGTAGCTTACTTTTTGCGTTTTTTTATTACATATTTTATTTTGCATTTTTTATTATATTTTTAAGCCATTTTTTTCTTCCTATTTTGCAAGCCTCGCAGACGCTTCGCAGCCACAGATAAGATTTCCCCCAGTTGAACTCTGTGTTGAACTCCCAAGCTCAGTCAATTGCACATTCAAGCTGGGTAGGCCTGTATTCTGTTGCAATTTTCGCATTTTATTCCTTATCCTCAAACTCAAACTCGCACACTAACTAGTCGTGTACTTGAGCGATCTGATGCGCTTCATTGCCCACAACAAGGCGCTGGAAGGCAAGTCGAAGTTGAAGTTGTTTATTATACACTTTTTATTGTTGTTATTTGTTCTCGAAAAACAACAACAAACTATAGGAAAAAATACTCTGGTGTAGCTATGCAAATTGTGTAGGCTTGCAATCGCAGACGCGTAGGCAAGTTGAATGAATTATAGTTACATTTTTGCACTTTGTTAATAGTATTTAAGAGATTTAATAGAGACTGATAAATAAAAATGTGTATGGAAAAATTTTAATCAATTGCGATTGCAGAAATATGAGTTTCGGGGGCAGTTCAAGTCAGGTTGGCGAAACTTTGACTTCGCAGATTTTTATTTCATATGTCAAAGCATAGTTGGTTAACTCTCAGAAAGCGTGGGAGCCAAGGTTATTTCCATGTACGCACATATGTATAAAAAATATTTATTCGATCAAAAAATGGTGAATAGGCACCGTGGCCAATGGTAAGCATTAAACTTCGGAAGAGTTGCCGGAGGATGCCACGAGCTAGGTTGAAGTGTCATAGACTTATTACTTTAAAAAGTTTTGTTATATGACACTTGAGAAGTGCATATGCAAACATTTCATAGATGAAATTACGTAAAGGAAATTTTTGCACATGCAGCAGTGCATAGCATACATTTAGGCGTTTGGTGTTAACTAGTAGTCACCTAAACAATTGTCTATACATCAACCTTATGGGTAAGGTATAGTCCCAAGTTAGAAAGAGGGGATTACTCTCTGGATAAATTCCTTAGACCAAGCAGTTGAACCTCCTTTGAACTTAAGTTGTGGGATAAGGAAATCAGCTCAAACACTGTAATTCTAACCCCACTATACTGTACACATGCTTGCCGTGCAATAAGATTCGCCGAGGTATCCCTGCTCCTAATTACAGAAATTAGAAATGCTTATGACTATGGAGAAGTACTTGTTCGAGTTGGTATATAAAAGGCTTTCAAAATGGTATGCCTGCCACTAGAGAAAAATAACGTCAACTCGCAGTTGGATGGACTCGCTGTTATGCACATAAGTAGCAGAGATTACAGTAGGGAGCAGTTTCATTAAACTAAAAATCATCCATTTACAAGAAAAAGAACCCTACCGGGGATGAGAACTATAGCTATGGATAACCTCCAAGGTGTTACCCTATCAGAAGTGAGATATTTCTGTACCGCAGTCGATGCCCATCTCTCATCAAATAAATATTTCTACAGGACTACATACATCTAGAGCCACAAAATCCCTATTGGTATGCCCATGTCTTGCGAGAGTAGTTTAGGTTTGCGGACGTCGGAAACTTATGTAGATGAATGCATGATTGTTAAGCGTATGAAACCTTATGCGGTGTTCACATGAGGCGATTTTATAGGCAACTTTTAGTTGAAAGCAAAAATCGCCTGGTGTGAACGGCCTTTCAACTAATCACTTCCAATGTAGTTGGAGTGCAGCCAACTTTTGATTCAACTAATCGCCTCCAAAATTGGCTGGAAAATCGCCTCATGCGAACACCGTATTATGGAGCGATGGACATGCTCCCGATAGTCAACTTAGCGTCCACTCACAAAACTACAAAGTCTCGCTTGTATATATGTAAGTATGTATATGCATGAAGGACGCTAGCTGCACTTGGTCTACGGCAGAATCGGATGCTATTCTCGAGTTCGCGCCAATACACATAAGTCTAGAGCCGACAGCCAAATGATGCCTCAAAGACTATGGAATAAGGCAAAGCAGAACGATACTAGTATTAAGAAATAATTATAGCAATTGCGTTGAGTCTAACTGATAGCTGGGAAGGTAAACCACCCTGGAGGTGTTCGGTGCTTATATTAATCTTCAGCAAATAACTATGTTTTGGGACAGTCAATCTTCTATAAAAACCGCAGAATGATAATTAACTTCTTACAGACTTTGTAAAAAAAAGTATTTGGTTCTATCTCAAGCGATATAGTCGGCATCGGGCCTAAGTGTGTCTCTATCAGAATCTGAAGAAAAACAGACACTACAACCTAAGCTACGGCAAATGTTGCACAAGTCTACATGAAAGAAGAAGGGAAAATACCAAGTAAAAATTTATTTTTGAACAAAGACAGACAAAAGAGTTTTTTGTTATAAAATTATTATGATCATGTCTATCAAAAATTGTAGCTAGTTGGCAACTCTATTGAAAATATTGGTGATGGCGAGCATTTCAGTGAATATGTTTAGAGACTGTATCGAGAATAAATTTACATATGCGGAAAGGTTCAGAAAATCCCATAAAGATATGAAAAAACCGATTCAAATTGATGCTCAAGTGAAAAGGTGCTACCAATCGGCAAGTTATTCGAGCAAAAAGAGGATGATACCTGACTGTATAAAAGACATTAGACCTCTTTGCACCTTGTATTAATAACTGAAGCAAAATCGCGACAGAAAAAACCAGCTGACGAGGTATCTTATTTCGGTTCTACGGGTGGTTATAGTTAGAAAAGCCAATGCAGACCTCTGATTAAGGTACTGCTTTAATGCTATATAAACGCATACATATTTTTGCTCAATCTACTGGACTTTAAGAGCTTCTGAAAAGCCGCTGCGCTGCAGTGTTTCGCTTGGATTGAGCTTATTTTAGGATTCTTAAAATAATCTTAAGCAGTTGTTTATATTCATCAATCAATTTCGAACCCCGTAGAGATTTCATTATTGGGTATAATTTTTTCAGACAGAATTATTGCACTCTCAGAAATGACTTAAATAAATATATTTTTTCCAAGCCAGAGGCAATTTTAGCTATGGACTTTATGCGAATGCGTGTATTTACATATTTTCAAGATTATCCAAATCATTCATCAACTGTTTTTCTAAACTCAATTGCAGCAGGCGCGTTGATTTCTTCTAGGCTGTTAATTGGCTTTTTGATTGACTTGGCTGTTATTTTTATTACACGAGCATATACAGTGACTCAAACAAGTGTTCACCTGTTAATTTGATTTAATATTCACAACATTTTCAGGTACAATTTTTTTTGCTATTTTTCTACCAAAATATTGGCACAGCCTTAGCTAAAACCCAAAAAATTAAGGGAAAAATTAAATAAAATTTCTGTACAAAATTCCAGCTTTTTAATCTGTATCTTTACAACATTTTTGTGTTTTATAGTCCATAAAATTTTAGTCTTTTTGAAGTGCAAATATCAGGCTGATAAAAAATCGTGTTTATTTTTAATATTTTTGTGCTGGCGGATTTGTGCACTTTTTTCGCCATATAAGCATGAACTTCTTACTAAATCAAATGCGGGAGAACGTTAGCAAGAAGATTTCATAAATTCAACGCCAGTTTTCGTAAATTGCGCTTGTTATATATGAAAAAAAGGCAAAAGCATTCACAAAAATATTTAAAAAATCAACGGGATTGTTTAGCTGGTTGAAAAATATACTTAATTAGTCTAAAACTTATGTGCAATAAAATATTTAGATTAAAAAGTTCGATATTTTGGTGAAAATTTGTTGAATTTTCCTAAATTTTGTAAACACTTTGTTTGAAGCTTGAATTTATTTGGTTTTCGGACATTGCTTTTATAGAGAAATACTAAAATAAAAATTTTACTTGGAAAAAATTTTGAATATTTAAAAAAAAAAAATTAACACGTGAGCACTTGTTTGAGTCACTCACTGTATGTATGTATCTACATAATTAAGTATAAGCATGCATGTAAAAGAACAATTTGTGTAAACATTCGAATAGTAAGAAAACTTGCGCCCACTTAAGCATCACTGAAGCGCGATAAAAGCAACCGACCACTCCTTTGACGAGACACTAAGGTTGCGATCCCTGCTTTCGTTCTTTATTTGAGTTATCAATGCAGTCCATCATGCAATCATCCATCACTGCTTCCTCTATTGTTGTAATAATTAGACGTGCGTATGTATGTAAGTTTAAGTTGTTTACTTTTGTAGTTTTGTTCTGCTTTTTGCTTTTGTGGTTACCTAATTTTTGAAGAAATAAATATGGTATGTGATTGGCTACTCTAGGAACCCAGTGGTAAATTTATTGGTTCATTAGTTGGTTTTGTTGTCTACTTGATTGAAAGATAAAGGAAAATAAATTTGAATTTAATCATAACGAAAAGGGTAGAGGAGGGACAAAGATAGAAAAAAAAATGACCTTAAGCTTATAACATTAAATACTCATGTATGTATTTTGATTATGAGACAAATCAGCTATGTAAAGTAAGATTCACTTCTCCAGTGAGGCCCAGGAGTACTTACTTTTTTTTTTAAATTACAATTGTTTATGGATAGAGTTTCTGCTGCTCAACTGCTTCTTACAACATTTGTGAATATAAGATCAGATTATATGGAAGGAAATATTGGTAAATAAAAATTTGAATATGAAAATTTACGAACAGTTCTGTGGTTTCAAACCCAGACACCTATCTCCACGTGGTTAGAACTGTCGTTGCATTCCTACACTATACACAAAAAAAAAAAAAATCCTACAACCCATTCTCATGCACCTCTCGACCTGAAACCTCAATTCTAATTATCAATTAAATTTGATTTTACGCTTGACCTGCACGCATTTAAAGTAATTAAGTACATAAATTCTTTACAACTTTTCTTATTTTTTGCCCGAAAAAATCTCATTTTGAATTTTCTCGTTTTGATTTTTATTGCCACTTCTTACCATCTATGGTTGATTACTTTCCTTGACGTTGTTTTGGTTTTATTACACATTTCATTTAGTTGTTTTAATTTTTGCTTTTTTCTTGTTCTTTTTCCCCTTTGTTTTCTTACTCCAATTTGTAATTAAAACTGTTTGTTCTGAGCTCATTGTGTCTGTCCACCCCACTCCAATTCGCTGATCAGTGTCTGTGTTGATGTTTTGTTCTCGATCTGTTTCAGGCTGAACTTAGTGTTTTGTATTTATTTTGAAATTAATTTAATTTATGCGTCCATTCACCGCTATATTCGTGGAACTCTGTCATACTCTTATTTACTATATCTGCAATTATGAGTATGTACACTAGGGCGGTCCAAAAACAGTAAAGTCGCAATTGTAGTTCTCTCACCCCCTAGGATTGTTCTATATCGAAAAGAAGTATACCCCTATTTTTTGTTTTGAAATAAAAAAATATTTAGAAGCGCTCAAAGCTTTCCGTGTATTTTAATATGAAAAAAACAACGTTTCGTAGAAAGGGTATATAATTCCTGAAAATCAATATTTTTCGATCGGAAAACTCTGGTTCTTTTCAGGAGACCCATTTATTTATTTAAACAATTTTTTTAATACCAACGATTTTTTATGGGCCCCATTGAATTTTTCGCGGTTTTTGTGGGTTTTTGGCGGACCTATAAATTATAGTTGCGATGAAAAAAGTGGTTACATAAACAATTGGGTATTATTACTCGGTATCTCCTGCAGATAAGCAGAGTTTTCCGATATAAGAAAATAGTTTTCTAACTATTCTATACCATTTTTTCCTCTTATAAAATACATTGAAAACTTTGGGCGCTTTAAGCAACCTCTAAATATTTTTTGAAATATTGAAATAGGGGTATGTGTTTTTCGGTATAGAACAATCCTAGGGAGTGAGAGCATAAAAATTGCGACTTTACTTTTTCACATGCATTTTTTGACCACCCTAATATACATACATACGTAGTTGACCAACTGAAAGAGAGTTTAACGGTCTTTGCGTTATTAAATACTGTTAATGTGTTTTTTGTTTTTCAATTTCAGTGTCAACTAGAAGGAAGCCTTAGTCACGAAGCCTTGCTTGGCTGGAGTAATGATTTGTACAAATATAATAAATTATTACTACATATAGGTATGGCAACACTATTTCACAATTTCCAAACATTCATATTTTATGACTAATAAAGTGCATATTTTATGTTTTCTAAATTCGATTATATTGAAATATGTACTCCATTTTCGTGGCTTTGTTTACTCGTTATTGGCCATTGCTATCGGTTACTGACAACATTTGTTGACATTCGATTAAGCAAATATCGCAAATGGCAAATGTCAAATGAGTTCATATAAGTAAGTACAGTAAATTGTTGAAAGGAAAGGAGAATTTTGAAACTCCTTGACAATTAAAATATCTTTTAAATTATTTTTTTCCCGGCTTTTAACAACAACGCAAGGACAGATTTAAAATTAAATTTGCCAGTCAGAGGTTTTTCAAGAAATTTAAAAGGTCATACATGATTAGTAAATCGGCTCTAAAAAAAAATAAATAAAAGTAAAAATAAATAAGAACTCTAACTCGTTTCTTAATAAATCTTACTCGTATGATCGCTAAAAGGAGATTGTGCAGAGTTGTCTCCCTCTTTTCTTGGCATTCAGGAGCCACGGCTAGCCAATCAGCTGTCTCTTATCCCTCGGTATTGCAATGCCTGGAAACTCAACAAAGAGTGAATTTGAGATGGCTCAGAGATGTATAGGCGCACGGCATCTCCGTAAACATCCACTTTCGTTGACTTACTGAAGAAGTTTAAGAAATGAAAAGACCGGTTGAGAAAAAACCGGCTCGGCATCTACTAGGATGATTGACTCGATTTTTTCAAACCGGTTTCCACTGCTTTTTATTGGATATCTATAGGCAATTTTTTCTGAAATCTTGACTTTTATGATGTCGAATAAACCGGATTTTTTTGTCGAACAAACCGGGGTTTTCCATTTCATACAAATATTGACTCCTCAATAAAAGTTTGAGTATTTGGTAGTTTCAAGGCTTTTTCCAGTTTGAGGGAAACCCCGAAATGAAGAGTATATCGTACTTGATTCCAATAAATGAATGATTGGAGCTTAAACGTGTTCTACGGGCTGGCCGAGTGTCTCCTCCAATTGGTTTTCTGCTCCTTGATGTTGTGACACCAATGGAGAGATCTCCATTACTCCATCTCCCAATAAGCTGTTTTTATTGTACAAGTCCACTAGGAGAGGTTTGCCACTGTCTGCCGAGGGGCGGCCGATATTAAAAATAAACTTATTTTGATGTTACTGGGATCAAAATTTGAACCATGGACCTGCACCTCTAAGCACTCGGCTGCAAGAGCACTACTCACTACTTGGTCCTTTCTATCAAACTAGGGCCTCATGGGTCACAATCGTTATGATGACTTCGATGTCTATAAAATAGGTGAGGCTCCCATAGTTTTTCGAATGCCATTTTGCAGTGTAGTACACTGCTAAGCCTTTCTTAACTCCCTCCTGCACATTCCTTCCTATAATTGTGACAAAGAAAAAAGTAGAATCCTAGTTTTTCTTGTAAACAAGATCAGTAGTGTTTCGGTAGGTTTAGAAATCAATCCGTTCGGGTTGGCCCTTACAAAAATGTCCAGTAGCTCATCTAACGTTGACACACATTTTGGCTAGATGGTCGCCAATCTTGGTGATAATCTTTAGTTTAATTAGTTTAAGTGATGTCAGCATTTGATTTACCACCAGGAGCCAAAAGAGAGGAGATAGTACGAGGGCTTTTTTTCTTCGGTGAAGTTTTCTCCATGCTACTATATAATACTGAACACCATGCTCTAAGAGGGGCCTACTATTGCCTCCATCTGGATAAAATGGAAAGCTCCTTCAATGACCTAGAAGCCATCATACACGCATATTTGAATTCAACACAAATAGAAATTTCGTTGACGTCGGTCAGATAAGCTCACACCCAAGGCTATACATTTTTTATATCTTTCTCACACCGGTCATATCTCAGACCGTACCATACTTCTTTAGTTTAAAAAAAATGTGTCTGCTACTTGTTATAAATATGCAAGAAGTTTGTTTAGAAGTTGACCCAAAAACTATTAATTGAAGTAATCACCAGCCGGATATTTAAATGTAAAAAGAAAAATTTGCATACAAATGTTCCCTGGCGTGATTATGTAGTTGTTGAGGCCTCCTTGACGCATAAGCCCCCATCAAATGCCTTTCTAAAACCACTTAAGCGAATGCAATAGAAATGCGCATTAAATCCATGCTAAGACGCAACAAACAACTCTTAAGAGGAACACTTGTGGGAATTTTTCACTCTGGCAGCTCCTGCTATTAGAATTCACTTATTGGCTAAGGAAAAATGCTGGCGGAAAACAGCTGTGCAGATGTTGTCAACACTAGCATAACAAACCAAATGGCAAGAAAAACAAGAAAAAAATAATAGAAACAAAACAAAGAACAAAAAGGGAAAATGCAACAACACAACAAAACAAGAACTTGCAACACTCCTGCTTCATCTCCTCCACGTTGCAGCTGATGTTGCTGCAACAAAAGCCGACCGGCATACAACAACGTTACAACATTTAATGACAGGAAGAAATCCATCAGCGCCATTTTTTCGACTTTTCTTATAAAATAACAAAAATTGCTGCAGGCTGTGGAGGCAGCTATAAAGGCGACAGAAACGAGAAAAATCCGGCAAATAGGAGCAAGAATAAAAGGCAGATGAATAGGGAGAAGAAAACTTTAAATGCATTGTAAGAAACCGTTGAGACTGTTGGATGAAAAGTTTAGGATGTCGTTACTAGAAGGCAGCGGCGACGTTGGCAGCAAATTGCTTGGCCAGTTGTGAAACAAAGCGCCGAAGGCAGCAACGAGCACTTTGAAAAGAATATATGTATATAAAAGCAAGTTCTTGGCTATATCTATGTAAATAGGTATGTAAGGAAGGTATGCATGTATACATGTATAAATGTATGACGAGTTTCAGAGTTAGTAAGAAAAATGCTGCACAAAGTCAGCCTTCAGCATATTTGGTAAATGGGTAAACTTCTCTCATTTTCCAAGTAAAACTGCCAAGAATTTAATGATTGATCATTTTACGAAAAATTTAGACAATCGACAATTGTCTGTTTATAAATTCATTCGTTAGAAGTTATTAATGTAAACAGCATGATTTCACTATTTTGAATTTCTTAATGATCATAAAATGGAATAATCCATACTTTCACTCGGAGACAGAATTGTCCAATGTGAGTGCCCCCTTTTAGTGAGTGTCAGGAGGAGACACATACCTACATCGAAAGAGTCGCTTTAAGTCATTATTCTACCGAACCAATTACTATCCCTTATTAGGCCGAGAAGATCCAACTGTTCCACCACTGCTACTTCGCCCAGACTGTTGAAGAAGCGTGAACCCAAGTGCTTGAGTCGCTTCGTCTGTAGACCTGAACATCGACACAGCTAATCGTCAATTGACTCTTCCTCATCCTCATCATTGCAGCCTCTGCCGAGAGTTCTCGTTTGTCCTCGCTATAGCACAGTGTCCTGTGATGACGCTGGTAACGAATCTTACTGCAGATCGATTGAGTTTCAGTATGTCCCTTGTCTTTTTCCTACTCAGCCGCGGCCATAATAATCTTGTGGTCTCACAGTATTTCTGTTTGTTCCACAAGTCATTCGTCACGGCCACGGTGTAATCATTAACTTTCCTAACATGATTACTAAACGATGGTAGTACGGAGCTATCTGCTTCTTCTGTTGGCATCTCTGAGCCGCATCTAGCCATCTCATCAGCCGACTCATTCCCATAGAGTGACGTTGACACGGCTCTGTGACGCCAGCGTGGTGCGACATTTCCATACAATTCATGATTTCACTATTCTAGATCCTGTTGCCTTTCAGTGCCCTCTCTATAGCGCAGATCTCCGCTTGGAAGTTACTGCAGTCGTTCGGTAGTCAAAAGGACCGGTTGATCTGCAGGTCCTTCGAGTGAACACCGGCTCCGCTTCCTTGTTCCATCTTTGAACCGTGAGTGTAGATAGATATATCTCCCTCTGCTACTGGTAGTCCTGCACCCCATTCTTCTCTAGTCGGGAACCTAATGGGTATCTTCGTATTGAAGTACCAAAAAGGGTGTTATGTAATCAGTACTGACTTCTATGTCAGCTTTAATTCCTGACTGATAAGACTCATTCTTTCTTCCGTTTTGATACGAAAAAAAAAACAATGAGATTTTCATTCGATTTCCAACCTTACCCTGTAGTAGTACAACATTTATACGGCATCCTTTTCCTAATAGGGCATTGGTCGCAACTCCTAGCTAAGAACTCCGTTAGATGTCTGCTGCTAGTACATTGTTCCTATGTAGTCTTTTCATGTGGAAGTGCATTTGACATGAAAGCGATGAGCAGAGGATTATACAAAACACCATATACGAGGGGAGGCTGAAAAGTTTTGAGCCCAAGTACCTGTAAGTGTGATTAATGTCTGTGTGTCACTAATTGCTAATATCCTTGGCAGTATAAATACCGAACTTCATACAAGAATACAGATATATCTACAGTGTACGGAAAGTCCGGACCGTCATTAGCCGCCATCAAAAATTGGAGCCGAGAATTCAAGCATGGCAAGGTTAGGCCGTCCAAACGCAGCTATCTACCCAAAAAAAAACTCCTATGAACGGGGGCTATTAAGCAACATTGTTAACAAAAGTGCGTCAAGTGGTTGTCGAAAAACGTAGAGCCCAAAGGAGTCCTATTTTTGCAAGACATGCCCTAGCCAAGACTGGGTTTAAAGAAATCAACCACTCACCGTACAGTGATGACCAAGCCAAAGACCCAAAATGTAAAAAGACGACACCTATGATCGAAAAAAAAACACTTTCTTGCGAAATTGCCTTGCAAAAGTACTTTAGATTCAGGAGTGTAGGGCGAATTTTTAGCAACAAGCATAGCTGTCCACTCATAGTGTGGCGTTTGTGCCAACACCGATTAAATGAGATTTGTATATTTTATTAGTTTATTCATATGTATATTCATACACATTTTTTCCACATTTTCGGAGTATCGCACGGCTGGAAAACTAGTACATTCGACTCCGCATGCTACCATCCACAGTTTACCAAGGGTCGGCAGACTCCATAGCCGAACATCTTATGGCCGATATAGGCACAGCATGCGATGCATCTATGGTCAGGAGGACTTCTTCAACGTGCCGCCGTGCAGTTTACTGGTGGAACGATAATAAAGCGGACCTTCGATGGAAATGTCTGTGAAGTAGGCGAAACTTTTAGACGATGCTGAATCGGCATACAAACCGGTCACAAAAAAGTTGAAAGACGGCAGAAATATGATTCCAACAAACGTTGCATACCTAAAGTCCGTTATGGAGACACTATTTTCCGTACAGAGACCGTTAGTTTCCGCTACAGATGGGGATCCCTTGCGCGTATTTGACCACATAACGGAGGAAGAAATCACACTCACAGCAGCTAAATTTGAAGTAATGAAAGCTTCTGACCCAGATGGCGTGACTAACATAGCACTTAAGCTTGCAGTCCAGCAGTGTGCTTCCGCATTCCTACAAGCCTTAAATGGATGTTTCACGAATGGAAATTTCCCCCCAATCTGGAAGAAGCAAATCTTGTTTTGATAACTAAGCAGGGAAAGCATCTGGAAGATCGGCCTGTTAGACTCAGCACGCAAGCGTCTCGACAACGAATTGCGGCAAACCATTTCAAGTTTAGGAAAGGGAAATTCACTGTGGATGTGGTGACAGAAGCCATTAAGCTAGCACGGTAACAGGTGAAGCATTTTACAAGGATACGTACTCGGTCCCTTTGCTACGGAATATAATGTCTGATGGAATTCTCCGCACCGAATCACCCGAGAGATCGTCTATAATAGGCTTTGCAGACGACATTGAGGTCTGCGAAACAGCTTGACGTCATACGAGAAAAGGTAGCATCATCAGTCGGCGTGATTAAAAATTGGATAAATAGTTTCGGGCTCAGGCTAGCTAAGAAAAAAAAAAAGAAGCAATACTTATTTCCAGTCGTAAGAAGTTAGAGGAGGTAGCGCTGAAAATTGGCGAAACATGACGAAACCGAAACAGCGCAGGCGTCTACTCTTAGCGAGTTTAGTTAAAGTCCAAATACTGTATGCGGGCCCAGTCTGGTAAAACGCGGCACAGTGTCCTGTATACTTCCGCGGAGGAAACTCTACATACCGTTTGTGTGCGCTCAGAGTTTGTAGCGCCTTCAGAACTGTGTCGAACGAGGCAGCTTTCGTAATCGCCAGTAAGATACCCGCAGATATACTGGCAAGAGAATCAACGCTGCGACTACTGCAGATGTGGCGTGTAAGAAGACGTCCACCACGCATTATATGAGTGCCCTCGATTTTATCAGTAGACTAACCAAATGAGACTATCTGTTGCACGGGTGTTTACGACACAGTCAGTAGTCGATTATAAGATGAAAGGAGCCAGTGAATGGGCACCAATCAGCGACATACTAACTTCAGCTCTGAAGCAACTGATGAGCCTCGAGAGACAGCGGCGTATCACCCGTGATTAAACCAACTGAAACCAAAGCACGAAGATAAAAAAAAAAAAACAAAGCATAGGCCCGGGCTGGAACCTAAGTCGTTCCAGCCGCCAAGACAGCGCGGCTTAGGCTACTACTAGGTGTAGCCCAGGTCTGAGTACAACAGACTGAAACGAACGTGCAGGCCTAGTGCTCAAACCGCCTCCCGACGAAATACTTGGCGGTGGTACCGCGGGGATCGGCACTTGGACAGTAGGAGGACGGGTATAGACTATCGATGCTTCCTCCTCATTGAAATAAAAAACACATTTTTTTCCACCAAAACACTTTTTTCATTAAAAATCACTGCATTTAGGGTTGAGTTGCACGACTGGCCTGCCATGCGGAACAGCAAAATGCAATTGACTGATTAACTGATGGCTCAGCTGGTTTTTTTTTGCTCGCTTTATCTGCGCTACACTGCAGCACATAAGCGATGGAGGCTCTCCACTTCGACTCACTGCCACCGCGTGAGTATTAATACGCAGCCTGTGGTTTTTGCTGTTGTTATTGCCGCCGCATGACAAGCGTAAACGTTTAAACTTACAAGAGGAACATTTGCTATGCAACGAACGACGAGTAGCAATGTCTGCACAATGATGAGCAACAAACAAAGCAAATAGCCGAGCAGCACCAACAGCGGAGGTGGTGATGGCGGTAGTGTTGCGGCAGCATAAAAATAGCAACAACAACAATAACAAGAAATGTAGTAAGTTGTGAAAAATTGTGGAAGAATTTTAAAAGTAAAAACACCAGCAACAGAAAGAAGTGTGTAGGAAAAAACAAGACATGAAAAAAAAAAAAATAATAAGTAAAATAAAAGGAAAAAAATGCGGTGTGGCCACCAGAAAGGGAAGCCAAGTTAAAAAAATAAACAAACGAAAAAAAGTTGTGTGTATAAAAATGAAATCTTTAATGCGCCCCTTGGGCGCAACATGACGTTAAGTGTTGCCTGTCGCCACCGCCACCGCTGCGTGCGAGCGCCTGCTGGCTGCCTGCCTGCCCGTCTGCCTACCATGCGATGCGCTGCCGCAGCATACGCCTCCCGCTACCGCCCCGCTACCGCCATTCGTGCAGACTGCACTGTGCCCGCCGCGCGTTCGTATGCTCCAAGTTGTTTTATGTAGACTCCAATTTTCCACTTATGCCGCCCAGTGTTCTGGCCGCACTTCGACCGCTCCCAGCTCGCTACACTGCCACTCACGTTGGAAATGTGTGTTCGTTTTTATTTTTTTGTTCTCCAACTTTTTTCGATTTTTCCCAACATATCTTTTAAAGCCAACTAGTATCGCCTCTGCTTTTGCGGCATGGTCTCGTCAAATTCTGCTCGCTTAGTTTCTTCTTGGCTGCAATGTATTTTCTTGGAAATTGTTCTAACAAAGTCGCTGCTTGTCTTCCACTCGAAGTTGTCGCCTCTTAGTTCACTTTACTTTACTACGCTTGTCTTATTATGGCTTCTCGGCCTATTGTTGCATTGTTTTCATTGTGCTTTTGTGCGCCGGCGTTTTTCTTGTTTTGTGGGTAATTCTCACTGTGGAAAACATGAAAATTTACTTTCAACCAAGAATGCATACTAAAGCACAAGCAGTGCAAAGTTGTGTACAAACATACACACATATGTATGTATATTCATAAGTAGTTAATTTACTTCCACTTTTTTCTTTACATAAAGTTTTGTAATATCAATCTGCGGTCGTAAGCTTACATTAACAATGACAACACTATAAAATGAAAACAACAGCAAAAGTAAAATAAAAAAAAAAAAAAAAAAAAATTAAAACAATGCATGACTTTGAAGTCCAAAACAGTTGAATGCTTAATGACCATAATCCGACGATAAAAAAAAAACGGTGAACCTCTGATTCTACGCAGACATCTGCTGACATCTCATCAAAAGAGTTCACAGAAATTATATACAAATGACTCGATGCTTTATAGGCACGAAACTCTTAAAATTTGTGTTAATTGAAAAGCTGTGTTTTGTGGGCTTTACGTATCTATCAATTGTGCTTAAGTTTTAATAAAAATAATCTTTAAGAAGTAAAGAAGTCTGAGTTCGGGCGAAGACGAACATTCAATACCCACCGCACGTATAAAATATAGTTTTTTTTCTGAAAACTACCGTTACATGGTAAGCATGGGTAGTTTTACCGCTATTTAATGAAATAATCTAACCACGCTTGGTGGAAATCGATAAAGCGACTACCGAGATAAGCTTGTGTAGTCGTAAGAAGGCAGTGCTAGGCCCATTTTTCAAAAATCCAGAATAATATTATTTATTTTTAAGAGATTGTTGCACTACCTAATGGCTAATTTTTGTGTGGAGTTATTTCCTCCCATTTAAGTGATATACGTTCTAAAATTGAAACAAATTTGATCATAAAGAGAAATTTTCCAAAGAACTCGCCTCCTCCGCCACCTATCGGAATATATTTTAGGAGGTATTTGATCCTGTAAATTGTATTTATACTCTTTTATCCACATAATTTAGTATTTACCTTATCTTATCACTTTAACTGAATAAAATTTTGCAACTAGGTGGCAACCAGCTACAAAAATACTTTAGGCGGTAAACTTTCTTAAACCTTTTTAGTTTGATACCCGTATTGTAAAATTTAATCTAACATAGTTGAATCAAATTTTTCAAACAGGTGGCAATTCTCCTAAAAATACTTTTGGCTGTAAACTTTAAATATCTTTAGTTTGACACCCATATTGTAATATTTAGTTCATCATATCAATTTAATTGAAGGCAATTTTTGAAATAGGTGGCAACCCGCCTCAAATATATTTTCGGCAGTAAAATTTCTTAAACCTCTTTAGTTTTATACCCGTGTTGTAATATTTAATTTATTTTATCAATTTACAAATTGAATAAAATCTTTTAAACAGGTGGTAACCATCCTCAAAAATATTTTTGGCACTAAACCTTCCTAAATCTCTTTATTTTGATACCGATATTGGTTTTTTATCTCATAAATTAAATCAAATTAAAATTTTAAAACAGTTGGCAACCTTCCACAAAAATATTTTCCGCTGTAAGCCTTCTTAAACCTCTTTCGTTTAGTAAAACAGGAAATTTCAAACAGGTGGCAACTTTCTAATTATTTTGTCCCCTATATTTTAAGTTAGACCTTTAGCAATGTATCGGTGGATACTGCATTCAATTCCAAGCATTAGTTTTCAAGTGATACGCGTACAAACATACAGACCCCCCCCCCACACTAATTTTTCTTTAATATTTATAATGTACCGGCATCGGCCTGTCACAGTCTCATTATATGTATAGATATTTTTTTTTGTAAAGTAAAATAATTATACCGAACTCGGTAGACATTTATAAATCAGTTATGGGCAGTGTCACGCCCATTTTCCAAAAATTTTTCATATTCAAATTTCTTACTAACCAATCATCAATTTTGAGTAAATTAGCTTCAGTAGTTATTGATTTCTCGCAGATTTTGTATTTCTGTAAATTATTTTTATTATTATTATTATTTTGAATGTCAATTTTTAGTGAATAATTTTGGGTAGTTACGAAAATAGCGAACTACCTTTACGTGGGAGGTAGGCGTGGCAAAAGAAATGCACGTATCCAGTTTCGTTCTGGTATAAATACTGAGAAAAGTAAAGCGATCTAGCTGCGCGTTAATTCAGAAAGGCTCTAAGTTTATATAGCGAATATCTTTTGGTAAAAATGTGCTTTTCGAAATTGAAATATTATGAAATTTTTATGATTTACTGAACCCAGCATTTATCCATACGTGACTCAACATGTAGCCTATAAAGTATTGCAATTTTCTTTTATTAGAGCTTTGGTATCGGCTTTGTAGATATTTTAGCTAGGAAATCATAGTAAACTTTGTTGTCGTTTCCTTAATTGAGCAGCATGACAACCAGCATTGATCTTCGATCTGCTTGACTACTCTCCAATTCTGCAGAGTCCTTCTGGGTTTATTGGTATGACTGGTAACCAAATCCTCAACCTGGATCAGTTTATCTACGCGTTCCTCTGTAAACTTAGGCCTTTTTACCGATCGCAGCCTCAAACATATCTATATCTGTACATGACTGAGGTCGTACGGTACCTGTATTCGTATATTTTTCTAGGCGCCAGCAGCCAATTAAAATTTAGAGTTGTTTTAGATTAAATCAGTGCTCCTTTGTTTGTACAATTATATTTAGTTTTTCGATAGGGTTACATGTACATTTCTTTATCTATGGAAGTACTAAGTACAAACCAAGTATTCGAAAATGTAAATATTTAAAACGATGCCCGCACATTTGTTTTACTTATGTATGTACTTATTAAAATGCAGTAGCTGTAGAAATACGTAAATTAAAATTGGTGTTATGGAACAAATATTTTCATACGTACCTACTTGTGAACGAATGTAAACAATACAACCGATAAGGTCATGGACCCGAATTGATAATTCATTTGACGTACAATGAAATAAAAAAAAAAAAAAAAAAACATATTAAAACTAACATGCAGTCAATGCCATATATGTACATACATAAAGTACGTAGATATATTCGTGCATGTACGTAAATGCATATGTAAATGCATAGAAGAAATCTCGAATGCAATACCACAGAACTAATTCTAAGTGAGCTACAATATTTACACATACAAGCGAGAGTACGTACTGGAATTCTTTATATTAGTTTTGTTTATGGGTACTTATGCACAAATATAGGTAAATATGTATGTAGGTTTTCATGTACATTAGGGTGGTAAAAAAAAAATATTAAATTAAGTCGGAATTTTAATGCTCTCACTCGCTACTCATATTTTTGAAGTGAAACTTCTTTAGGGGCGGTTAGTTGGTTGGAAGTAAATTGTCAAATTCAAGGGAAATTCCACACGCTGAAATGATGCAACGGAAATGGTTGGGGCGGAAACAAGTGCTTCTTGAGTGTGTGCTCATGGTATTAATTTAACAAAAACTTGCTAATAAAAGGTTAAAGAATAACACTTAGAAAAAGACCAATACAAGGATGAAAGTAAAGGTGAGCATGTAAAGCAAAGTAAAGATGAAGATAGAGAAAGAAAGTTTAAAATAAAGGTAATTATAGAGAAAAGGATATACATAGATAGAGACACAGATACTCAATCTAGGAACTATTTTGGGATTTGAGAGATTTTCGGGTTTCTGCGAACTTATCGATATAATAATCGATATTTTTATCTGTGTTGCTATCAATATTTTTATCGATTTTGTTATCGAAATGTTTATCGATATTGTTATCCATATTTTCGGAACTTATCGATATAATAATCGATATTTTTATCGATTTAGTTATCGATATTGTTATTCGTTTTGTTATCGATATTGTTATCTATTTCATTATCCATTTTTTTTATCGATTTTGTTATCGATATTTTTGTCGATTTTGTTATCGATATTGTTATCGATTTTGTTACCATTTTTTAATCCATTTTGTTATAGATTTTTTATCGATTATTTCTCGATATTATTATCGATTTTGTTATCGATATTTTTATCAATTTTCGTATCGATTATCTATCGATATTTTTATCGATAAACAACTGGGTATTGTTATTGGAGGTCGCGTGAGTAGAACCAGAGTTTTCCGATCGAAAAATATTGATTTTCAAAAATTCTATGCCATTTATACGAAAAATAGTTTTCTTCTCCATATAAAGATTTGCCACGAACACCTTTGAGCGCTTTGAGCGACCTAAATATTTTTTGATTTAAAAATAAACAAGTAATTTTTAGCAAAGAAAACCGACTTCAATTCTCATATAAAAATATATATATACATATATATATGTACTTCATGATCCAAAGTTATGCAGTACACAAAAATAAAAAAAAAATGATTCCGACGAACAGATAACCTCCTCCTTTTTTGGAAGTCGGTTAAAAATAGGCGTATATTTTTTTCGGTATAGAACAATCCTAGGGATGAGAGCATAAAAATTCCGACTTTACTTTTTCACATGCATTTTTGGACCCCCCCTAATGCAATGCATTTCCCTGCTGAATTTCCCTGATACGCTAATTTCCACATACATACATATGTACATATGTACGTACGTCTTCTCGTTCTGCATTCGCTATGCCTTATCACCACATTTCGTAACTTGTTGCCTGCTTATAAATACATAGTTTTATACTAAAATACAATTATGCCTCCATACAATGGGTATTAGTTAAAATTTTTAAAACCATTTGTGCATTTTGCTTTTAAATTTTTTTACGAAGAAAACATATTTGCTTGGATATTTCAGCGAGTACGATTATAAGATAAAACATTTGTGATAATATATGTTAATGTCTTAGTGGGCGAACTTATTTGTTAATATGTACATTAGGGTGCATCACTCTGCATACAAATAAATAGATTTTTTTTAAATAAAATTAGACTAAAAAATATGTATTCCAAAAAATCACTTCAGCTTAAAAGGTCTGCCTACAAATGTTTACAATCTGAGATTTTTGGAGATTCATAGTTTTAAAATACTGTTACTCCAACATAGCTTAGGTTAAAAGTTAACAGCCTGTAGTAAAATTTCATTGCTGCTCGATTTACTTACATATGTATGCAGGCAGAGAGAGAGAGAGAGTAGGTACTCATGTATTTACTATTAGCGCACTCACCATATTTTGGCAGCAATTTTGCCACATGCAGCGATTGTTGAGCTCTTTATTTTCTTTTTACTTGCCTACATTTGTATATTTTTTATGCATAGTTGTTTGCATAGGTACATATATATGTACATACATTCACATTTGTTAGCAGAAGTACATTATTTAGTACTTTTGGACTTGAGATTTTTTACGATCCCATGTGCTATTCCACTGTTTGGGCTTTGCTTGTGCGTGACTTTGTTATTTTTGTTACAGGCTATTGATGAGAACTTAATTTTTGTGGCATGTTTTGGATCTGGAATGATTTGCAGAAAAAGTTCTGCCGTGGGGCTTAGAACCCTCATGTGTGTAATAGATAAATTTCTTGGAAACGTGTAGCCGAATGAGCATTCGATTTACTTCGACATGGACATTAGAAAAGGCAACTTCACCAGCGTCAGATAAAAGTATGGAGTCGCAAGTAAAGAAATAGCTCTCTCTGAAACCTCGTTTTATAAAGTGATTTTGTTCAACGTCTGTCAATCCCTTTCTCGGGAATACCCTCAATCTCGCGAGCGTTTTTAAAATTTTGTGAATACGTGAAAGTGGATTTTAACCTTTCACGTTTAACGTTCGATAGGACTCTGTAGGCTGTGTTCAGGAAGCTGATCCCATTATATATTAGTTGACGCATCCTTTTTGTGGTCTGCGTACTCTTTAATTCTGGACGGCAGGCATTTCGAAAGTTTCTTCCATTCGTGCAGCACCGCAAACTCCTATATGCTATCCTTGTCTTGTCCCGTTCATCGCTGTCCTTGGATGGCGTTGATGTCAGCCTTACTCTGACACGGTTGACCACATATCGCGCATAGTAGCCAGAAAACCAATTGCTTATATACACCATGGCATGTCCTGTTTTAGGACATTAAAAATGGTCTATGGCGTGGAGAGAGTATATCGATAGTTCTTCTCTAAGGAACTTGGGTATTTTCGAACTAATTTGAGTTTAAATTTCCTACTTATTTCAGAGGTCCTCTAACTTTATATTTTAACGCTTTCTCTGTTGGTCCACCTGGAGCTTCTTTCTCCTACCTGCGCCCACCAAGCAGATCCGTGGACGTAGTATTATATATCTATATATATATTTTTGTTTGCTTATTTACGTGTTTGCATTTTCTAAGTGCGCACTCTCTCTTCTCCATCGGCCCTCTCTGACAATCTATGGAAAATTTAGCTCTCAAATCGTAAAAGAGCCAATAGAGCAACGGCAGCTAAAATAACCCTCAAAAGAGTGCATGTTTATAGGTAGTCCATTGAGGTATGTATGAGGGATTGACATATTTTTGTTCTTGTCTGCAATGCCACCTAAGTCGAATAGGGTATTTTGCTGGATATTTGTGTGTAGAAATGTATGTATGTATTTGTATTTGCCTGCAGGCAACCGTTGCAGCCAAATGCGTGCATTTAGTTAGCAAATACATACAGCTTTGTTTATCTGACAAATGCAAGAACAACAATAGCAAATGCTGTATCGAAAACATAGAAGCTGTACCAGCAGCATTAAGCACAAGTGTGTTTGTAAGGTAGGTAGTTATTTATGTAGGTAGGTAGATTTGTGCGCCTAATATGTCCATTGGCGTGATGGCGTGTTTTCCGCTGTTGCAGCGACGTCAACTGCTCAGTTGGCTGCGGCAGTGGAGCCAAGTTTTTTCGGCCACGCTTTGTAGGCACACAATACTGCTCTGGCAAACATACCACACTGAACAGTCGCCTATTATACCCAACTGGGTTTATTGTTGCTGGGTGCTCTCAGGCGTTGACTTTACTGCATGGCAAAATAAAACGTCGACGTAGACGTGAGCGTAACTTTTGACTGCACTCATTTGGTATTTATATTTGTATTTTTATGGCTGTTAAATTTTCTCAACGACTACTTTTTATAATGCAGCCCTGCTTTTTATTCTTGCTCTGTTGGCTTATTGCCTTTAGTAGCTGCTCTCCACTCAACTTTGTTGTGTTGTGCCCTGGGTTGCCACTGACTAAAAAAAATATTTACCAGCCGCTTGTACAAAATTTACCAAATCTGAAAAACAGTTACCAATTACTATTTTTAGCTATTTTAACAAAACCTATAGTTTCGTTCTATTTCATAGAAATTAAATTTTTTAAGGAACTTTTTATTTAACTATTGATATGGTATTTGAGATCTATTAGTGTCATCTTCTCGGTTTCCTTCAACTAAAAGCGAAAGCAATGAAACAAAGGCAACAACGAAACTTCATTATTTGAAAAAAAAACTTCAACTGGATTTATTATAGACAAATTGGTACAGTGACTCAAAAACACCTTGGTGATTTTTTTATTCACAATGTTGTTCAAGTAATTTTTTTGTTATTTGTATAAGAATATTGTTTGTGACTCAAACCCATAAAAATCAAGGATTCAAGCTATATACAATATTTAGAAAAATTACAAAAATTTTCGTCTAAATTTGTATAACAATATTGTTTGCGATTTAACCAAACCCATAAAAATCAAACATTCAAGCTATATATACCTTTAGAAAAATTACAAAAATTTTCGTCAAAATTTCGAGTTTTTTAAACTGATTTTTTTAGTATGCAGCTTTATAGTCGATGGAAATTTAGTATAACAAACAGTGCCGAAAGAAATTTATAATAACAAAGATAACTACGAGAAATAAAGCGGGAACGAAAAGTTTTTTGTGTTTTCAACCAAAATATTTTAACAAAATGAACCAAATTTTTTCTACCAATTGTGGCAACCCTGGTAGTGCCATATATTGGGGCTACTGTTGGCGCTCATTTTTTGGGCACTCTCGCTGCTGTCGACGCATACAGCCTGGTTGCCAACTGGCGAGCCAGCCGCCAACAGGCAAACGACTGACTGCAGACACGACAGCGTTCAATGTTTGAATTCAGTTCAGTTCCGGACGTTAAACGCGACTGTGGGGATTTTTAGTACGCGGAGATACAAAATACTCGCATTTTGTTGTTTCTTTCTTTTACAAAGTGTGTGAAGAAAGAAAAGAGTAAAAAGTAATAAAATTTACACGTTTGTTTTATGTGTAATTGGAGACTGCTTATTTGGGTTTTTGTTGGTGCATATTGTTTTTCCTAGTGGCGAAGACAAAAAATTAGCCAAGGATAAACTTCGATTACCGAAATGTTTTTTAAGCAAACAAATTTATATTGAAGTGACACAGAGTGAATATAAAGTGTTTGGAAAAAGTTTTAAGTAAAATAATGAATTGTTGTATAAATAAAAAATTTGTTGAAAAATTTTAAATTTTGTGAACTTCGAGTGAATTGAAATTTTTGCTGACAAAAAAAGCCTTCAAAAATGTGTTTTACTTTCAAAGGGAAAAATAAATGAAGACGAATTAAATTTTCTTCGCCCCCTTTAGCACACCTTATTTATTAAATTTATTTAAATAATTTTTAATTTTTTTTTATTGCTTGAATGTGCTTACAAACGTCTGCGGTAACAAGACGCACAAATTTGCACGTATACCCAGCTCCATACCTGTGTGTATGCAAACAACACAAACGCAACCGAAATTTTGCCTATATCCTTGCCTCACTTTCTACGAAAATTTCCAACATTTATTCATTCAAATGCAATCAGCAGTCGTGGTATATGTCTGCTTGTAGGTAGAAGTTAGGCAGACAGCTCAAAAAAGAAGCTAAAGCGTAATGCTGTAGGCAACAAAGTCGTATTGTGATCGGTATTGTTGTTGTTGTACTCACTGCGCATCCTTTTTGTGCATCCTTCGCTCGTTAAGTAACTGACAAAAGTTGTAGATACACAAAATTTGCTGGTGCAGTTGTGGTTGTTTTTGGCATGAAAATACATAAATATGTAAATACGAAAACGCATTGAGGTGCTAAAGGAAAGAGGAGGCAAAATTGAAAATACAAATTTTTAATTATCGACCTCCCAGGCTCTTTCACGGAAAAAAGAGCTTCTCGCCAAAAAAAAATTGGTATACCAACTCCATCAGGTTCGCTCGCCTCCTCCTACCTTTCGCTTCCCCTACAGACTCTGGAAAACCCGAATTTGTAACTCGCTGTGCAACTTCATAAAAAAGCAACAACGAAACCATCCAGCAGCCTTTTAGAATGAGCGCAAGCGAGAAAGCGCACAGAATGGCAGAGACAGCGCGGAACCAAAGTTTGGGCAAAAAGAGAGTTGTGCAATGAAGTTTGAAAAAAAAAAACAAAAAAAAAATGTAGGTATGACGAAAAGTTGTTGTATGCAGAAATGCATACAATAAACTTACAAAGCATCCCTACAATGCAAGCATCACACAGACGCACAGAAAAGTACGAAGGATACACAACTTGTGAAGCAAAATTGTAGAGTCTGGGATGTTTTAGTTAAAATCATAACAATCAAGTTACTTTTTATGCATCACACGACTCCAGAAAAGTAGCTAAGAGAAGTCTGTGTTGACTTTCAAACGAAAACAAAAAACAAAAAAAAAGAAGAAAATAGCAAAAGGACATTCATCTCAGTTACGCGCGCGCTCTCTTTCTGTAATCCAATTGCTGTCGCTGGCCTCTTACATATTTATTTTACCTTTTTTTATGCATTATTGTTGTAGCAGCACTTCAGTTTGCTTTTGCCGGCATTTTTGTTATACTTTTCACACGCCAACAACTCCGTTTTACTACATTTTATATCAATTTCTTTCTCTTATAGTCCATAAGTATACCTGCCAAGTGAATTCAGTGCAGCGATCATAGTGAATTTCATACGTTTTTTAAACAAAAAAAGTGCAGTCCACATTTTTCGCAAACAAAAAAAGAATACAAAATTAAATATTCAAAGTTACAAATTGAAATCGGAGTTAATTTTTTGCTCAAGTGTTTGTTATTGAAACACAGTGAAAAAATAAACAGACCCAAGGGATTAAAACTAACATTTGGATATACAAAAATCTATTTGGCGAAAGCTACGAAGGATAGAAAGCTTCCACTTGAAAATAAAAGGTAAGTGAAAGTGGCTTAGTGAATTTAAGTATTTAGGATTAGAAAGCAGATAAAGGGAAGTTAAAACCACTTTTTAATGACTAACTAAAATCAGAATTTAGATTGAATTGGACTTTAACTACGAATAATCGGATCTCTTAAAAGGCGTCTTAGAATTAAAGCAGCCGGTTTTAGATTTCAGAAATCCATTGATAATTGATGTTTCATCTCTTCCATATAAAGAGCAAACTTAAGAAACCTTCGCTTATGTAACTATAACAAGTTTCTTAAAACATATTTCCAATTAATCTAGTTCACCCTGTTTGTCGGTATTTTAGCTAAAGCTTGCTTTGGAACGTGTTTATCAACCGTATGAAACACTCTGTTTTAATATTTAAAATTTAATTTCAATTCCCAAAACCCAATTTCAAGATTTAAGACCTAATTTTAACACTTAAGACTTAATTTTTAAATTTCAAAAACTAAGTTTAATATTTAGAACCTAATTTGCATAACTAAAACCTAATTTTAATATTTAAGAGCTAATTTTAATTTTTTAACCCACTTTAACCGTGACAGCCAAACTTCAGCATTTAAAATCTTATTTTTATATTTAACACTTGATATTATTATTTTAGGCATCAAAATATAGATCTCTCAACACATGATTTGGTAACTATAAACAAATAATATAACTAAATATAACAAAATCCTGTGTTGAGAAAATACAAACGAAGACAAGCAATTTGTATATAATTTGACTTGCCAATGTCAAGGTAGCTACATAGAACAAACAGGGAAAAACAAGATATCGTGAACATATAAGGAACTACAAAAAAAAAAAAAAGCTAAAACCATCTACCACACCGGAATCGAACTTCACAACTCCTTTGGCAGAAAACAAATGTAGGCCAATGAAAATAGTCAAGACAGCCAAATTTCTCCATGTATTGCACAAAGGACAACACCATAAAGTTTTAGAGAATATGTAGATATACAAACAAAATAATTTCGTCGGAAATATAATAAGTTAGCAAAAAAACCCGCATCTGATATATTATTCGGACCACTCAGGCTACTATACGCAATAAACAAGGGAACAACTGTCCAAACTACAGAAACCAAAAGGAAGAAAATAACTGATTTTTACCTACAGCTTACTTTGATCTACCTGAAAATGTACGCACTGAACAACAACTACTGGTTGTACTAAAGAATAGAATCCACTGAGACGTACATTACTAAGAATCAACGAAGATTAGGACTACTATAAATAGTGACCGGTTTGTCTCCAAACGAAATTTGACAAGGGATTGCGGAACATCATACTTCTACCCTATCGGAAACACCAACAACGAAAGAAGAAATATATTCCGAGGAGCTAGATATCGCTCAGTAAATGCGACTGCAGAACCACGACATCATATTCTAAGTAAAAGTTCTGGGTACCTTTCAGGCCTGTTGAATACCAAAGGATAACGTTCAGTTACTCGCTTAATTGTCATCTTGTTAGCCTTAGATCTCAGTAGTCAATAAGAGAGTGGAACAATTGAGGACAAGATTTCGGCAACTCGCTGTCTTCGTTCGCAGCTTGAATCGGTTGAATTGGTTCGTAAATACTGGCTCGGAAGAAATGAGAATAATCGTAAAAATGGCTTCCAAAATTGAGGATGTTTTTAGACTTTGTCATCATAAATATTACTACCATGAAAATGGGAACACAAACCAGACCACGTTTTTAACCACTTCGTATAGAAGATGGACTACGATTTACGGATATGTACTTGGAATATCCTGAACCTCTGTGAGGGAGGAGCAATCATCTCAATTGTTATACGAAATGCAAAAGGTTAATGTAGTAACGAAAATCTGAAAGAGCAATTACATAAACTGAAACAAAAGCATGAAACTCCTAAGCTATGTTAAATAAACTATCCATTGATTAACTTGTCAACATATGTACGCAGCCAATGATCCGCTATTGCTCTCAGTCGCAGCGGTAATGACACTCAATAGCGTTTTGCTATTTTCTTCGTCATTCTTTTAATAAATTTTCGCATTATCATAGCATTTATTACACAATAAATTTTACTTTTCCAAACCACGTTTAATGAATTTGCTAAGCAAGTGAGTGAAATAACGACGCTATTGCTACCCCCCCCCCCCCCCCCCTGTTTTTTCACTTTACTACATACAAAATAGCTGAGATAATGAAATCATTACAAGCACATTAAACTTTGGCGCTTTAGCAGGAGGTGATGCTATAAAGTCAGCGCTTGAACTCGTTGCTTCGACAGCGGATTGCGTGAAAATAAGTTGAGATAATAATTTTAGTCGACACAAATTTATATTTTATGCAATGCGAATTTTTTCGTAATGGCAATTTTAACTGTTTGTGGCGCCCTTTGGAACCTAAGTTTTGCTTAAGTATTACAAAGCGCCATAAATTATGAGCGAAATTAACTTTTTTTTAGGAGACATTCCATTTGCAGTGAGTTTAAGTAGGTATACTTTAGCCTCACATAAATCAATTTTACGAAATACTTTTTACCTCCGTGGTAGTTTGCTTACTGTATTTTACTTTCTTATTCTGCTTATTTAGTTTCATTTTTAAAAGCAAATACTTATTTATAGGTTATCCTTCCCATTTATCTTCTTCCTCACACTCTCAAGTAGCACACTGGTGCATAAATTGGTGTAGATTTAGGAATTTCGGTATAAATCTGATTAATTGCACCAAAATTCACAAATTTACACCAAGTTATACACCAGTGTGCTACTTGAGCTATTTGCATACATTTAAAAGGTTGGAGAAGGTTGCGTAAATGGTTTCTTTGGTTTCAAGCTAATCCAGCTTGTTTCTAATCTTGCTGTATCAACGTATTCAACCCAGGTAACATATGCAAATTTGTAGTGGGAACTACTTGCATGACCATTTTGCGGTGTTTTTATTCCCAAAAGTAACCCTCTATGTGTTTTATATAAATATGCGCGTGCAAGATGGGGAGAGGGATATGCGATGAGAAATAAAAATCGAGAATATAAAACTCAAGGAAGCGCTTAGATGGTATAGGTAGACGCTTGTCTTAACACATCAACAACAGAACAGAGTAACCAGAAAAATTATAAGACCTCAAAAGTATTTTAATGGCTTTAAAGGAGGTGGTCCCATACTAATCTGGTTAAGATCCGATCAGCGGATCATGAGATAGATATATATATATTTTTTTTTTATATGAGAGTTGAAGTCGGTTTTTTTTTTGCTAAAAATTACTCGTTGTCTGTATGTTCGTACGCACATCACTCGAAAACTAATAATAATGGAATTGAATGCAGTTTTCACCGATGTACTGCCAGAGGTCTAACTTAAAACATAAGAAGGGAAAAAATTAGAGAGTTGCCACCTGTATGAAAATTGCGGTTTAAGCAAATTGAAAAGATAAAGTAAATATTGCAATATGACTGTCAAAAGAACGAGGTTTAAGAAGTTTTGCAGCTGAAAATATTTTTGTGGAAGGTTGTCATCTATCTAAAAATTTTAATTTAATTTAATTGTTAAGATAAAATTAGCAATATGGGTATGAAACTGAAGAGTGTTGGGAAATTTTACTGCCAAACATGATTTTGAGGAGGGTTGCCACCTGTTTGAAAACCTTTATTCAATTGAATGGGTAAAGTAAATTAAATATTACAATACGGGTATCAAACAACACGAAAATACTTTAAGGCGCGGTGAATACGCCGGTTTTTTACTAGTAAATAAGTAATAAAAAGTCAAAATTTTCCTGGAACTTTTTCTTTATTTCCTAGAACCTACTGACCGAAAGTTTCGAGAAAATTCGTAAAATTGTCCTTAAAATCTCTAAGTGCTTCTGAAAAATTGAGAAGGTACGCGATAAAGACCCGAAAAGTTCTAAAATAGTAATGCTATATACCCAAAAATTCAAGAAAGCTCTCAAAAAAACTTTGTTTAACTACGCCGGACCTAGACGCGCAAGCTGCTTTATCTAACGCTTCAGTCAAAACTTTCTATCAGTCACGCTTGGCTCAAGCAAAAATGGGGTTCCCAGATGGACTATTATGCTTAACTCAATGTATGTACTCTAGATGTTGATCAACACGATTGACCGTCTAGGGCCCCCTTAAAAAAGTGGAACAAAATTGGTAATAGTTTAAAAGCCAAAAGAGCCTGTTGTGATTATAACAATTCGCTCTTTCATTGCTAGACGTAATAAATGTGTGTATACATTAGGGCGTGTAAATTTTTTCTTGACTACGCGCATTTAGGTCGAAGAAACCATGAGTCTAAAATCGATTTGGCATTTACTAAACTGTGAAAATAGGTTTCGCAGAAAATGTGAAAATTTTCACTATTGTGCCCTCTGGTGGAAGTTTTAAGAAAAAGATGAATGCATATATGGATTCCTCATGCCAAAAACCCCCTATAGCATGTTTTTTATAAAAAATTTAAGCACTTCTTTAAGACACTACAGCAAAAAGCTTTTCGAAATTTGGCAACTCCAAATTGATTTTAGACCAATGGTTTGTTCGGCAAATTTGCTAACAATTATACGTAGTATCTTCGCGCGTTGTCAAAAAAATCTCCCATAAAAATTGACCCGCCCTAATATACGTATATATATGATAGTATTACATAGACTCGCTCCCAGCTGACATTACATACTTATATTGCAGGCGTTATCTGAAAAGTCTAGATATATCTTATATATGTTTACGTAATTTAATTTTAACTTGTACAACAATGAACTTGAAACAATTACACAATACATTGCTAGGCATTCATTTAGAAAATGTTCAAGTAATTTTAAACAAATTTTAACACACATTTCTTGCGGTAAAGTTGCAATAAAATTGCATTCAAACACAATTATTTATTATCATATTTTTACAACTCAGCAACTAATATCACAATTAATCGCCGGCATTTAATTGAAGCTAGAATGTATGAAAACAATTGCTGTCATTAGCATCAGAGAATCTATAGATAATTGTTTTTTTTTTTTATATTCACACATTTTTCGTATTTATTTGCCAATTATTACAATATGAATAGTGCACATGGTTGTAGGAACACAAATAATTTTTTATAGAATCGATAAAACCAGACGGACTGATTGAAAATAATACCAACGCAGCGAGCTAAGCAATAAATAGATATTTATTGATTAACCACCACCAGCGTAGTGACTACACTGATTCAATCAACAATTCACTACTTTCTTGCCTTCGCGTTTGTCACTTTTTTACGATAAATGCAAATTATTTGAAATTAGCAGCTATTTATAAGTGCCATTTAGAAAATGCATTGATATGTGATTGCACCGAAGGTGGTTTGTAAAGTTAGAATGATTAATAAATAATAAATAACGCTTGTTGCATTGCCGGAAGAATGGCATAGAAGCAATATTTTACTAATTCATTTTGCGATGATTTTTTCTACAATTTCCCTTCACTTGTCGTGAACTTTAATATATGCATTTTGTTTTAACTTTTGCCAGTCACAGCTAGTGGCAAAATCTATAAAGACACACACATTTGTTTGTTTGCTCACATGGCTGTCCTATCGATTGGCATTTAAATACTTTGACTTTGAACCAATTTCCTGCCGCCAGTGGCATTCTTTTCTTTTTGAAGTTTTTCTTACTAAGCATTTTGCTGGTTTTGCCTTCAAAGTCTTTGCTAAATATAGCGAATTAGTGGTTAAGAAAAAAGTATAGAAAATGTCTGTCATAAAAACACGATTTGCCGCACATGCTAAAAGGCATACGAACCTACCCAGCGGGAAATGCATCTAACTATAAGTTAACTTGAAGTTGATTAGAAGGGAACTAAAGGTCACTATTATATGTATATTTTCTTTGAAGAAAGCTAAAAAAATTTTTCAATGGCGATGGCCATAGTCAAGGGTTGTCATCAGATTACGTCTGCATTACTTTTCAACTAGTTTCAAGTTAGCTTTTTGTAAGCTAACTACAAGTTATATATTTTACAGAAATCCCGCATAAAAGCTAACTACAAGTGGATTATTTTTTATCAATTGATAATTTTTACTGCAAGGTACATTTAGAAAGAGATACATATGTATATACATACATACACATGTACAAATATACTTGCAAAATATGCCAATGTAAAGGTAAACATATAACTGCATGTACACACATACATAGATGCATGCCTTCAAAAATAGTGGTACACAAAAAATTTTACCTCTCAATTTGTCTTCCATTTCGGCAGCAAAGTTTTGAAAACTTCTAATACTTGTACAGCGATTAGTTTTCGCTTTTATTACGAGCATTCAGTGTCATTCCAAGTTAACTTTACTTTTGTAATCTGTGTTTTTAGTTTTTTGTTACCCTGCAGGAAAAAATTCCCTTAAATGCGTAATTTGTTGTTTGATATTTGATAGAAGGACTATTAGAAGGATTATTTCACCTTTGGACAGGCTGCTAATTTATTAATTCTATGAAAGATAAATACAGGGCTATCAGGTTCCAGCAGCTGTGATTATTTAAATATTTTACCCAGAGTTTCATTAACTTGTTTTTTAATTTTTTTAAACCTCAAATCAATATGGAATGAACTTTAAAAAAGTTTTAAGAATATGCGTTTGGTATACTTGCATCCAGGAATCCATTACCGTGGTCGCACAAACCCAAAAACATATTTTAATTTTTTTTACGTTCATTATATGCTTTTTTGAGGTTAAGAAAATAAAGAATAAAAAAAACTTTTGAAGATCTCATTGAAAAAAAATATTCCCAGACCTTAAAAACGACCTTAAGTAGTAACATGTTTAAATAGTTTTCGCTTGAAAACAGCATGTAGTGAACTTTAAAAAAATTTACAATGTATTCTTAGGCAGCATTTACATGAGGCGATTTAATCGCTTGCAAATTTTTAGACGATGTTGAATCGCTTACAAAATCGCCGCATGTAAATGATTCTTTAAGTTCGCTCGACCACGAAAATGGATTCGTTGATGAAAGAAAAGCAAAAAATTGATTTTGAAAATTTTTAAAAATTTCATTGGAACTCTTTGCAGTTAAAAAAAAATGTTAAGGTAATTTTCTTATCAAAAGAGAGTTGTTTTCTGGAATTCTCCATTTCAAATGCGAGTATTGTGAAATTTTTTGCGCCACTCGTTTTCGGGAATTAGAATTTGTCCCAAAAACAATTCATTTTCCACACTGTGCGCCATCGCCGGTTTGTATCAAAACTAAGCTTGACAAGATATGACAGAAAACTATTCCATACTACTACGTTACTTGTTAACAATGTTTAGTTGGTGATTAGTGTTAACCGGAGATGGTGAAAATGGCCCCTAAAGATTAGAACAAAAAATCCGGAAAATTTTTTGGCATTTTTTCGAAAAAAAAAAACATATTCATGAAAATTTCAAAATATTCTTTTAAGATACTAAAAAACTAAGTACTTGAGCTCCATAACGACGGTTTTGTTATGGCCTTGAAAATATGTACAGTTGTATTTGTGGAAATATACCAAAAAAGCAAATTTCAACAAACATTATTTGCAAGTTAAAAAAAAAAAAATCCCGCAAAAAATCTCATAAATGCAAAATACACAGCTTCGCAAATAAATAATTTATTGTTGTTTATATTCTCTACGCTGAACTGGAGATATACCAAATGCATACATACATACATATATCAATACAAATATATGTATGCAGACATACAAACAAATACTAAACCAAATAGATAAACACACTTCAAGTCGCTCAGCTGCTTTATTGCGTCAAGGTGTCAAAAACAAGCGAGCACTGAGAATAGCCGATAGATAAGTAAGTTGGCTAAAACTGGCAGCAGCTGGGTAATAAAGGGGCCTGCCCGGGGACGGCAGAGTGTTACGCAGTCATTAGCGCCACTTATCAATGCAGCAGCGGAGGAAGAATGTCGACGATGCCAGAAAGCCAGCAATTCAACTAAGACGACATGACTTAGAGCGGCGAAAAAATACATACTTACATATATACATACACATGTACGCAAGTAGGTATCTACTAATTTAGCAAGAAGATTAGATGAGTAAAATAAAAAATGTACATATTTATCTATTTTTAAATGGGAAAAAAATTTCAAACACGTCATTGTGTTTTAGCTGGAAATAAATACGCTGCAAATTTTTTCAAAATAAAATATCTCTTCCACGCCTGTATAAAAGCGAATTAAAGACTTCATGTTTTTGGAACTACAGCTGAGTGGAAAAAGGAGCGTACTTATAAGTACATTTTGGAAGCAACTTAGTGCGCCAAATTAAATATAAAAAAAAATTTGTTTGCATTTGTAGAAATAGTACTTATAAGCAAGAGGGGAGATGCCTCTTTCCGCTACGAGTTCACGTCTGTGTTGTAAAATATTTTTTTGTGGGATCACTAGTACTTCCGTTACCTCATTCACAGCGCTGCCACCCGTAGTACATCGAACGGCGATGATTCGTAAAATTGTTAATTAATGCCCGGCTGCTTTAGTTAGTAAGCTTAGCTTAGGCATATAACAAAATATGCATATGTACACGTGTATCGACGCGATGCAAATTTATATGAATTAGTAAGCAAACAATGTCATTGATTAGACGTTTTCTCATTCATGCTAGTAGCACTGTGCTTTCCGCTTGTCATAAAAAAATACCGTTTTTTTTATGGGCGATGACAAATCAACAATTCAAGTGAAATGCCAAATGAATCTTTAATATACGTCTAAGTAACTGCAATAGACGCCGATGAGCTGTGTGTGAAATGATAGTAAAAAAGTGAATGAAATATGTAAATAGAAAGAGTGGAAATTAAAAAAAAAGTGAAAATCAATTGAAAACGCCAAACACTTCGTCACTCATTCGCCTTTATAGTGCAACCCTTTTCCTCATCATTAGCGCGTCTTTCACATCAACCCACACACACACACACACACACACACACGCCCACTCAATTTAAATTTTTTCCCAACTCATTGCTTTCTGCCATTCAATAAATCTTTAATAACGCTCAGCATTTGCAGATTTTCATTGTTGAATGCAAATTGATTTCGTTCGGTCTCAGTTCAGTAGGCCGTCGCAACGATTTGTTAGCATTTCTCGGAGCTGGGCGCGTTTGTTGGCAGTGCTGATGCTCTGTCAAGCGGAAGCGACTTGCAATTTGTCTTGTTTATACATATTCGCATATATGTATGTACTATGTGTACATTAGGGTGCATCACTCTCCATACAAAGAATAAAAAAAAATCAGAGCTGCTTGGTAATATAAAACCTACCGTTGTGGTGCAGTGGTTAGCAGTACACGCTACCGTTCCGCAGGTTCTGGGTACAAGCCCAATTTTCCGCCAACGGCAAAAATAAAAAATAAAAAACAAAAAAGTTTTTTCTGATAGCGGTCGCCCCTCGGCAGGCAATGGCATGAAAAATAGCTTCTATTAAAAAAACAATCTCTATTCGGAGTCGCCGTAAAACTGTAGTTTGTGTGACCACATCAATACGCACGCCAAAAATTGGAGGAGAAGCTCGGCCAAATAAATAAATATTGTGTAAGCGCCAATCTGTTATTATTATATTTTAAGACCTCCGCCAAAATATTTCGGAAAAATATGAAGATTACGAAATAAAATTAGTTTTTAAAAAGACTTTTTTTTAATTACCGCAGATAATAGAAACGTTTAAGCTTAAAAAATCTGCATAAAAATATTTAAAAATCTTACAAACGGAATCAAAATAAAGCGATTTTTGGAGGTATTTTCCAGGGAGCGTAACAGTTACAACTTTTATTTAAAAAAAATCGCCTTTTAACAATTATTTTTTTGACTTTTATTTTATTACTCCTTAAATAAGCGTTATTTCTGACTTTTATATTATAAATCAAAAATAACAATTATTTTTGATTTTTACTAAATAATTACAAATAACAGTTATTTTTTACTTTTAAATTATATGCCTCAGATAACAGTCAGCAATAAAAATCAGTCACTGTCCTTTATTTTTTAAATTATACTTATAAAAGTCATTTGTTTTGTCGTTGTGAACTTTTGTTTCCCAACACGTTCTTAACTGCGAAAAATGTTAATAACTTTTATACGAATGATTTAAAAACTAAAAGTCGGTGACTGATTTATATTGATGGCATTGAAAAGTAAAAGTTTCTGACTGATTTTTATTGATAACTCTTATAAATAAAAGTCTTCTATAATTGTTATCTAAGACATATAATATAAAAATCAAAAATAATTGTTATTTTTTTTTAATTGTTATTTTTTTAATATTGCATAAAAATTGCAAATAAAAATTTATTTTGAAATTTGAGTCTCGGTGAAAAAAGAAATCGATTAGTATTGTTGTTGGTTGTAGAACATCTCCTTCTTAGTGAATTTTTCCATAATAATTTTTTTGGTGAGGCACCCTAATGTACATACATATAGCACACTTTTTTCTCAGTTTGTTGACAAAGCATTGCATAAAATACATATTTCCCTGAAGCGCTTCGCTTGATAGTGGGCTGAGGCAATGAAAAGTGTTAAGCAAGTACTTGTAAGATTGCGCAAATACATACACATCTGTCTGTAAATATTTAAGGCGCGAAAATTAGGTGTGGAGTGCAGCTGAAGTAATCGTTGCTTATGGAAAAAGTGCGAATATGTCGAAAAGTTTTCTTCGATTCGATTTCAAATATGAAATACTGAGTAATGACCTCAGAGCTGGGTTATTTTATTATTTATTTCTGTGAATATGAGTGGAGCACTGCGAACTCAAGATCCATTGTGCGTCACTTGTGCCATCCTAATTCCTGTGCTGATCTTTAATTTATTCTTGGATAAGCCCATGCATCCCTTTATTAGACTTGATAGATTGTTTCCAGGGGCTCTGGGCCGATGTCAGCGGTTTCTTCGCGAGTTTGTCAGCAATCTCACTTCCTTAAAAAACCAATGTACACCGGAACCCAGTGAGCTGAAATTCGATTTGTCAGGCCAGTTTTCATTTTCTTTCTAAAAGTGTCTATCGCTGTACTATCCATGTAGGACTGAACTAACACAATTACAAAAACAAACTACTTTTGCTTGGCTGAAAGAAGATTATCTCCAAGTAATTTTTTTTTTCACTCGCACAGATTATGACTCTGGAATGACGCTATTCCATTTCAACTATACTCAAATGATAATGGAATTGCCGATTAGAATCGTATTTAGTTTTATGCATACTTATCAAGCTAATAACATCTTATCAATGTATGTATGTATAGCACTTTATTGCATAAAAGCCAAAATAATGTGTGTTGAAAATAAAATAAAAAATAAAATCGCAATTCGCATAGCAGCTAAATAGTTTAAGTTAAATAAATTCATTATCGAGTTATCAAGACAAAGAGCACATGTCAGGAAAAAACTAACAACAATAAAAAACAATAACAAAAACAGACAAAAGGCGTGCAAGTGTGCGTGTAGGCCAAAAGGCGAAATTCAAATGAAAGTTCGTACACTTTTATATACATTCACATAAATACTTAGCCAAAAGCATATGTGTATGTATGTGAGTAGGTGTTTTCAGCACGTAGAAGTTAACATCAAAAACGTCATAAAATATAATTGTAAAGAAATTGGAAAGAAGAAAAGTGAAATCTTTTATAAGTTTTTGCACATGTACGGTCATGAGTGTGTGTATATGGGTAGTGCGGACATATACTCGCATAGATGTATGTATGTACATACATAGGTATGTTATCTTTTGCCCGAAATTGTTTATCTCAAGGTTAGACAATGCGTACAAAACTATCAAAGTGGCTATCAGCGCGAATGGTAGGAAAGGAAAAGTGTGAAAGTTTGCGAGCGAATGTTTTTTTTTGCAATAACAAGAAAAAATGTATCAAAAAATGTGAAATTGTTAGAAAAGTATATGTTCAAAAATTGTGGCTAGAAAAAAGTAAAAGGAAAATGAGTGTTTTAGAAAAGGTAATAGTTTAGAAAAAAATAAAATTGTTTTAGGAAATAAAAATTTTTCAAAAATTTTTTTTTTTTTTTATTTAAGGAAACAACTGCATTTACCGAAAAAAACTAAGATTTAAGAATGAATTAAGTATTTAGAAAAAAAAATAAATTTTTAGAAAGAATTTAAATTTGTATATGAAAACATTTAAAAATAATAGTTATAAAAAATATATTTTAGAAAAACAATTAAAATTTTTGAGAAAATCCAATTTAAAGACATTTAATTGAAAAATGATTTTTTATTTGAATTTAATGTGGAAACTAAAGGAAACAAAAATAATTTTTCATTTAAATTGCTTTCGTGAAACCAGCAGTTAGTACATTTTCCGAAAAAATTAAATTATTAGCAGAAAAAAAATTGTAACATAAAATAAAATTTTTACAAAAAATTTAATAAATGAATATTTTAAAAGAAATTAAATTTATTCAAAATAAAATGAAATGCTTAAAAAAATGCGTTTTTTAATATTAGCAATACATTTTTTGCTTGAAGTATCAATAAATATCTGGAAAAAATAGTTTTAATAAATTTGAAAAAAAAAAAATTATTTTGTTGTGAATAAAAATTAGAATATAAAAAGAATATCTACCGAGCCGAAACTTAAGCTATGATTGTCTGAGAGTGATCGGCATCAAAGCAAATAATTTAAAACGAAGTTGGAGGCGAACTTCTACTAACCTAGCAGAGTCCTTGGATTTTTCGCTTATGCTCGTTTTATGTTAACCATAAAACTACGCAAAATCGCCAAAGTTTCACTAGGAAAGTTCGACGAGAGAAATCACATACGATATATGTACATACATATGTACATATATACATACAAACAAAACTACATGTGCATGTATGTGTATATTTATTAAAATGTGGAAAAAATTTACGTGCTAAAAGAAACTAAAAAAAAATCGAAATATGAGTATGTATTATGCGTTACATTTTCCACCTGTGCGCACTTAAGCCTAATGCATACACACACACACTTGCGCCCATAGGTTCGCACTTGCATGACACAAACGTGCACTTGACACAGAAATATTTAAGAACTTTGCGCTGCGAGTTTCAAATTTTCACGACACAAACTAAAAACGGTTAAGGCGCACTAAATGTGTGAATATGCATTTAAGTTTTACAGTGAATACCCGTAGTACGCTTGCTATTTCACAGCGCGTAAACGCCCTCAAGCGTGCAAATCCCATACATAAGCCATACAACAAAGCAAAAAAACAATGCACGAAGAAAAGCTAAAAACAAAAAAAAAAACACTAAAAAATTTGTATGTAAATGCGCACAAAAAAATAAATAGTTTCACCGTATTTGACCAAGACCCAAATTTTTTGGCGAGTTTTTGTGAAAGGGGCCATTCGAGTGGGCTGCGGACACTGGAGCTATGCACACGCTAGTCTCCGCACACACCCACACACATGTATTAGTACTTATGAGATGACACATGCAAAACTTGTAAACATTTGTTAGGCTTCAAAATATTTTTGCTATGAGGTGACAAGGTCGTCTCTTGGCTATGTATTTCAAGAAAGCTTTGGGGCAGGGGGTGAAAGAGGGGGTGGGGAGGTAGTTTGTGCAGGTACATTCTTACAGTTGGCGATAGCTAATATGTCCACGTGACGAGAAGCACCTGACGAAGGTGGCGAGACGGGTAAAAAAAAAAAAAAACATTTAAATAATAAGAAAAATAAATAGTTTCGTAACTCTCAGAACTAAAATTAGCTGCCAGTGCGGTAAAATAGAAAGGTAATACAAGAAGGACGTGCTGAAATACCTTACCTTAAATATAGTTATGAGACGTTTTGATATACCTTGTATAATATTATGAGCTAGAGATACAAAATTACACTAAACGAGGTGAAACGAAACGAAACGAAACAAAGAAAATGATATTATAAAGATAAGAATAAAGAAAACAAAATTAAATGAAATAATATCGAATAGAATGAAATTAAAAGCAAAGAAATTAAGTCAAAACGAGATGAAATGAAACGAAGTGGAACGATATGTAATAAAGCGAAATAAAACGGATTGATCTGACGTGAAATAAAATGAAAACAAATGCAAAGATATGAAATGATATGAAGAGGAATGAAATGAAATGAAACGAAATAAAATGGGTAATAATGAAACAAATGGAAAAGAAATAGAAATGAAAAGATATAGAAATGAACTGGAAGAAACTCCAATGACAATTGAATATATATGAAATGGAATGAAGAGCAATGAAATTAAATAAATATAAAATAAAGTGGAACAAAATGAGCAAAATTGATCTGACCGACACAGGTGGAACTGCAATGAAAGAAATAAAACTAACTGAAATTAAATGATATTAAATTTAATGAAATGATATAAACACAAATCAAATGAAACGAAAAGGGTGGATGTGTGGAACATTTTATATGCGATTACAAATAGAAATCAGAGCAAGATATTTGAAGTAGAGCTTCGAAGTTAAAATACGAGTAGCATATATAACTTATTCCCATTTTTTTTTTTTTTTTGAGAAAATCGTCCTGAGATTTAACAGAAACTTAATGTTTTCCAAGCAGAGTAACAAAAAATAACTAACCTAAACACTTACGATACCAAATGTAATCCTTCTTTAAATATGTTAACTAACCTCTATTAAACGGAAGATTCATAGAAATTTCCAATGAAAGATAGTATGCAAGTGGAACCTAACCTGTGAAATTGCCCAAAACTCGTTGGCCAGCCATAAATGCCCAAAGCACAAAGTATCCGCTGAACCTAAGACAAGAGACTTGACCGGACATTGCGACTGGACCCGTCATTGCTTTATTGGTTAAATACAGCTAAACTCAGCTCATACTGGAACGACTAATGCAGAAGTTGCTTGGATGAGATTGAAGAGGAAACCATTTCCTCGCCCGCATCTAGCAAAATGAAAACCAATTAATAGACCTTGGCAATTATTTGTTTGCTGATTTGCATTTGACATCAGAGCAATAGCTATTAGGAACTTGAAAACTTTTTTGCAGGGACATAACAATTATAAGAGAAAAGAATAAAAGTCAATCAATAATCATTATATTAAGATAAATATTTTTCGAGTCATCTATAATTATTATTCAAGGACTTATATTATAAAAGTCCTTTCATAATAATTAACAGAGAGATAAATATTTTTAAGTCTTCAAGGACTTTTATTTTAAGACTTATATTATAAAAGTCTTTTCGTAATAATTATGAGCGCGGTAAAAATTTTTTAAGTCTTAACAGACAGGACTTGTTCAGGAGCATTTCAGGATTAGTTGGGCGTCAGTTCGGAGCTAGATGGCGACAGTTCGCACATAGTTGGGGAGCAGTTTGGGGCCAGTTTCGGCTTGGTTTGGGACTCGTTCGGAACTATATATAAATTTCATATCATAATTATTATCAAAAGTCTTTTATAATATAGGTGTCAATATAAAAGTCTTTGAAGACTTAAAAATATTTATCTCGCTAATAATTATTATGAAAAGACTTCTATTATATAAGTTTTAAAATAATAGTTATCGATGACTTAAATAAATTTTCTCACACCTAATTATTATCAAAAGACTTTCATAATTCTTACGAAAATTTTGATGACTTTTTTAAAACTCCTCTATGAAATAATTATTATTTTAGGTCTCTGCATTTTTGCTCAATACCAAGTTCTTTTTAGGGATACTCTTTGTGATGTCATAAATGACTTTGCGTCTAAGCAGTGAGTACTACAAGTCCGCTACTCAAGATCACTTAACCTAAATCGATTTCGCGTTGATCGGTTATACTTTACAGATCGGCTTGGGGAATATTGATCAAAAAACATGACTTTAAAGTATCTCAAAAAATAAACCGTTAGACGCTGAACAGTGAAAACAAAGATATTAGTAGAAACAGCCATGTACTAAATATTGAACCGAGCCCATTAGAAAGCCTCACCTGCTCTAAAAAAAATGAAGATCTTGCCAAAGAGAAAAGCATTAGGAGTTGATTACGAAGAAATAAGAAAGACGCAAGCCTATATTTATGCTACTATTCTCGTAATATACTTAGGTCACAGGATTTTATATCGCTATATGTTACTACTCCAAAATGGTTACGCTAAATCCAAGTTTCTTGAAGTCGATGAAGCTGCGTAGTAAATTCTTAAGCTATTCCTCATCATTGTCTCAAGATAACTGACGTTAATGTGGTAGTGATACCATATTATCATTTGTGTCACCGCACCGATTTACTATCGGACCGGCTGCGATTAATGCTGAAGTTCTCTTAACTGTCTCCAATCCACTCATGGATAAAGTTGTAGGGTCCAAAACTTTGAGGTAAACACACAGCGCTCACTGGAGAAATTTCTTCAAGTGTGAAATTGCATGTATAATGTCTGGCTGAAGTTAGAAATCAATGCTCAATGGAGTTTTAATGGCTCCCGTGTCAGATTATGGAAAATACTTCTACGCTGTCAAAACGATAGCGAATCAGCTAAAACTCGCAGCTTGTGACCACAGTTATCTGAGTCTCGAATTTTCATGACTTCTCGTTGAAAGAATAGTCGTGGCAGTTCATCATCCACTTGAGCAGCTTCAATTTATTCGGAGCGTTATTTCTCTCTGTGCAAAGACGAATATTTTTCTAATATTTTAGAGAAGTTCATTAAATTTTTTCAATGCAAGTCAAAAGTATGGCACATTTTTTAGCACATTGAACTCTTTTTTGACGCAAAATTTTTTAAGTTTCATTTCTTTCTTTATTCGAATAATTCTTCACATCATTCGTTTTAGTGCAAATTATGAAAATAAATTCCGCCAGTACTACTTATGAATGAAAGGCGCAGAAAAGGCATGTTAGCAATTTAAGAAACATTAATTTTAGACAACGCACATAATTCGCCCAGCAACAACAAAAATAATAAAAAAAAAAAAAAAATCCCCGCCATCGGCGACCGGCTGCTGTGTGGGCGTCGCAGCTGAGGGAACACGCGACACAGCTAAACAGTTTGACGCCAATGAGCGCCCAATAAATTAGTGCGTGCGTCAGCCAACAGCAAAATACAGCTCCCAGTAACTGCCACCAAACCATAAAAAATTATAATTATACTAAAAAAAAAAAAAAAAAAAAATTGCAAAGCGAAAAAAATAAATAAAAGCAAAACCATGCAGAAATTACTATCAGTGTCAGGGCCAACATGCGCGCCAACACAAAAAAAAAAAACAAATAATATCTAAACAAAAGATTTTCACGGTGAAAACAAAAACTTTAAATTCACCATAAAACTCAAGCAGAACTAAATGTTTAGCATGCAAGCGCTTTTGCATAAACAAAAAATCAACTTGGTTTTTTTTTGCATCTACGAATATTAAAATGGTACTTTGTAGCGCTTTGGTACTTATCTCAAACAATGAGCGCTTTTTCACGTCAAGCGTGACATAAGAAGACGTTGGTTGAGACACGCAAATGCCACACGCGCCACCTTGCTGCCGAATGAGCTTGCGAGCGGGCGAGCAAGACAGGCGTGCATAAAAAAAAAAATTTACAAAAAAGTTCACATAATCTTCTACATCACCAGCAGCGTGAGCAGATTTGTCATCATCATCATCTTCATGATCACTCTTCAGCCTACGCGCCTACGATATACGCGCGCTTTTCATGTGCACTTGACGAAATGTCACACGCTGCTTGCTGCCTGGTCTACTAGCTGCCTGACTGACTGCTTGCCTGGCTTGGCTGGCTGGCTGTTCACTTGCGTTGGCCGCAAACCGCTAGACTGCGTTATTTCGTAACTATTTTTGATTTACATTTTTTTTTCAACTTTTTTTCTTCGCTT